>NC_080432.1:69183969-69491068 GCF_028018845.1 Melospiza georgiana | reverse complement strand
AATGCCTGGTGCTTTTCTACTCTCCAACTGTAAAGCAGAGTGTAGTGTAATTCCATCAGGGTTTTGTAAATGTAGAAATGTTCTGTGTTGTAGGAAAGCCATTAAATGCTGTCTGAAAGATCTCCTGTCAGTGTGCTGTGCTCCCTTTCTGTGCCTCTCTGGTCACACTGGCTGCTTCAAGTGTCCTTGCTGCTAAACGGCCCCAAAGGCTTGATTTTGTTTGTCATCTTGTGTGAATCCAATTGATACCAACATGCATCACTAACAAAGGCAGGAACATTGCCTTCGAGTGATTGCAAAGCACAGACAAAACAGTACAGATAAAAACACAGTACTGCATTCGACTGGGAAAATTCACTTAGGAATAAGGGGACTGTTTTTTTTTCCCTTTGTCTTAGGAAATAGAAAACCACCTTGACAAGGACACGGAGGGCTATGATGTGGTGCTGGATGCCATAGATACCATGCAGAGAGTGGCATGGCATATAAATGACATGAAGAGGAAGCATGAACATGCCATCAGGCTCCAGGTGAGTTCCCAGAGAGATTTTATGGGTGTTTGTGAGCTGTTTTTGTCAATATATATGCAATTAACATTTTTTAGTTTATCTTTTCTTTTAATCTTTGTCAGTCATAATTTAGACTGCTGTTGAGCATGCCTGTGGCTGTTTGATCTTGGAAACCATGGTCATAACTGCTGCAGGAAAATCTCAGACATCTCTAACCTACAAGCAGCATCCTGTAAAGCATTTATTTTGCAGTAATATGGAACTTCAGATAACTCTTCTTTCTTCCTTTCCCTCAATTGTACAGCACTGCTGTACAACCCTAGGGCATGGCTTTGTTCAGAAATCCTGTGGTTTCCGATTTCTTCCCTTTGTGCTGATTAAGTTTGTTTTGAGGCATTTCTTTTGCTGATTCTTAAGAACTTTCCTCTTGGGTTTTAGAAAACTCATTATCAGTTGCTTTGTGAAAAGCATAAACCTGGAAACATGATACTTGGAAAAACTCTAGCTTCGCTTCAAATGAAGATTTTTGAAGGAGAAGAAACAAAAGCTACACCCTGAGTAATTTTTGTCATCAAGAGCAAGGAGCAAGCTCTTTTGCAGAATTTATGCTCTCATTCTGGTTCCCAGTGAATCACACTTTTATGTTACATTTTCAATATTTATATCACTTTAAGAAAATTTAGGAGATTTTTTTAGTTTATAAAAGGGAGTAATAAGCTTATCCCATTTCAGAAATCCATATCATGTAATTCTTTGCCCATTTTTTTTAACATTAAATTTATTCACCCTTTTTGTGGTTTTCTTCTTCTTTCTATTTTGGGTTTTTTTAATGATTGTTTATTTTTTGTATTGCTGTTGTTCGTGTGTAAGGGAAATTTTACAATGTCTTGCCTGCAGCAGGGTAACCTTTGCCACACATTGCTGGAAATGCATGCTAATGACTTTTAACAACAGTCTGCTATAAATCTGAGTAATTATATTCAGAAGTAAATAGGGGTTAAATGCTTTTGGAAAAAAACAAAAGCTTATTTTTTTATTTATTGAGCTCAGCTGGCAAATGTTTGGGTTTGTGGAAAATGTTTATGTTCATAGTTACCCCTTAAAAAAGTAAAACCTACTTCTGCAGCCATAGGGATAGGCCTTCTGTGGGCTCTCACACTGCAATGTCGTCTGCAAGTACTGCAACAGCAGTTCCCGCACAAAGTGTCCCTCAAGAGTGGTGGACTTCATCCCTGTGCTGTATCCTGACTTATTAACAAGCTCCTGGAGAGATCTGATACAATGCAACATTTTTTAAATCTTGGTTTTGCCTTTTTTTTTTTTTAACAACTTCTGTATAGTCCAAAGTTGTCTGGTTTGGGGTTTTATTCCTGTGAATGCTTTAGCCAGCATTGGAGCTTCAAACGGACTGGGATGTTTTCTAGCTGAAAGCTTTGTTAAAGTCTAATGTTCTAGAGTGACCAACCTGGGAAGAGGCAATCTGTCACTGCTTTGCTAATGCTGCCAGGTTTAAAGTCCAGTGGATGTTTTTACAGAGTTCCCTAGTTAAAAGTTTAGCCTGCTTTTAGAATTTGAGGTCCCATGCTTAAGTTCTATGTCATTGCCAACAAGCAGTTTAAGGAAACAGAATAGCCATAGCTAAATGACAGTCTTGTTGAGATGTTCTTAGATGCTTCTCCAAGCTTTTTTTTTTTTCTTAAATAATAAATAAGGTGAGAAATACCCGTGGTATCTACACAAATCATTAATATACAAGCAAATATTCAGATGTTCAGTTGGCTGAATCACTTGTGGTTGTTTAGTCTTCTGAGAATCATCTCTTCAATCCAAACACCTCACAGAAGTGTCTTCTGTCATGGGCCTATGGGACATGGCATTATAATTAATTCAGTGGGAGACCACACAACTTCAGGAGGGTACCCAGGGTGGGAGGGAAGTGTTAAGAGGGATTGGTTGAGGACATGAAGGGGAGTGTGAGAGAGACTGATGAGTGAATGTTTCTGGGAGCAAGGGGAGCAGAGGTTGTGCTCTTTTATTACAGACTGCCCCAAGGAGTTCAGGGCACTTTTGGGTCCATGTAAAGGCAGTAAGGACTCAGGGCTGTTTAGTGTGGGCTTTGCAGTGAGCCTCCAAGCACCTGGCTGCGATGTTACACATAACCTACCAGCCTCAGGATTGGTGTCTGGTGACTTTCCACTGTTGGATGCTAAACATTGTGTAGGAGAGTGCAAATGGCCTAAGCAGATCATTTGGGTCTTTTGTTTCAACAAGGTCTCTGAAATTAATTTTGCATGTTGTTCTTTGATGTGTTGCAGGAGATACAGAGTTTGCTCACTAACTGGAAAGGGCCAGACCTTACGAGTTACGGGGAGCTGGTGTTAGAGGGAACGTTCCGCATTCAGCGAGCCAAAAATGAGCGCACGCTGTTCCTCTTTGACAAGATGCTGCTGATTACAAAAAAGAGAGATGAAATGTTTGCATACAAAGCTCACATACTGGTATGTCAGAGAGCAGGTGGTAATGTGCTGTCTACAGGTCTCCCTAAAACTCCTCTGTGATTCACATTGTTTCCTCTCTTTGTTGCAGTGTGGAAACCTGATGCTCGTTGAAGTGATACCAAAGGAACCACTTAGCTTTAGTGTTTTCCACTACAAAAATCCTAAGATGCAACATACTGTCCAGGTACCACAGAAACCCCCCCTCCCCACTGGGTAATGTGGCTCATGTCCATATGGTATTTATGGCCCTGCATAGTACAGGAATGAATTTTTCTCATGGTGCCCAATTTTTTTATCAGGCAAAGTCGCAGCAAGACAAGCGCCTTTGGATTCTTCACTTGAAGAGGTTAATTCTAGAAAATCATCCTGCTAAAATTCCTGCCAAGGTAAAAAAAAAAAAAGCAAAACCAAAAACTAAGCAAACAAAACATGCAAACAAAATCACAAGACACCTCCTTGTATGGGTGCTGACTTAAAACACTGATGCATGCAATATACAGAGAGCTTAGACTCCAGGATGTTAATTAATGTGTTGTTTCCTTGTATCTTTAAAAGTTCCTCAGAACTAATGGGGAAGTTCCACTATAATTATCTGCAGGGCTAGGTATGGGAATAGAAGAATGGGTTAGCAGCATTTGCTTGCCAAGACAAAAGTAGCAGAGGTGCAATGTCAGAAAGCTTCACTCTAGGAGCACATTTTAGCTTGATGCTGCCTGTCTGCAGAGCACTGGGATGCACTGTTTGCAGTACTGTAGGTGTTTTAATCAGTCTTGGTTAGATGTCATAGCAGTGAAGCCATTGGCAGCACACACTTCACTGCAACTACACACACCCATCCTCAACCCAGCATCCTTAGCTGGGACATTGGCCCTTTTTGCTGGGATAGCTGGAGAGCTTTATGGCAGAAAAAATGAGGCACTGATATCATATTCATAGCTATAATATCTTGGAATGAGGAAATCTCCTCCTCTTATTTATGGAATCCACTCTTAGAGCTTCAGGTGATGTCTGCCAGTGTAACATACAGCACCTCCCAAAGGGTGTTAACTCTCTTTAATTCTTGCCAAGACACAGCAGACATTGACTGGTGTAGAAACAGGATTTTTTTTTCGCAGAGTTTACTCTTTGTTTTTCAGTTTCCCTGACTGTTTTTTCACTCAGTTCTATGCTGTAATGGCTAAAAAATGTTACCTGTGACTGACATGCACCGTACTGTACTAACATGCATTTTCAACAGTGTGACAAAAAGAGACTTGTGGAAGAAAAAAGCACTAGCAGGTCCTATTGCTAATTCTCCTCTTTTTGTTAACAAAGTCTATTGAAAGATTAATGTTTATGCTAGTATCCACACTTACACTGTAAATACTCTATTAGGTTGTTTAAAAAGTACAGCATGATCTTGGCCTTTGTATCATTATTTTCTTATTTCTTACACAATTTTTATTCTAGCTGTAGAAAAAAAATGTGAAACCAAAAATATTATTTTCTTAGAGAAATAACTTCACTTGAGAAAGGAAAAGTCTAGTGAAATAAATCTTTGAGGTTATCTGTACATTTTGATTTTTTTTTCCCTGTCGAACTGGTAATTGCTTGTTGTGAGGCTTCAGTCTGCCCAGCTTCTGGAGAATGCAATAGTAGTCCACATGTGACGCCTGGTGGAAAATTACCAAACTGCACCTGTACAAGGGCAAGTGTCTTAGACAGGATATTTCAGTTTGGGTTGTTTTCTTACTTAGTAGCTGATATGCTACCTAAAACATCCAGATTTTTTTTTCTACTAAAAAAGGGACAAATTTTAAGCAATCAGGAGGTGCTCTTTATTCTGCAATCTTACTTAAACCAAATTATGATTTGTTTTGACACACACTCTTCCCTTGCGCTGCCTCTGCAGAGGTGAGCACGCAAGACAGTGTGCTCACTGGGGACAGTGAACAACAGGTTTTGTGTGCAGACCTGGAGATAAACTCTGCTGAGTTCCTGCCACCAAAATTTTCCTCCCTGTATGAAACAAGTCCAATGTACAGAGTAGAACCAAAAACACTAACCCAAAAAATAATGCTGCTAACCATATTTATTAATTCCCAAATTAAAATTGCTGTTACTTTCATACAAGTTCACTACTGTCTGTAATATGCAATGCAACTTGCCCTTCTACTATCAGTTTTAACTTCTTCATTTGTTACTTTTTCACTTCCAGGCCAAGCAGGCAATTCTCGAAATGGATGCCATACGTAAGTTGGTTCTTTTTCCCTTTTGTTTTAAAAATTAATAAAACCATATTCAGCATTTTGGCTTTAGCTGTTGATGTCATCTGAAATGGAAGAATGCCAGGCTTATGTTCCTTGAATTATGACCCTGCTGGAAAAGGCAAAATTAGATGCAGATCCTGTGGAGTTTGCTGGGAAGGCTCTGACTGAGAAACTGGCAGACAGACATGATGGTGGTGGATAAATGTTCCTGGGTTAGCCCTCTGGAGCCAGGCCCAGCTACATGGGTAAAGCATTCCCAAGGCTGCCTGGGAGCCAGCTGCCCTAGCAGCACGTCTCGCTTGTGTAGCTTCAGGCTCTGATGGGGTGCAGCTGGGTTAGGCATAAAGGGATGATGGCACTGCCTCCAAAGAGAGCTGCCAAGGTGTGTGAAGTGCCATCCTTGTCACTCTCTTATTCCCTGTGCCTCTGCTTGTTCCTCAGATCACCCAGGCTTCCACTATAGCCCTGAGGGAGAAATGAAATCGCCATACCAGCCTAAGGAAGGCACTGCTCCTCACAGAGTGAGACGGAAATCAGGTGAATAAATTCATTTATACCCTAGATGACAAAAGGAAAAACAAGCAGGTTTGTTTTAGGGGTGGATTAGGCTGGGTACATGGAATTGGTTTATAATCTGCACTCCAGGCAGTCTAACGTGGTACAGTATCTCTCCAATGTGGATGAAGTATCTTATTAACCATTTGTTGTTCTTGTAATTTATTTTTTTACCTACTGTTTGCATTTAATTTAAGAAATATACATTTGTAATGGTGAATGTATAAAGAACAGTTGGTACTCTCTAATAGATTAAAGTTCATATCCAGTAAAGCCTGTCACATTATTTAAATTTGACATACCTCCTTACTGCAGTTATTATTGTCTCAGAAGTGGTCCATCCTGATTATGATAGGCTTATTATTTCAAAACATGATTACTATCTATACTTAGTGTCATGTTTGCCTTATGAATAATAGAGATTTGAGAGGTGGTTTTGCTGAGTGAGCTTTTTTTGCCCTCCTAGCTCAAACATTTATCTATAATTACTCTCAAAGACACTACCAATGTCTTTGTAGTTGGGTGACTTCATATTGCAGTCCCTGTGTTCCCCTCTTTGTGTCCTTAAAGACCTTTCCAATTTGGTGTGTAACATTGGATATTGGGAATAACTTAAACAAGGCTCATGGGAGTATTGGTGTAATGATTCAACATACAGCAACATTTGTGCTTCAAAAGCAATCAAGTTCCAATTATGTTTGAGGTATGTTCTCCTTTGTTTCTGAGGTGTTTGCGCACCTTTGTTGCATTGGTGCTGCTCTTTCTGTGAAAGGAAGAATACAAAATGTTTCTACTGATCAAAGGACCTCCTATGTAATCTTTAGCTACTTACACTTTCTAAGCCCATCTAAGACTTTGGTACCTTATGCATATTTCAAACAGAAAACCTCTAACACTGCAGTGCAGTAACAGAGGTGATATGGTCTTTTGAAAGCAGGAATCTTTCCATGGGGTAAAATTTATGTATGCCTAGATGAATGGAGGGCAACTGCTATTGCATTAAGAAACAAGTCTATGCTTTGGTAACAGCTGTAGATTTGATACTTCAACAGATCATCTTTGTGAGGAAATTTTGCAATAAAGAAATTAAAATCTGGCTTCACTGTGTGGGCTCAGAAGCTTAAATTTTTATATACATGTTAAAAAAAAGTTGTTCAGGATGCCGACGGCTTTCTTTGGAATACCACAGTGGGTAAACATGTTGTTGTCTTTTTCAGAACCCTCATCTAGAGTCCATAAAGTTTTGAAGTCAAATGGTAAGATATTTTGTGTATTGTTTACTGACCTGGTTCTCCTGTACTTTGTAAAACAACTGAAGACAGAATCTTTTTTCTTGTAACTGTCCCTAAATACATTAAGGGGAGGAAGAGGAATTTTTGGGGGAAAAAAAGCCAAACCCAAAATGTTAGTGTTTAAATCTAATAGCTGATTTTCCACACTTGGGGATTGGTCCTGTAAACATCCTAGGAACTGAACCCACCAAGTCTTGGTGATTGTGAACAGTTCCTCAAATCACAGCAGTGCTGCAAAATCAGGGCCTCAGGTGGAACTCTGGTAAAGCTCATGCTGTCTCTGCTTTATCAGAAATCCCCATATAGTCTGTTTGCTCAATTGCTGCTTCATTCAGCCCCCTTTGGGGAATTCATAATTGGGGTAGCATTAAAACAGGCATAGCCTGACACCAGTTTGGTTATTCATTGATGTGTTTTTGTTTTCAGATGTAAGCCCAGACATGCAGAAGGTAAGCCATTTCTTAAATTCCTTGTTTTAGCCCATTCATATGACTTTAGAGCACAGTGTTTACTGGAGAATCTGTATCTTCTTGGTTGTGTTGACCTTAAGAATGAAAACAAACCCATAAATGTTATTTAGCATCTCAAGTAAGATTACTGGGATGAAAAAAGTAGAAATACAGCTTACTAATTTGGGAATATTTAATAAAGAAGAAAATCAGCAGTCCATATATGGTTGCGGTTTATAATACAGTCCAATCAATTAGTAGTGCTACAGGATACTTAAAAATACCACTAGAATCAAGGAAGTGCAGTGTATAAAAATAGTGTTTATTCTTTGGCTCATATTACATTATTAAATACAACTGGAAAGTTTCAACTTAGTCTGACATATAGATATATATAGATATATATATATGTGTAATGATGTATCTCCAAACAGAGCACATGCAGCTTGAGCAGATTGTAATGAACATTTGTAAGTTTTACATTTTCTGTAAGAATTTGTATGGAAATTCCCAGTGCAATTTGAAAGTCTACTTTTGAATTTCAGGTCTTGGGGTTTTATTTAAGATGGAATTTTAAAAAGTGTGTGTGTTATAAACAGAGTACATTAGGTATTACTTCATTGTCATGCCATAATATTGAAGCCCAGGATTCGGTGTGAAAGGGGGCTTTTGCATATATTTTTTCAGTTCTAAATATTACATGGAAAAGTACTGGTTGTTGTACTTACTTCTTTATAAATCTCACTTCAGTGCAGCTAACTGACTGTAGGCTAAACATTGCCTGTGAGTCTGATTCTATACTAAAATACAGAATCTCTAAAAACTTCTAATCAGAGTTTCATGTTTGTTTTTTTTTAAGCGGATGGGCATTGAAGGAGCCCTGTTATCTCAAGCCACCAAACTAGGATCAAGTGAAGCCCTACTGAATTCTAGGAAAAAGGTTTCACTGGAATCCAGTGGGCTGGAGAGCCAGTTTCAAGAGTCTATTGAACCAGCCTACAGTAGTGATCACGATGAAACTCTTCAGACTTCTGCAACAGAACAGATTGATGCTGATGATGAAGAAGAGTCTGAACAGGTAGGAAAAAGTGGGGAAAAATAATTTTTTTTTTTTTTTTTGTGGAGAATGGAAGAAGGATTAGAATTATATGTAAAACAGACAGGAATGTGTTGCAAATGTTTACAACTTCCTCTCCTCAGAAACATTTTAATTTAGACTTCACACAATACTCACTTGTATTTTAACAGAGAAGATGTAAAAACCCCTACACAGAGGGAGAAATTCCCACTACTTGAATTTTACTTACTCCTTTGCAGTCCTCCAGCCTGGTTGTTACAGAAAAGTTTTACCTGTTGCACACAACTGGCCTTTCCTTGTTTCTTCAGCTGATGCCATGCAAAAACCTTTTTAGGCCTCATGCAGAGACAGTGCTTTCAAAGCAAGGACTTGAATATTATTCTGAGATTCAGACACTGCTGCATGTGATGGGATGTTTCTTGATCTGTGAGCCTCTGGCAGGAGCTATGAATGTGTGAACTTGAATATGAGAAGTTTTGAGTACGATTTATGAAAATGAGAGTCTTTATCTCCTACTACTGCACAAATGGTAGTTTTTTTCTTACTTGGTATGATGTTTCCACACATATGTAATACCTTTGAAAGGCTAAAAATCCAGCTTCAAAATGTGGCTGCGTTAAAGAATCTAGATTTTCAGTTTATTTGGTTTAGTTGATACTGAGGTCATATCGTTGTGTGGCTCATCTGTTTTATGAATTATATGAAACCAGTGATTGAGATTCTTTTTGGAGCTGATTGCATTTCCTCTTTGAAATTACACTATTTGCATTATAAATATTTCATAAAATAGTATCTTGTACCAGTGTAGTGCAGTGATTGTAATTCCCCCTCTTGCCAACGTAAGTAAGAATGAAAGAATGAGTAAGCACAAAAAATACCACAAAAAACTGATACTATTAGCTTAGTGGTTACTACTAGATGTGGCAATTGTACTTTTACAGGTTTTATAAGCTCTGAATATTTCTTGTGGCAGTGCTAACAACTCATAAGCTGCTTCGTGTCCCAGTATAGGTCTCTGGCCTGTTGTAGCTCCTAGTAATTCCTCTGAACCAGACTGTACAAAGAACTGTAGGTTTTATTACCTCTCACATTTTTTTCTTTAAAATCACAGCAAAACTCACTGCAGAAATCAAAAGGGGGAAGAAAAAGACTTAATAGTCAAGCTGCTGAAAATGTTGAAAAACGAAGAAGTCTCAATCTCAATAAATGTGAAATGCAGGTAAGTAATTATTATTTTTTACTTCTATTTTGCTATGCATCATAAGTATGTCAAAGAAATGTTTTCCCTAGGTTGACAGATAACATCATCTCCTGTTTATCAGTGTTCATATCATTAAAATATTCATGTCTGTGACAAAAGACTATTTCTTTTGGGGGCTGGGAAAAACAAGTAGCTAACTAAACCAATCAGCATTAGCTGAAGACAAAAGGAATTGTCTTTCCCTCTCTCCCCCAAATTCTGGCCAGCAATATCTAAAGCATCCTTTATGTTGGCCTTAGGGAACACGTGGCCTTGCTGTAAAAACTTACACTAAAAAAAAAGACATTTTCAATGGCATGTGCTAGAGAGCACAAGATTCCTTTCTGCTAGGGTTATAGGCAAGGAAAAGGAGAAGAACAAAACTTTTGGCACAAGCCCAGAGTCAGATTAGCTTAATCCAACTGTGAAACTGCAGAGTTAGCATAAAAGGTTTAATCCAACTCCTGCCAAACAGATTTGCCTTTAATTACTCATGCATTAACATAAGCTACTGTCTTGTATTTGAAGTAAGATGTTATTAAACACCGAGAGTAAACTCTGAGCCATGGTAAGGATTAGGAGGCAAAGCAGTCTGGCACTGCCACCCTGGCTCCCTCACTCTCTGTTGGAGAGGGCACTTGCCCTGCCTATCTCCATGTGATTCTCTGCTGCAGGACAGACTGGCGCTGTGGCAGTCCTGTGAAAAGAGGGAATTGCTGTATTATTACAGGGATATGCTAATGTTACCTGCAAATTTCAAATCTCCACAGAGCTCCAAGGACCCTTCGGATGAAGAGTCAATGCAGTTGAATACCGATCTTCCATTTCCCTGTGCAGCTAGGCAGCCACAGTCTCCTAGACAGTTCAGCACACCCCAGAGCAACTCTCTGATCATGAATATCCTGGGGGGAAGTACCTCTGTCAGAAACATCTGGACGGACCATCAGATCAGGCAGGCATTGTTCCCCAGCCGGCGCCCACCTTATGAGAACGAAGACGATGAAGACGATTACCAGATGTTTGTACCATCAGCGTCTACATCCACCACAAGCTCAGCTCCTGGTGGGGAAAGGAGGGGTTCTTCTGGCCGTCCATGCAGCTGGCACTTGGGGCAAGTGCAGCAAAATGAGACTTCCAGCCCCAGTCGTCACAAAATCGTTAGACGGGCCAGTAGTGCTGGTGAAAGCAACGCGTGTCCAGCCAGTGCCAGGTGCAAAACAGGGGAGCGTGGCTCTCGGAGGGAGGTGAAGGCAGCAGAGGGGAACAGTAGGAATGCGTATCCTGAATCTTCAGAGGAGCTGACTATCGATGATATTGAACATGTTTATGATAATATAAGCTATGAAGACTTAAAGCTGATGGGTCTGACAAGAAGAGAGGAGACACACCATGGTCCCCGGAGATCCGCTAGAGACTCTCTGTATGAGGCTGAAAACAAAAGCAGCTCAGATTCAACTTCCAAAAAGACAACAGCAAATCAAAAGAGGACCTCCGTTCATGCTAGCAGGGAGGAGATACTGCTCAGTAAAGAAGCACCAACTTCAAGTTTGGATGAGCTCAGAATTATTGAAGACAACATCTATGACACCATACGGCTTCCAGAAACATCTTTATTGGGTTTTAAACGTGACTCCTTAAAATCCTCTAAAAGGAGGAGTTTTTTGGAAAAAGACTTTGCATATTGTGACAATCTGCGACATTTTGTTTCTGAGGAGAGTCTGCAGTTCAGCGAAGATGAAAGCTCTTACCATCGTGTGCCCATTGACACTGACTATTTGAGCTTAGTCGATAGCTCCTCCAACTCTGACTCACTGTCGCATAAGTCTGCAGCAGACAAACTCTCAGAGGAAGTAGACGAGATTTGGAACGACCTGGAGAACTACATCAAGAAAAATGAGGAAAAGACAAGAGACCGTGTCCTTGCAGCCTTTCCTGTTTGTAAAGATGACATGCAGGAAAGGCTGCATGCTGGTAGCACACCTCAACTGAGTAAAGATGTAGAGTACTCACTGTCTACTCTCTCTCTGCCAGAAACTCCCATTTTCCCTAAAACTGTGAAGCCCAGGGCTGCCACCATAAGTGAGGCTAATCTCAGGCTTGAGGACACTACACCATGCAAGAACTCTTTTATGAGTTTGAACAGATCTTCCTTCTCCACTGAGATGCCTTTTGTAGATAGTCCATATGAGCCTGTCAGCAGTATTCTGTCCAGCACACCTGCAGAGGGTGTGGAAAATGACTTGGCTGTTATGGATAAAACAAAGAACAGAGTTTTTATGATGGCAAGACAGTACAGTCAAAAAATTAAGAAGGCTAACCAGCTTTTGAAAGTTAAAAGTCCAGAGCAGGAACAGCCAGCTAGCAGACAACATAAACTGAAACACAAAGATCTTGCTGCTATTCTGGAGGAGAAAAAACAAGGAGGTCCTGCTATTGGTATGTTAAAAACATTTCTGTACAGATACATTTCTTCAGTAACTTTCAGTGAACTTTGTGTTCTGAACTGGAAGATTATGAATTTTTCGCACCTTGGTCATTGAGTATCAGGATTGTATTTTCTGTGTTACAAGTGAAATTAATTTTCTCAGACTGCTTTAATGTGAATGGTCCTTTATATCTCATTTCTTGTTACTTGATAACTTTGGGAAGAAATAGCAGGGCAGTGGCAGAAAAGAGCAATTCAGCTGAGGCTAGAAGTAGAAATCATGCCTGAAGCACTGTTGGCCTCCCTACAGAAAAGCAGTTATTTCCTTTAATAGCATGATCTTTAGAGTTTGACTAAACCAGTATTTTTTCAAGTTGGTCTGTCTTCTAACATGTCACATATATTTGCTCAGGTGCCATTCAAAATCATACCCATAAGCATAAGGAATGTGGTCAGATAAGAAAGAACTGATAATCTTTCTATCAGCTAATGAATGTGCAAAGTCATGGATATGCAACAGGTCTGGAACTATTTTTGTCCATGATCGATTGAAACAAATGAAAGATGGGGAGCCAGCAGACTCCATGCACCAGAGTGTCATTCTTGCTTTCTTGTGATATTTTTTAAATTCCCTAAATATCTTATTTACCAGGCCATTTTTAGAATGTTCTTTTCCATTTTAACATGAAACAAGCAGCATATTATTGGAACCATGTGCTGCATTGTGTCCTGCATGACTGCTCACTGTAGCAAGATATTTTATGCTTCTTTTCCTCAACAAAGTGTACTGAAATGTGATACAAAGGTCTCCAGTGTTTCATGTTACTTTGCAGAGGCCAAATTTATTGACACAACTGAAAGCTTTTCTCTAAGAGCTTTTTAATACTAAGGGTTTTGAGATTTTTAAATTTTTGCATGATTTGCTGAAATGGATTCCTCGTCTCTGCTAAGTCACTTCTCTCTTCTTTCTAGGTGCCAGAATAGCTGAATATTCCCAGCTTTATGACCAAATTGTCTTCAGAGACAGTACGCCTAAGGTCCAAAAGGAAGCCGGGGCCGCTCCTCAGGAGCCATCAGCTGGGAGGTTCTCCACACCCGCGTCTCCTCCCCGTTCCCAGCCTGCCTGTGACTGCTCAAGAGCAGAAGATTGGCTTTTGCATTCTACCTACAGTAACGGCGAGCTGGCTGACTTCTCTCCGTGCTCCGAATCCCAGGACCCAAACTCCAAGAACTCATTTACAGAAGCTGGTACAAAAAGCAATTTGAAGCAGCTGCCATCAGCTGGCTCAGTGCCTTCCCTTCAAATTCCCAACCGTTTGCACATCCCGGCGCAAAGGTGGAGTGCCATTATAAGCCAGCCAAACAAAGAAAACTTGCATCAGGATCACGTCTATAACTCACTGGGGAGGAGAGTAAGCAGTGTAAAACCACAGACATACAGCAGGTCACAGTCCTCTTCCTCAATAGTGGTCAACAGGTCTGGAGAATCAATTGTATATAATAATGAAATTGATAAGAAAAGGGTCCATTTGAATAGGAACCTTCGATTCAACAGCCATCAAACTCCTGGAATTGCTTCAGGATATACAGGGCCTGAGATGAGAAAGCAGATCCCTGAAAACTATTCAGATATGATTCTGCAGGATTCTCAAAAGGTCCTGAGAGTGAACAGAGCCTCCCCTCTGACAGCACAGATGGCTACTCAGAACTATTTTTCGAATTTCAAAGATTCTGAAGACGGAGAAGGGGATGATGATGACTATGTTGAAATAAAGTCTGAAGATGAGGGATCTGACTTGGAGACTTCTCAGAACCAGACCAGGAAATCAGATCCTAAACTGCGTAACACAGATGCTGTTCCTTCTGAAATGTTCTGTGGCAAAACTGTCTCCTGTACTCCTGCAAAGTCTGCCAGCAGCAAACACACACTTAGCCCATATCTGACTGCTTACAGTGATTCGGATAAACTGAATGACTACTTGTGGAGAGTACCATCTCCTAATCAGCAGAATATTGTCCAGTCTTTAAGGGAAAAGTTTCAGTGTCTCAGTTCAAGTAGCTTTGCTTGATGCTTTCAGTAATTTCTAGCTGTACTGCCTTATCATGACAGAATATATACTAGGACAATCAGTACTGGCATCACGTATTTCCATAATATTACACTATCAGGCATTGTACTGCAATAATGTTGTAAATAGATGCAAAATGTATTTTTTAAAAAATGGTTTAGAATCCTGGATGTGAAAAAGGCCATGTGCACTGTCTGGGGTCTCTCTGCAGCACATGTGAGATGTGAACTTCTCATCTCCTACTGAACCTTCACATCTCTTCCTTTCTTAGGTGTGATACCCCCTGATTCTTGCCATCCAACCAGGTGTAATAACAATTGATTCTTAAGCCATTTTATCATTTGGAAACTTTGGTATTTAGACTTTCCAGTTGGTGTCCAGTGTTCTGCATCCAAAACACCTGTATGATTACTCTGCTTGCATACAGGAGCATTTAGCTGGGCAGCTGCTCCTGTCACTGTGCAGATTTCTGAGCAGGGTTCTGGTGATTACACCAACAGGCTACGTGTGCAGTTGCACACACCTTTTTGCACGTTACTTTTCATCAGGCAGATTCCAAGTGTGTGGGACCAATGCATATACTACATTACTTTAGAGCAAGCTTCTTACATTTTAAAGAAAATCTAGTCCTAGTTCTTGTGCCAGGCTGATAGCTCTGTGTCTGAAGCCTCTTCTCTACTTACTGGAACTGCGTAGGAGGCAGAAGACAGACAGTGGAGGCTTTTTATGAGAACCTGTGGATGTGACAGTCCTTGCCTGGGGAATGGTTTTGGCATTAGAAGGGGAGCTGCACTGCTTGTCAAGAGGGCTAGGCCAGTCTTGGTACCTCCAGTGATGGTGGCATTTGTGACACACAATCCAAATCTGAGTGCCTTGTAGCTCAGCACCCAGCTGTCAAAAGCTGCTGGGTAGAGTTTGAAACAAAGCTGTGTGTTACACGCAGTGAGCTGCTGGGCACTTGTTCAAGCCCCAGTGTCAGTAACCCTATGAGACAATGAGGTTTGGCCAGTCTTGGGTGAAATACTAATTGTGGGGCACATTTGGCCCATAGGGTGGTTCAGTGATACTGCTGGTTGAGTGACAAGCTGCAGTCCCCAGGGCATGCATCTCCTGCAGCAGGAAGTGACACTTCCTGACAGAGAGAGGTAAAAGATATCTTTTGTAAATCAGTCCGTGCTGACTCTAATCCAATTTATGTACAATAAAAAAGTAGCTTAAAAATGAGAATACATTCCATTCTTTTGCAAATAGTGTATAGAATAAAAGCTGCCGTTTAGAGCAAGGGCAGGCTTTCCAGTACCATCTACACTTAACTCCCCTTCATCATCTTTGTTGCACAGTTTTGGATTCTGTTACTTGAAAACATTGTACCGAAAGGAAAGCCTAGATACATCTACACTGATCATCTTGTGTGACTGTTGTTCTTTTTTGGTGCTTACATTTTTCAGATTACATGGATAAAGCCAGTACCGAGTTAAACATATCAATAAACAAAGGAATTTCATTGAAATACTGTTTTTACTAACCACGTATCACTCCCCTCAGTTACAGAGCACTGTACTTCCAGAACAGCTGTTTATTTACGACATTGGTTACCATGAGGAAAAACTGAAGTTATTAGTGTACAGCTAAATACTTGTAGACTAAGATTTGAGGACTTGAATTTATTAGAACTGACTAAATTATTTACCACACGTATCTTGCATTGGCTAGGAATTGTTATTTTGAGGGCTGGTTGGTCATGGTACTTACTAGCTCGTACCACAGGGATACTTGTTACAGTCAGCACACCCCCTGTGATAGGACCCGTATCTATCTAGTAAAATCCGACTGAAAAATAATGTTGTACATATTTAAGACGCCTAGGTGTAGCAGAGCCCATATTTATTTAATATAGCTTGTAAAGTATTGTAAATATGAATAGAAGGTAAATCTGTGGGCGCGCATCTAGATTTGTTTAAACGGCTTTAGGAGAATGTTTAACTCGCATCTCATGCAATCAATGGAATTGGGAGGGAGGGGAAAAGAACCAACCAACCAGAAAAAAGGGACTTTACTAGTATTGTAACTTCTCCCAGGGACCATTTCATACTATTTTTAATAAACGTTGAGAATGCAAAAGCTTTGGGTGCTTTTCATTGCGGGGCGCGCAAGAATGAAGTTATTGGCTGCAGCCTGTCGGAGCTGATGTTCGGGGGTGATTTGGGTGCCGTTTTTCTCTTGCGAAAAAAGAAGCGGAAGCGGCAGCGGGGGAGCGGCGGGGCGGGGAGCGGGGCAGGCGGCGCTCCATCCCCGCCCGCCCCCGGCCTCGCTCCCGCCCCTGCCCCTGCCCCGTGCCCGCCGCGGCTGCCGGCGCGCCCCGGAGCCATGAGGAGCGCGACGCTGCGGCGCTGCCTGGCCCCGGCACTCGCCGCCGTGCCGCTGCCGCTCCCGCTGCCGCCGCGCCGCGGGCTGAGCGCGCCGCTGCCCCGGGCCCGCAGCGCGGCCGCGGCCGCCCGGTAAGAGGCGCACGTGGGGAGGCAGCGCCGGCTGATGCAACCGGGGGCTGCGATGGTGTGGGCACGCAGGAGGAGGGGTGGGGGGGTCTGGGCGATGCGCCCTCACCGGGTGCGGCGGGTTGGGTTTTGAGGTGGGATTTTTGGGGGACCCCGTAGTAAGATGCCCCCCTTCGCCCAGAAGCGCTGGCGGGATTTGCTCCGGGTTTTGGTTTTGGTGGCGTTTTGGGAGCGGGCAGAGCTGCCGTCATGTGGCGGTGGCTCAGGTGAGGCGGTGCGCAGATGTGTGCCTGGAAAACCGTGTCCCTGGTCCTTTCCCGTCCCAATTCAGCCCTGGACGGGATAGTTTGCAACGACATTGAATTGAACTGGTCCTTGGCTTCTGCAAGGGTAGGAGCTGTCAAAAATCCACTCCAGGCTGTTCTTCTCTGTTTGTCTTCCTTGGTATGGGGGACAGACAGACATATTTCAGGGGGTCTCCTCTTTGCCCACCTGCACCCGTAAAAGGTAACGGAGGAGAGCTGGCCGCCACTTACCCAGAATTTTTTTTCCTGAAAGCATTCCCAGTGCCTGGCTGTCACTAGTTTTTCCAAGAAGTAATGTGGGAAACAGAGCTGCCTTGTCTCCCTTCTGCCAGTGGTTTTGAAAGGCATCCATGAAAGTGGCTGCTCTGCTGCCCAGGGGTTGGTGCAGCCCGGGTTAAGCCGTGGCAGCCCCGGCTGTAAAAGCCTCTGCATCTCCCACTGCCCTGGCCAAGGGTATGGGGATGAAGGACCCACCTCACCCAAGAGCTGATCAGACAGCTCACAGTGCTGGTTCCCTTCCCGTGGTGGGGCTGGACAAGCCTTCTCATGAATTAGCACAGCCTAGCTATAAAGTTTTGGGCATGCCAGAGCAATGCCCCACATACCTATTAAAAAAAAAAAAATTGGCCTTTTGAGGTTACCTGCCTGCTGAGCATCAGCCCTCACAGTTCACATCCCACCATAACTTTGGAGATTGAGAATTTACAAGCCCAAGCATTTCTGTTACATTGTTGACTAATCTTGGTTTCTGCCCACTAATGTTTGGAGGATTTATTTTGTTAAAGATTTGCTTGTCACTGTGTTGCAGCAAAGTTACTGACAATGCAAAGAATTCCTTGGCCTCTCTTAAGAGAAAAAACCCCCGGTTTGAGCCAACGCTTGCCATTATTCAGGTAAAGTATGTCTGTGCACTTACTGGCTGTGAGAGATCTCCTTTGGTACCATTAGTTGTCTGAAACTTGAGAAGCACACCCTGCAGAAAGTAATTTTAATCCTTTTTTATAAAGAATATTGTCTACTTTATTATAAAGCAAAGCAATAGGATGAGGTAGCTCCACCAGATGGTAAATTGCCTTTCTTCAGGCCTGGCAAGGCTTTGCAAAGGAAAGGAACAGTTTTATCCCTTCTTCCTTTTGCCAATATAATCTTTGTTGTTTTAAGTATGGATCACTTTTTCTCACACCTTATCTAAGCTGATTAACTTAATAGTTGAATTAAAGTAGTGTTCTCAAACCTTTATTTAGCATGAAGCTTTTTTGCAATCCTGAGCAAAGTCCTTACGTTCCTGAAAATGTGGGCTCCCTTCACTTCCCATCCCTGAAATAACAATGCCAGGATTAATGAAAGACCCTTTTGCTTCCTGTCAGCCATGCTACCTTTGGGTAGCTACAGCTTATCAATGTCTTCCTGCTCTTCCAAGGAGAGGAAAACCACACTAAATAATCCCAGTCAGCTCAGAAGGGTTTGTGTGAAATAAGTGTAAAGTGTCAGCATCCTGTAGAAGTAGCAGCACTTTCTGATGTGAAGGAATCTTGCAGAATTGAGAACTATTGTTTCACTAATGCTGTGAAGAGATTTCCATTCCACTGATGGTGCAATTTTTGATAGGCAATGAAAATCAGAGATGAGGATTGCTATCCTTGCAAAGCTGAAAGGTGTTCATTCTTAGATTTCTGAAGATTTGAAGGCCACAAAATTAGGGATGTTTATCATTCAGAGGAAACCCACTGCCATGCTGGCAAAAATGTAATTGTCCTGTTTCCTAGGATGGTGATATTGATTTTGAGTGGGCAAACTGACCCAGTAGGTTTTAAGTTTAAAACACAACTGTAGGTATTTTTAAGTACTAATAGTGAATTTAAGTAATACAGCAACAAAGGGTCTTCTAGTGAGGATATCTGAACAGTCTCTCTCATCTCTCACCCTTCCTGATAACTGCATTTTCACAGAGCCCTCTAAGGCTAAAGCTGAAGCACTGCTAGGAAAGCAGTGACCTGTTTTTTCTCACTCCTGTTAGTCTCCATCCAGTTGCACCATGATCTGGAATAGGACTGGGATCTACTCCAGCCCAAGGGGTCTAAAGAGGATTCCTTTCAACCACATTTGTCTCCTGGGTCTGGTTTTCTGCATGGCTACATGCATGTTTTGTGCTGGCGCAATAGAAGGGATGTCCCTCTTGTCCCTGTTTACCTCCCTTGGTCTGCCTCATGAGGTGCCTGTAGGAGCACGTGGCCTAGATCCTTCTGGGCAGGATTCACCCAAGCTCTGTTCTCCAGCTTTCCTGTCACTCTGACTGGTCTGGTTGTGAAGAGTGAAGCAGAGCCTATTTTAAATGTGTATTTGTTGGTGCAAAGAAAACTTGCTTTGGTGCGCAGATGTTCTTGCATGCTCTGCTCTACCAGTAATGTGGGCAGAGCCTTGATTTGTGCTGCTCCCCATGTGCCACATCTGCCCAGAGGAGCAGAGGGAGGGCAGGGAAGTCACCTCCTTTACTTGTGAGCAACAGCAGCTGGCATGACAGGGCACCCCCTCTTCTGCAGGGCTGGGAATGAGGAGCTGCAGGCTGAACCTGCAGTGGAATGATTTTAGGACTGTCCTTTTCCTCTTGAGTCAACTAAATCTGAATCAATGCCAAAACTGATACCTCTGTTGCTTATTATCCATGTTGAACCTCGGCTGAAGCTATGCAACAGCAAAAAATTATTGGGGGTGCTTCTTAAGTTTTTTGATACTGAAAAGTAAAGCATCAGGATCATGCCTAACAGTGGAGCTGTTGCCCTGCAAAGCTCAGCAAAGCACCATTGGCTCCCCTGCACCTCCTGCCCTGCCCTTGCACTGTGCCAGCCCCTGTGCTGAGCTCTGGCCTCACCTGTGCTGCTCAGTGGGTTTCGATAGGAGCTGGTTTAGGGCAGGGACTGTCTGCACTCACACAAGGTAAGAGTTCACCTGCCAGTGCTGCAGGGACATTACAGGGGACAGTGTGGTACCACCAGTGGCTCCATCCCAGTCAAACTTCTTGAGCAGTCAGTGTGGGGGCACAGCCCCACATTTACTGTCACAGGGGAGGAGATGCTGGGCTGTCCCTAGAACTGTCTCTTCTTCCTTGGCACAGTGTGAGCTCTGCACAGTGTCCTCAGTGCAGCAGCTTCTGTGCTGCCACTCAGCACCTGCTGCCACACTTGGGGAGTGGGATGCTGGTGGTGCAGTGCCAGGAATGCTGGCAGTGCAGGGAGGGATAGAGGGCAAGCCCTCCTTCCCTACCAGGAGTTGTACCTCTTCATGAAGTTTGTGCTTTTTCATCTCTTTTTTTCACTATCAGCAGTCTTGAACTATTTGGGATTAACATGGATGGCCTTCTGCTTCTTTCTTAGAATTGTTTCTTATTAGTTTAGACACAGACATTGTCACTATGTTTCTTGCATAGATGTGCATTAATGTGTTCATTTTTAAAATGTATTGTTTTAAAACTCAGTTACTGTTTTGTTCCCCAAGGCACATAATGACCAGTTGACTCAAGAAGCAAACAAGAACTTGGCCAAAGAGGTAAGCATTAGCTGATACATGTGTTAATAATCATGAGCTACTTGCCTTTGGTAATTTTAAGTCTTTTCTTTCAACAGATTGGTCTACGTGTTATTCACATCTGTCTTCCTGAAGGCAGCACCAAAGATGAGGTAACTGAAGTACCTGAAAGAGCCTTCCTTTTCCATTTTTGTCAAAAACTTCTATTTATTACTGACATTCATTATTATTTTGACTGACCTTTGGTAACTCAAATTAGTCTTAGGATTGCCTTGGTTTAAATAGCAAATATTATCCTCTTACTGGCAAGAATGAAAAAAGAGAATTAATGGGCATGTCTGCTGTTCCCTGGCAAGCTGGGGTAGATTTAAGAGTCATGTTTTGAGTTTGTGCTTGGTGTTTAACTCCATACCAGCTCAGGTATCCTGTCTCCCACAGTTGCTCTTCTGACTGTACCTGATTATTACCCAGATTATTCAGGGAAATTATAGATTACATGATTATATGGGGAAGGGAGGGGAAAAGAAGGGGGTGTTGAATTTGTCTATTGACTTTTTACTGTTTCAATTGTGTATTAAAAAAGAAACATCCCCCCCAAATAACTAGAGGCCTGAATTCTTTGCCTTGTTGAAGGCGCAGAACTTAATATCAATTATGTTTTAAATATAGAAAACCATGTGAAAGTTAAACAGTGAAGGAATGTATAGAAGAAGATGACTCTGTTATTAGCTGGCCTTCTTGTGCTTGGCAAGTTTGATAATCCTGCAGGCTTGTGAGTTCTGTGTACTCTTTTGTTTTTTGGTACACTTTGTTCTTAAAATGTTACTGCCTTGCAGTGTAATCTCAAGAACTGCTTCCAGATATATTAAAAGGAATTTACTGTGAAGTTTTGTAGATTATGGATAGTCAGCTACCCATTTAAAAAGAGTGGGCTTTTGAAATGAAAAACAAATACGCTTTGTTGTTGGAAAATGCATTTTATTTATATTTTGAGTAATATAGCAGGAAATACGTAAAATACATTGACTGTGCAGCAGTAGTTGCAGTTAGTTTGAAGTCGTATCTTAGAAGTGGCTTGGCTGTGTATTTAAAGAGAAAATTGGGGTATTTCTTTTATTTAAAGGAAGTTATTTCCAATAAAATTTATCATGATTTGCTGACTGTCTTGCTTACTCACTATGGCAGGTTTTTTTCATCTGCTAAAATCCACATCTCAGTTGTGTTCCCTGGTGTGGGAAGGTGGGAGGGATTTCAATACCATGCACATTTGGGTTTTGTCATAACTTCCTCTGTACAATAAAGGCAAGTTAATACTATGCTACTTTACCCTGCATGAGTTATAAGTAATTTAAATGCTGTGATGATGGAAATCTGAATTAAAGTAAGATGCAATTAAAATGGAAAAGTGAATTACTTTTCCAGGAGGCAGAAATACAGCTTGAGTTTTTAATTGTTCCGTAGGCCCTCAGCATTTTGTACCATATCAAATGGGTTTTTTAAAAGAAAAATGCAGATATTTTCATGTGCATGTACATTCACCCTTTCTAGTGCAATGTATACCAGTCCTGTTGCTGTCAAGTGCCACAGGACTTTAAGAGATATGCCTGGTTTTGCCCCAGGAGTCAGGAAACTAAAGAGGCATTTCTGTACCAGTGACATGCTTTTGTAATCTGTGTTTAGCATGATAGTGTGGTTCTCTTGGTTCAGAGTTGCAGCTAATCTAACTCCTGCCTAGTTCCTAGCTTAAGGTTGATTGCATATCAAGTGTTTGGGTAATAGAGTTCACAATTACGATGAATAGTTTAAAAGAAAAGCATTTTTAAAAGGCATGGTATTAGTTAAGGGAAAAAAAATACTTAAAATCCTTTACTGTTGGATATTAATCCAATTCTATTATAAAGCTTTATGGTGCTTGCACAGTGGTTTTGTAATAGGATGGGAAGACGTGCTTGCATGACATTTCTCACCTAAAAAAACGTTTGACATGTTTTGTTCCTTTGTATTCTTTCTGGTCACAGCAGAATAGCATGAATCGGCATTATATTTTAGAGAGGAGGGAATCAAGGGTCGGTAGGACAGTCTCAGATGTCAGATATGACCAATTATAAACTACTTGAACTTGCATCTGGTTCATAACTTGAACTCCATAAACTTCTCTGTGGTGCCTTTTCAGCCTAACACTTCTTCACAAGGCGATTGCCAGCTCTTAGGATTGGGGTGTTTTGAGAAGGAAAATTGTTAACCATATATGCTGGTTTAATAAAATGATTTTTTTTTCTTGTATAATTGTTCTTTCACGTGTTACAGCTTTTTGTCCCTCTATTGGGATGTGATCTGGTCCTGTTTTGCACTATGTATTAACTCAGGTGTCCTGTGTCTGAAAGCGACTTCAGAAGCCATTACAGTGACAGGCTTTTGCTGAGGTTTGGAGTGCTGAAACACAAACTGCTTTTGGCAGCATAATGTCACATAATATGTGTTTGCTTTGCAAGATGTTTAGAATAGAGTCAGGGTGGCTTAATTTGGTAAGCCACTGATAACAAACTGAGTAGAGCTTTTTCATTTGGAATTTACAGTAATAAGCAAGAAAAGCCAAGGTGGCCATAAAGTAATTGAAGAAAATTTACAGGTTTTACCTCATTCTAATCAGATTCTCCTTTTATCTGTTGTTCTGATCTTTAATGTTTTTTATTAACTTCCTAGATTGTCAGTGAAATCTTGAGGCTCAATGAGGATCCTAACGTGCAGGGCCTTGCTCTTGACCTCCCAGAAAGCTTATGCAGCAGTAAGGTATTAAATGCTGTGAAACCAGAGAAGGATGTGGATGGGTAAGTGGAGCACTGAGAAATAATGTTAGCAGGCACAAGCCTGATGGCTCTGTAAAATCAGTTTTCTACTCTGCTTTTCATTAATGAATTCCTCAGTCAATGTGTCTAGCTGTGCTATTGAGCAGTGATAAAAGATGCCTCTGAATCGAGAAGTCTTTTGCTGAAGTAGTTTTGGGCATTATCTTGTTATTTTTTACATAATGTACATTCAGGGCATAGTCCTTTCAAAGAAATAAAAAATGAAATCTTGATTTACTGGCGATACTTAAGGTATTTCATCACTTCAGTAATACAAGTGGTAAGCACAAAGTACTGAATTTTCACAAGAAGGATTGATGGGAAAATTGCAGAGAGGTTTTAACTTCCTTACAGCACTCTCTTGTGGTGAGAGAGTAAGCTGTAATAGTTTGGACCCATTAGCACAGATTTCCAATCAGTGTTGAGTTGTACTGCTCTCAGAAGAGACCACTGGTGTAATTTAGGTTTGTGAGTTATCATTTTGCTGCTCTTGTAGCCTTCCTGCTCTTAGCTGCAGGCTATTACCATTTTTTAAATCCCACTCTCTTCTTTTTTTTTTTTCATGTCAGGAAAAATATCTAAAAATCCTTCAAAAACCTTTCCATTATGTGGAGTACAGGATATTGTCAGTATGGGAACACATCTGTTGCCCCCTCCTAGGCCAGCTTGTCTCTGGCAGCCAGTCGGGTCTCACTGCAGCCTCTGAAGTGCTTGTGCCCAGTGTGCTATGGGTGACATGGTGACTAGTAAAGAGCTGCCTGTGTATCCTGGGATTGTGTTACCCATTCTAACTCAGATCCCTTTCCTGGCCTCTCTTGAGGCTCAGTGTTTGTCTAGCTGAGGTGTGGGATGATACAAATTAGCTGCAGTACATGACTGCCAAAGGATTTGCTTTTGTGAGAGATGTTTGCTCTTGGGATTTAGCTCTTAGCCATGTTACAAGCATTGCTGGGGATTTATGCTACACAAGCTCTTTTTTATGTTAAATTTCCATATTTTTCCACTGCAGATTATCCAGTGTAAACCTAGGACGTTTGGTACATGGTGATGTCTGTGACTGTCTGGTTCCTCCTACAGTGTGTGCTGTGATGGAGCTTCTTGAAGATATAGGTGAGCCCTTCTATCACAATCATTACATTAATTTTGGCCTATTTTAATCCTGGCTATGAGCCAAATATAATCTGACTTTGTTGTGTCTTCTCTTTTGTGTTGCTTTCCTACCTGACATGTATTTATCTCCTGCTAGTGACAAGGTGTCCTCCTGCTCAGTGACATCTGAATGCTGTATTTGTAGAAACAGGCCTCAGGCCTACAGATTTTGGGTAGGGGTTAGCTGCCATCAGGAGGTTTAATTTCACTGAAGACACACAAGACATGTGAGTCTTCCAAACAGAAAATACAGGCATCACTTGGGGATTTCACTTGATTGTCTTGATTGGTGTGAGGAGTTGGGGAAACCCAGGTTTGCCTGTAAATTGCTGCTGAGCAAATCCTTTGGTTTGGATTGTGCTGTGTCAGTGCTGACACTGAAATGGCAGATTTAAACAAGCAGGTTTACTGTGTGTGAAGACACTGTTGGTTTAAGGCAGTGTGTCAGAAGTTGTCTCTCTTAAAGTGATTCATAACTGTTGAAGCGAGCATTTCTGTAGCAGAACTGTAAACAGGAGATTAAATGTACTTAGTAACAAATATGAATGAAGGGATTTGTGCAAAAGAAAGCGAGAAGAACAGTATTTGCTTACTAGAATTTAGAGAGTCACCAGGAAACTCCTTAAGACCCGTGGTTGCTGTCACTGCACGGGCTCCAGAAGTGCTGCACATCTGCTGTGCTTGTGCAGGCACAGGGCACTGTCCTGTTCTGAGCCCCTCTGCAGCCCCTTCTGCAGTGCTGCAGCCCAGGGTGGCCTGGGGGAGCTCCATGCAGCTGCTGGTGCTGGTGCCCTGCGCTGGGGGTGGCTGAGAGCCGTGCCTTGTGTCACACAGGTGGGAAGAAGGTGCTGCTGGTGGGGACACACGGGGCAGAGGGAGCTGCCCTGCAGAGCGTGCTGCAGCGCCGCGGAGCCGCCGTGCTCAGCTGCCACTGGGGAGCCCCACAGCTGCAGAGTGAGGTGAGTGCTCTTCTGTCTGCCTGGCCTCGTCCTGCATCCCCACTGCCTGCCCACCTGACAACCCTGCCCTCAGCTGCCATTCCCAAGAGGGAGACTCCTCGTGGCAGTCACAGGTGGCACTGGGGTTGCTGGTAGCCAGTGTGGGTTAGGGTCCTTTCTCCTTCCTGCTTGCTCAGAAATGGTGCAAACACTGACCTCTACCAGAATATTACATGTAACAGCAGCTGCTCTAACTTCATTATTTTACACCAAAGGAATCCAACAAACAAATGTTTTAGCTCTCCCTTTTGCTTTGTCTCTGTGCAAGAGAAATGCGCTCTTTTTTTCTTGTCCTGTGATACTGTCATCTGCATGAAATTACTTCCACTGGATTTGTGTTCTAAAGGTTTGAAAGTGTTGCTGCTCTTGGGACAAAGAAATCCCAATCATTATCTTTGAAGAGAACCGTAAAAGAATTCAAAGAAATTCAGGAGCCTTAAACTGAAGGATTTGCATGATCTCCCTGTCTGCTTTTTGCAGAACTTTTAGACACAAGTTAGAAGTTGGTATGAATTCCTGTGGAACGTAACAGTTTGTTCCTTAGTCCCAGATTTCACAGAATGCTCCAGCTGGGGTGGCATTGTCCTGGGGGCATGTGCAGCAGGGCACAGGCTCGGTGCTGGGGACAGCTCTTGTGTTGGACAGCCCGAGCCGCAGGGTGGCAGCCAAGGCAAACCGATGGTGTCGGACTGGAGGAGGCGCCCACAGGAGCAGGAAACAAATCCGAGCAGCTGTGATAGAAAGTTCTCTGGCACACCCGTGTTTTCACAGCTGTGGATGTTTTTGCCAGGCCTGTCTCAGCTCTGGGCTTTTAAGTGACTGACAGCACTTAGGAAACACATGGCGCTCTGGGAGATGGAGTGCTGTGAACTTGATCCTTGCCATGTCTCATTCCTCAGCTATTTCTCACTGCTTGGGGCTGTGCTAGAGGACTGCTCTGGGCTGGATGGGGTGGGTGACAGGGTGGCCAGAGGTGTTTCCACTGGTTCACAGCAAAAAATCTGGATTGGGCCCAGAGCTGCTTGTGCAGTGCTGTCAATAGCTGGAGAGAATTCTGTTTCTTTCCATCCAGATGCTTTCCCATAATCATGCTTTGCTTTTTGGCATTCCCCATAGCTTACCTCTTGGATCAGGCCACTGATGGGAAACAGAATGGGAAGCCTAAGTTTGAGGCTTTGTGCACTTAAGTCTTCCCAGGTTCGTTTTCACTTTTGGCAATAAAAGAGTTTGTACTTTGCCTGTGGGTCTAATCAGCAGAGCCCAGGGGAAACCTACCTTCCTCTTCCTCACCTGTGAACCTGGAGCAGCATGTCACCAGTAATCCCAGAGCTGTGCTGAACCTGTCTGGATGTCACTCTGATAGTTAACTCTAGTTCCTTGATAAAATCTAATGCATGCAGGGAAAACTATCCTGTTTCATATTCCCAGGAGCTGGAGAGTCAGAAACTAAGCACAAATTTCTAACCAAACAATGAAGTACTGTAGCAACTTGAATTTGAATGACAATGTTGTTAGATAACATGATTATAGAATTTATATTCTTCTGCTTGTTTAAAATGCTGATTATGAAAAACAGGTTTAATGTTCACCAGGTTTCTTCTCTTGATTTTTTTTTTTTGTTATTTGAATTTCAAGTAAGAAAATGTGTTAGTTGATGTTTAAGTTTTTCAAAGACTTGAAAGGATCAATTCATGTTTTGTTTTTCCTACACAGGACAGTAACTTTTCCTTTCTCTACGGTGGCAGTTTGTGTGCAGTTGTTTGGAAGTATAACCTATGGTAGCATAATAAATTCATTTAGGAAGTGAGGGATAAACTTATGAAGAGTAGGATTTTTTCACTGAGATGCATTTGTTTTGCAATATATACCAGGAAAGGAGAATTTTATCTTAAGGGTAGGAGAATGTTATTTGTTGTAATCCATTGGCCAGGCCTATTTGCATTGGAGCACTAACCCTGACCTTAACCATGTAATGCCTTTCTTAAGTGGTTACTGCATTACCTTAGACTAGCTCTGATGATTTGTTCATCTTTTTAAAAAGGACAGCATAACAACAAGTGTTTCCTTTGGAAATTCTTTTAATTTAAATGAGTTATACAACACTAAGTTTGTAGGTTTTTGGATGAGGTTTTGTATTGCTATGGCCTTACTATTGCTTTTTTCACTTGGGCACTTTTGCAAAAATATTTTGAAAATGATCAAGAGGAACTATGTTTTAATCCACCTTAGGAAAAGTTTGAAAACATAGGGGTAGCTCTCCTAACAAACAGCATAATGTCATCTGCCATCTGACTTAATGTGCTCCTTTAAAGCAAGCCTGTTCTGTCTTATGGCAGGAAAAAGGAATAAAATAAATAATGATACATTTCCATTTCATTGCTTTTATCTGAAATAATGGTCACAGTCTCAATGTTCTTTTCCCTCCCCACTTCATGTTTTGTTAAGTTGAGCAGATTATTAATATTTCTTTTTGTTCCATTTTGGTTTTCTTGCCTTCAGTTCTCACAGCACAGCTGAGCCATGTCCTTCAGAACTGTTGAGCTTCCTGGGCTTTCTAATAGTTCACAAATGCAAGAAAGCATTTTAGAACGTTCTGGCACATCTGTGCAAAGTTGTGAAGTTCATGAAGAAATATTGTTCTGTTTGCATTGATAGGTTCAATGTAAAAGAAATTACAAAGTGAGAGATAAAGACAGAAGCATCTTAGAGAAAATACTTAAGATGTTATCATTCTGTTAAGCTTTGTGTAGATAGCTCTTCAAAGCACATTCACTGCATTGTGCCTGAAGTATGACCTAGTGACATACTTTTAGGGACATGTCCCCTGTAATTTTAAAATAGGACTCCCCAAAAGTCAGTTCAGTATTACATGTGAAGAATAGAAGCTGGTGTCTATGATCCTTTTTTATGTCAGAATTATGCTTTCTAGTTTGAAAGGAAGTTGTCAAGTAGATTAATATTGAAAAAAAAAATGGATTATTTTCTTGCCAAAACATCGGTAATATTTAATACCTGTAAGAAAACAGAATCTTGTTTCAGTCATCTAAATTCAGTCAGTCATTATTTCAGCACATCATCTTTAATGTTCTCCGTGTGTGAACCACATCATGCCTGTTTTAAGAGAGCTGCTATCATACAATTTTATTGTAAAAGAAGTGAGCATTGGTCTGTCTAGGTATAATTAGGAGTAGAAAAGTTGTTTGCAAAAGCAAGGTTAAGAAGTATGATAGTGGTTCAGCTGGAGTGCTGATTGGGAGTTTCCTTTTCAGGTTGAAAAAGAGGTAATTTTGGCCACAGTGTGCTTTTCCTTAGAACCAACACTTGAGCTTCAAACTCTTGGACATTTCTTAGCTATTTACTATCTTGTTAAGACCTAGACTCTTGCTATGGGCATAAAAATACATTTTGTATTGTAAGCATGAAGGAACAGGAGACCAGGCACATGGATCCTGTAAGAGGTGAGGAGAGGGAAGCTCCATGAGTGTTTCTAATGATGATGATGTAGACAAAGTATTTCCACTTCAAGATCTTATGCACATCATCTCTGTTCCTTCCAATTTTGAAGTGTATCCCCTGTCTGTAAGCTAGAGGAGCGGTTGCTAAAGTGTGGATCATAGTGGCAGGCTGGAGCCCACAGCAAAAGCGTGGGCTTGATTTTCAAGTGCACTGTGTAGAGCAAGTGCATTCAGGGTGATGTGGCAGGAAAAGCTGGAAGAAACCGTGTAATTAGTACATGCCTTGGTGGAAAAAGTACCTGAAACTAGTCACTGACTGAAAAAAATTTCAAAATTTCAGAAAGTAGTTAGAATTGCTGTGGTTAAAGTGGAACCTGATCTGTAAACTGATGTGCAAAGAGACTTTTTTGATAGAGTTGTGAAAAAACTTTTAATCAGATTTCTGTTCCTCATCACATCTCTTTAATTTTATATGGCCTAGCTTCATACCCAGGACTCTGAGGGTCTACATTTCAAGTTTTAATTTTAATTTTTACTCTGTTTGATCATGCATTTAAAAATGGCTTTTGTAGCAGTCCATTTAAACTGCGGAAAAATGAAAATTTTATGCAGTCTTCACAGCAAAATGGAGTTTCAGTGATCTGTAATATACAGCTACTTTGTGCCATTATCATTTAATACTTGGCTGGAAAGTCTGTATTGTTGTTTTAACATTTGGTGTTCTGTCTTGGGAATGGGTGGTGCTTCTTAATCTGCTTCAACTTAAATCTTGGTGGAGGGGATCATATTTTGTTATGAGGTAAGGTTGCAGATTATTTATTGGCACAGCTCTTCCCAACTGAAAAAATATTTACCGGTGAGAAGGCAGGATACTGCTGGACTCTTGGCTTTGTCTGCAGCCAGTTGCCTAGTGCATTAGGGAGGGTTTGGCCTGCTGCTTGTCATTCCTTCCTCTGGCCAGCCTGATGGGATGGAGCCTGGCTGTCCAGGAAGCATGAGGCAGGCAGCCACATGCTCTCCCTCATGGGTATCTCCTTGACCTTCTGGCTGTGGCTGCCTATAACATCTGGTTCCTGTCAGATGTGTCCTCTGTGTCCTCTGTGCAGGGCCTGTGGTGCATTTGCCAAGGGAGGCTAACTGTGATTATTTCATTGGACTTTTCCATCTCTCACGTCCGTGATCAGTTTCTGATGTAGGAGTTGACCCTGAACAAACATGCCAAGGCTTGCTTCTTGCTTTAGTGACTAAACAGGCAGTCAAAAGGGTGGGTTATGGCAAGAGAGAAAAATCTAAAAGCAAAGGAGGCATGGACACAACTTCTTGCAAGTGAAACTAAAATTCCCGCGTGGAGATCACATAAATCTCTTCCAAGGATACCCAAAATTCTGTACACAAGTATTTTGCTTTCAGTGGACTTGCTCTCCCAGTTTCTGGATATGCATTTAAAAAATACTCACAGGGGAAAAAAAATCTCAAAAATATTTGTGATAAATATATTTTATTGACTCTGCAGGAACTTTTTCAATAGTTGCACATAAAATATTGTTTTCTTTGTGAAATAAGGGAAAGGAAATCACACTGGGGAAGACTCTAAGAAATCAGTGTGTCTTGAACCTGTGTTACAACTCTTTGCTGCCATGTGATACAACTTTTTTTCATGGAGGAGGTGGGGCAGGGCAATGAGATGAAAGGTCCAGCTGGTTTTCTGCTAAAATTTATGGGTATGTGTGATGTTAGCTATCCGAACCACCGTTAATGTTGGCTACAAAAATAATTGTGTTCAGCTGTTAAGAACATTTTTCAACATTAGGGTCGGTAGTCATAGAGATGAATATTTGGTTCCATCAGTTGTCTTCTGACATTACAGTTACTTTGAATCAATTCTGTCATAAGCATGTTGGCTGAACATTCATCAGAATTATTACTTGTTGCATACAGCTCTCAACTTGTTCATCAACTCACGATGCTGAGCGCTGTGCAAAGCTCTTAGTCCTTGTCCCAGAGGCTTTGCATGGAAAGGCATCTTGACTTACAGTATATGATTTATAACTGCTAGAATATGAATTATTTTTTCCTTGCAAAAAAAAAAAGGCTGTGATCATGCAACTGAGAAAAATTACTGTTTTTCTCTGTGTTGATGTTGATTGTTACAGCAGAGATTTCCTTTTTTTGCAGGGCAAAGTGTGCCTTCAGCTTGGTATCCTTGGTACATGAGGCATTGCAGCATCTTTTTATCCAGATTTCCTTGCAGATTTCCCAGTATCATTTGACCTGACACTGGACAAGCATTATGACTTATGTGCCCCTCTGGGAGTGGCCTGTAAGCTGATATGTGCACCAGACTCAGGAGTGTGACCAATTTGAACAAGGCTGAATGGCTGTGCACAGGCAATCACAGGAGTGTTGCTGGACCTGTGACTGAAGCCTGAATCAGCTCATTGCATTAGTCATTTGTCAAGCAAGTAAACCTTCTCCCACATTTCTGGCGTTGTTTCCACATGGGGATCTCAAAGGAGGGTTAGGCCATCCTTGGGTCCTCTGAGGGGAAGATGGAGTTTTTTTAGTTTTCTGCCTTTTCCGCAGCAGTTATGTTCTTCTCCCCTCCTGGATGCTCAGCTGTGCCAAAAACCTGTTATCCTGACAAGATTTGTAGCTGTTCTTTCTTGGCAAGAGTGTTGGGCAGGGCTGTGTCAGAGCACTTTTGGCCAAAAAAGAAGCTGGAACTCTTGTCAGTCACAAATCAATTCACAGAGTGGCTCACTGGGTTTGTGACACTTGGAATTAATTTACATTTATCCAAAATATTACCAAAGCTGCTGTATTTCTGAAATAATTTTTGCAGTCAGGCTTGAGGCAATGCTATGTCTGTGTTTTGCTTTTTTGGTGTACCTTAATACATCTGCCTCTCGTGCTGTCCATCATCTCATGGTGATTCTGGTAAAGGACACTGTTTCAGAGGAAGTGGGGAGAGAAAGGCACTTGGGTCTTTGATTATAAGAATTTTTGTGGTAACCATTTTTGCTCCAACATTGCTGGGTTGAGCTAAATCAGGGGCAGTGATTAGCAGACATGAGCTGAGAAGGAAAGAAGTGCTTTAATTGGTATTCAAAAGCAGTGATCTTCGCAGAAGGGGCCATCCTGCAATCCTGACAGCTGGCCTGGTTTTCTACTGTCAGACAATCTGACTGTACTCTTTATAAGTCCCTATTTACTGTCTTTCAAGCCTTCTTTTTCTTAAGTTACTCAAAGTTATTTTGGACTTTAGGACAATGGTAGAACTTTTTGTTTGGAAGGATATAATTCCCATTAAATATTGACACTTTGACCTCATTCACCCGATCTCACATTTTGTTTACCTAACTTAATTTTAAATGCTATTAAGTTTCATTGCAGGTAAGAATCAAACCATCAGTTTGGATAGTTTGGATCAGTTTTTGTTCTTGTTGTCTGTAAAGGCTTTGCTCAAAAGGCTATTGCGGTGTAAGTGTGAATATTTTTAAGATGCCTATCTGAGTGTGTGTTTCTAAGATGAAGTGCTTGTTTTGTTTCTGGGGGTGCTTTGGGCCGTGCCCAGCTCCGTCACGCAGACGCGGTGGTGTTCGGCAGCACGAAACCCCACGATGTTCCTGTGAGCTGCACAAAGCCTGGGGCCACCATCATCAACTGTGCTCGTGATCCTCTGCCAGGTAAGAGGTGATAAAAGGTAACAGTTCTTGCCAGTGGTGTGCAGTGAGCCTTTGGGATGCGTGTGGCATCTTGGTGACAACGCAGCGTGGTTAAAAGCTGCATCTCTGGGAGGGCCTTCAAAGGAGTGTGCACAGGGCATGTGCACACCTTTCTCTGGTGTATGAATAGGGGAAAGATGTTAGGTGGGAGAGGAAAGGTTGGAACAGATTCTTCACAGCAGGATGGTTAGATAAGCAATGACCCAGTGGATTCAGAGAGTTCAGAGTCAAAAGTCATCATCTGTTGACTTTTTTGGGTCATCAGCTGCGCTATTACATAGTGCTGTTTTGTGTAGTGTCTTGTCCTATGACTTCTGTGGGCTCACCTGGAATATGAGAAAAGGAGAAGAAGGGAAGAAACATCAACTGCAAAGTGCTGTGAAGCTGCAGAGAGTGGTGCAGGAGGGAGTGCAGAAATCATGTGTAGTTAAGAAGAGGCAGAATGTCTCCTGCAGTCATTTTTCCAACAAAAAAGGGTTTGGATTCATCTCCTTCCTTTTCCCCTAACTTGTTGTGGAGGGTGTATGTGTTCAATGATTTCTCAGTTGAAAAAATGTTACAGAATTTTCTTGGAATAAAATTAAGAAATCTTCCCAGAAGTTACTCTGCTGCTAGAATAATTTGTAATAGTAATAAACAACATGTAATTTTACATCTCCTGCAAAATTTCTTAAAATTCTATGAATATCTAGATTTTTCTAGATCTAGATTATTTTCTAGATTTTTGGTGTGTATGTGAATTTGACTGCTCAGCATCCCAATGAGATTATGCTGCAAATGAATAGGAAAATGAGGAAGTACATGGGTAGCATGACTGATTAATCTGGGGTTTTTTAAAATCTTATCACAAGTGCACTAGATTGACATCTGTTGACCAAAAGTGTGGAAATGAGCATAAAGCTGAGAAAACCTAATTGCATGGGTTTTAAACTAGGGATATTCCCTAAGGGCAAATGAAGCAGGTACTCCATGCAGAGCTAATGCAAGATCAGGCTCATAAAAGAGCAGCTGCTGCTCCCATGCAAAGCATGGCCTTAGCAATAGATTTTTTTCCTTGTCTTTCATGATATACCCTTGACTTGAACAGACACTGCAGGTGTGGAGATCTGGGTTATTATTCACTTGATTGTCTGAAGGCATTTGGACATTCACTGTCTGCCTCCCAAAGCAGATCTCTGATCCTGCTGAGGATGTCAAGGGTGGGTACCAAGCCTTTTCCCTTCCTGATGCTGCGCAAGTTGTCCAAAAAGAATTCATGTTTTCTTTTTCCTGTACTAGTGACAAAGAGAATCCTTGCATCTCTAATGCCCATTTGCTTCCCCTAGGGGTTTTTGGATATAATTGTTAAGTATCTGTAGGGCAGAGCTTGGCACACAGGTCTCTTGAGCAGGTACCCAGCCTACTAGTATGACACAGCCTTACATGAAGGAGGACTGGGGGAGAGGGGGAAAGGAATAGAGAAGAGAGGGAGTGGTGGTACAGCAGTCATACCTAAAAATAAATAAATATGAATCTCCTCTCATTTTAATCCTGAAGGTATAAACCTCTTATGTGACAGACCTGGGGTGGTTGTGACAGGGTGGGATGAGCCAGTCCATGCAGCCTGAGTGGGCACCAGGAGTGACTGGACCCTCCCAGCACTGTGTGCTGCCTGGTGCAAGCCCCACTTTCAGATTCCTAATTCTCTGCATTGAGAAGTGAGTCTGAGCCTTCACAGGCCTCAAAGTTATGCAGTATAACTGCATGCTACATCTTAAGACTTAAATATCTTCATGCCTTAGTTACTCTAAAGACTATAGATAATATTAGTGTTTCCCTTCTCTGAAAGTGTTGTTAGAAAAACTGCATTACACACCACAGTAACATTCATTTCTAATGCAGGAAGTGTAAGATTTGGCGTAAGCATATACATCTCTTTGCATTTTTCAAGTTGTAGCACTCTGTTGAGTACTGCATTTTTTTTTTTTGAAAGACAGCATGAGATTTTTATCAAGATAATTTAGCTAGAACTCTACCAAATGTCTATCTGTCTTTTGGTAATGCTTTTGAGGTTGTCAGAACTTTGGAGTAACTCCAAAATTACAGCAGAAATGCATTTTACCAGCTATAAAAATGTTGGTCTCAAGGCTTACTAGAGAGGAACATGAAACACAGGTGTCTGACAGGAAGAATGCACTTAGTTTAGATGCAAGATGTTTGTGGAAAGCCCATTGCGGAGTAGTTGTGACCTTGGAGAAACAACTGAGTCTTATAACTGTCTCTTGACTTCCATGGAATCTGACTGAGGTGCTTGGAAATTGTTCTGGATTTTTTCTTGCTTTAGAAACGTCCGACTTAACATCTGTGGGGTCACAGGAGCTAAATGAAGCCTGAAAGCAATAATGGCCATGAAGTAACATTTGTTCTTGGTAGATGGTGGCTAGATTTCCAACTTGTGTGGGTGTGCATGTTGTCTAACACACTTGCATGTTTTAAAAGCACTCAGAATTTGCAAGGATGTAGCTGAACTGGGGAAGTGTAATGTTGTAAATCAGGAGAGTAGAGATAAAAATGTTCACTTCAAAGTGACAATTCTTTTTCAAGTGTTTTTTTTGGCCAAAGGTTTTTAAATTATCACAATTTTAAAACATTCTGCAATTTTCTAGCAGTGCAACATCTGCTTCTGTTGCACTGGCAATCTTGGAATCAGGTGAGTGCTGGTAGAGTCTTGCAGGAATATAGTTTATATGCGAATGTATGGAAATGAAAGTAACTTTCTGAACAAAACTTAAGGATGCCAGAATTATTTGAGATTATTTGAGATGTCCAGCTCCTTTGGGGTCACTTGAAAGCTGAAACCCACATGGTTTAAGTATGTTAGTGGGAAATTCAACCATTTCCCCATCTCTATTCTGAGCTGCCTGAGCAGGCAGGTAGCACCTGGCAGCAGCTCTCACTCACCTGCACAATAGGGTATGAATCAGAGGAGGGAGCACAATATCTAAAGTTCAGCTGATCTGACCATAGTCCAAAGCAGAGAGTGCTATTGCAGCTTCCATGTGGAAAATTTATCCTAGGAGGGCTGTTGCAATCCTGTGATTGTCTTGCTAACTCCATGCGTGCATGACTTTCACCTCTAGCTTCCCCTTCACCCCTGTAAAAGCCTGGTTAGTCATTTGTGGGGTGACTGTGTAGCATAGGCAGTCTGAGAGAAATAGTTTATTGAAGGGAATTGTCTCATTCTAATATGTATTTACACACATGCTAGCTCTGCCCTGATAAAAATAGTTGAATTAAGCCAAATAACATAAAAAGTCAAAATGTTTCTGTAAAGCACAGCTGTCTGAAAGGGGATTTTAAACTTCATTCTTCCTACTTCATTTGTCTGCTTGGCAGCTCTCCCAGCCTGGTCTCAAAGCAACAAGAGTCAGCTTATGACTGTGATAGACTATTCCAGTAAAACTCCTCTGTCTAAATCTAAAGCTGAGCATCTCCAGAAGAAATTGTTGGGGTTTTGTTTGTTTGTTTGTTTTAATTGCAAGTGTTAATGCAAGAAGAAGGACTTTTCAGACACTTTCTGAATTAGAGTTTAATATGAGGACTGTTGCCTTCAGCTTGGTTAGCTGTGTCACTGATGTGTGGATGCCTGCTGGCAGGAAGGTTTGAGAAAGGGTCAGGAAGCACATGGAGTGAGGCTGAGGGTCTGCAGGGAGGGTCTCCTGTTCCCTCAGCAGTGGATGTGGGAGAGTGGGCTGTGGCTGCCAGCCTGTCTGCAGTCTGAGGGTGCTGTGCCCTGCTGCTCTGGGACCCTTGTGGGGAGGGATGGTTGTGCAAGGAAACGTGAGCCTTTTATCACCAGTGCAGAAGGGGTGAACAGAGCAAGAGCTTGACCAGGTCAGGGCTTGCACTTCAGTTCCCCCGTGGCAGAAAGGTTAAAGCTGTCAGCGTATGATTGTTATTTTTTATTACAATTATATCTACGCCCTTCAGAACGTGGCCACGGCCTTGATATGCCCACAGAGACTAGGATGTGAATTTTGGAGAAATTGTGTCTAGATAAAAGTCAATGAGCAACAACAGAAGAACAAGCCAGAAGAAGGATTATAGCAAAATGACAAAATAATATGTTTAGTTGGGGTAGCTAATGTATGATTATCATTTGCTATATTGCCACTAGAAACAATTATAACTGTCTCTGAAGCTGAAGTCACTCTGATTTGTGTAGACTCTCCAGAATATCTGCTTTTAGTATCATGCTGATGAAGATAACTGTTGCTATTAAAAAAAAATAAAAAAATTGTATCTACTATTTCTAAGTTATAATGATCCTGTATGGTATTTGTGATCATTTCATTGTTCTTGCCCACTGTAGTGTGTGTGTCAAAGAGAAGACTGTCTTTACCATGCTCATTTAGGTGTTCTGTTTAAGAGTGCATGTAGCTTTTCAAATACAGCTGTGCGAATTTCTTTGTGTGGGTTTGTGTAATATGTTTCAGAACATACAGTTACTCTCTGATTTTCATAGTCTATTCATCCTTCTGGTTGGTTTCATTTGAAGTATTAGAGAAGCCACCTATAATTTTGTCAGTAATATTGGTAAATTTCAAGTCAATCTTCAGAAATTTTTTATTTGTATATAACTTTCAAATGCACATGTTCCCACTCACAGAAGATTTGTGATTTATAACTGCCATACTTATATTTTTCAGAGAAACACAGCTATGGTCAGCAGAACAACCCTGCTGCTGAAAAGACTGTTGGTTCTCTTGCAGTAGCAATGAGAATGCAGGTTAGTGTACCTCTGTTTGTAGATTGTACCAAAGTTACAGATTTGTTGCTCTTTCTATAAGTTGCAGAAATTGCTTCTACAGTTTGTATTTGTTTTACTCGTTTGACCATCTTACATGGCTTCCATTTTAATAGCAGCTCTTAGTCAGATAGAGTAATACCTGTTGCATTTAATTAGAGAAAGGTAAACTAAAAATCAGACATCTCATAATTGTGATTAATACAGTAAAGGTTGGCAGAAGCACTTGTGTCAATAGGCTAATGTCATTCACTCTGGTAAGACTGAGAAGATTAATTGTATCTGCATTTTTGCATTAAAATGGATAGAGGGTCCAAAGCTATGTTATTTAATTTTGGAAGCAGCATGAGTCAGTCAGTGAACAATCAGTATCTTCCATTATTTTTAAGGTGTGAGAGAAGAATAGTAATTCTCTGTCTTAATCAGAATAAAATGTCCAACTGCCTAATTAGAGAATCTTCTCTGCCACTTATCTGTTAGTGGGGTTGTTTCTTTTTGAAATGTGGTCATACAATAGAAAAGTGGCTCTTACTTTGTCCTAAAACCATGAAATGGAAAAATTTTTAAGTTTGGGGCTTTTTGTTAGCCTTTGCTGTGGAAGTTATTTCAACATACTCTAGAGACTGTTTGAAATTGCTGTTCAGCCTTTATGATGCAGCTGTTGTGTGCTGTTTTCTTGTTTAAAACCAGAACATGGTAAAAAACATGGAGCGATGGATCCAGTCCCAGCAGTATAGGAAGTGGGACCTCCACAGCTTGAAACTGCAACCTGTCTCCCCAGTGCCCAGGTAATAAGTGCTTCTAAAGAAAAAAAAGTGAAAAATATTTTTAAAAAGAGCAAGCAAGTGTGACAACCTAAAAATGTGCTGTGCCTAAATAATTTCTAATCTTATATGGATTATATGTTGTGCCATTCTCTTGTATGCTTCATCATGACTGTGGGCTTCTGTTTGATATCGATTTTTACTTTGATTTTTACATTGGAGCCAAGCTTTATTTCATGAAGTCCTGAAGCTGGAAGGTTTCATTGTCAAAGGGAGGAGAAGTCTTGTGCAACACCAACAGAAATACAAAAGACAAGAGGTTCCTAATGGCTGAACCCTGGTGTAGGAAGGTGTTTAGTTAAGGCTCAGTGGTTTCAGTGGCATTTGAGTTTGTATTTATTTTCTTCCCTCAGTAGAAGTACTTTCTTCTGCATTAGACTTTTAAATTCCTGTGTGGGTGTGAAAAGCAGGAAGCATATTTATTCTCATAGCCAGAATCTTTTCAATCAGCTCCTGTCATTCACTTCCCAAGGCCCGTGTCTGGGCCTCAGGGATTTCAGGTCTGCCTTGGCATGATTGCTGACATCTCTGATATTTAAAGCAGTCTGAGCTCTTTACTGTGCTGAAGTGCTTTGCTGTGTGTTGGTTGTGTTGGGTGACAGAGAGAGGAACCAATGGCTTGAAAGTGAGGAAAGTGTCAACATTTTTTTTTGCTTATTGATACGCCTGCTTCTGCTGATGCTGAAGGAACCTCTCACCAGAAGAGTCTGAGAGAGTTGGAACTCCATAGTCTGGAGGATAAGAGGATCTTACCAGTGTGTCTAAATACAATGTACAGTAATACAAACAGGAACAAGGCAGGCTCTTTTCAGTGGAGCCTAGGGACAGAACCATCAGCAATGAGCACAAACTGAAACCCAGGAAGCTCCATTTGAACATCAGGAAACACTTCCTCACTGTGAGAGTGACCAAATATTGACACAGATGTGCAGGGTGGTTGTGGAGCGTCCATCCTAGGAGACATTCAGAAGCCACCTGGACATAGGCAACTAACCAGCTCTAGATGCCCCTGCATGAGCAGGGGGGTTGGACCAGATGACTTCCAGAGGTCCCTTCCAACCCCAGCCAGTCTGTGATTCTGTAATTCTGAATCCTGCTGGTGTCGTTTTGGAAAGCTGTGACAAAATGTTGTATTTTGATTTATTTTTCACTGTCTCTTACAACAGTTCAATGGGAATGAACACAAATGTAATTTAAACCAGAGATGCCAAAAGAATGAGTTTTCCCTTGTGACCAGGGACACAAGGAGGCAGAAATGCTTGAGCTTTTTCTGGAAATCTAGAATTCAGTTTTTAGAAATGAAGCCTAAAAAACTCTCCTTCAGTAATACGATTAAAGTATGTGATGTCATGAGGGTGATGGTAAAAAAAAATACCCACAAAAAGGTATTCCCAACCCTCTCTATGACATTGTGTTTAGTACATCAATAATTAGATAATTAATAAATAATGGTGTATAAATATATATACACACCATCATATAATATATATGATTATAATTGGTAATAGGACTTGCATTTATCTACTCAGTCTATAGCTTTTTCAATCTTTTTCTTTTAAATGTAAAAAATCCCTTCAGATGGGAAGTATCCTGTAATAAAATGTAAGCTTTCAGTAATACACCACGTTGTGTGGAAACAGATGGAGTATTCATTGAAAGTGAGGCAAAGCTGCTTAAGCACTAAAACTAAGAACATCTGCTTTTTGATTTCTGTGAGATCTGGGTTGAAGTATTTCCAAATATATTGGAAATGGAATGGAAAATTTTTTTACAGTATGCAGTAAAAAAGAAATGTCAGGTGAGTAGATGTAGAGCCTTCCTCCGTCTTTTACATTTTTCTGTATTTTGTAAATTATCACTTAGCATTGTCAGTGGTGGCCTTCTTGCTTAATAGTTTTCATTCATGCAGAAGAACCACTTTTGCACATCTCCAGCAACACTGAATAACATAACATATTGAATAATTCTGGTATTTCCAATACAGAGAATATTTTGTCAGACTAAAAGAGTCAGCAACAAATATAGACTTCTAAAGTCCAGGTATAACCAAGTCTTTAATTTTCTGTGTCTTGGGAAAATATATTTAGAAGGAGGAAAAAAATGTAAAGTAATATTGTCGTATTAGTCTGTATCTTTCTCCCCTTGCTAAATGCATCAATTATTTTAAGGAAAATAGTCACTCTGAAATTTTTAATTGGTTAGATCTTTAAGGGACCACACTATCACCAATTTAGCAAGAGTTTTCTGGGACTTTAGTTGTTTATATATTGGAAGCTCTGAGTGAAAACTTCAGATGGTCTTTTGCAATGTGATGTTTGTAAGCCACTCCATCTTGTGCTCTCATTTAATTTTTATGGCTAGCTGTGTTTGAAGTCACACATAGGAAGCCAAAGGTATATCCTTCTGTGAAAGAGGATGCACTTAGTATGTCTTTGAAAGAAAGCAGGTTCCAGCTTAGTACTGTGATTGAGTAACTCCTTGTCCTGTAGTTCTGGATTATGCCATTGTTTGGGTGGGTGGTTTCTGGGTTTCACTTACCTGCTGCGGGGTGCAAAAGGGGGATACTTGAGAGCTATAAATGAATAATGGAGCCAGTTTAGGATTTTCTCAAAGAATTCCAAGCCATTAAGTTGGCACAGACTGATCATTTGTCAAGTGGATGCAGAATGGCTGAAGTACACACACAGAGTTGAGATCTGGTTGTAGTTTTATGTTCACTGATGGATATTCAAGGTCTTGCAGAATGTTTGAAAGTTCAGGACATGAGCTTTCATGACACTGCCAGATTCTGTCTTAAAAATACTGTGATCATCTGAAACTACAGGAAGAAATTTAGCCTGGTTAGGCTGAAAATAATTTCTTAGGTGTGAGCAATTCAAAGCCCAAGGAGACAACTCTTCACATCCTGTGTTCCAGCCCCTGGGCTTCCATGCTGCAGGAGCTTACAGCTTCTACATGCTTATGTGGACATAATGGGCAACGAGGTCAAGCTCACAAATGCAAAATGCATGATGGAATATTAAATCCAAAGACCTCAGGTTGTCCAGGTCAGGAATTGCAGTTACAATAGTGTCCCCTACAGCCACATTCCCTCAGGGAATCTGTGGCTTGCCTCAGCTACTGCTCACCCTTGCTGGGGGTAGTTTGTAAGCTCAGTGGATGTCTTGGTTGAACCCTGTGCTGTAGACTCCTGCCCTGTGGCCATTCTTAGTTTAGCTGTGTTTTAGAAGTGCATGAGTTGGTCTTCAAATGCCTTGTTTCCTTTGGTGCCCTCGTGGGCAGCAGCAATGTTGGTGCTGCCCTCGGATGAAAGGCACTGCATGCACAAGCTTCGGGTTTAGCGAGTGTGTTTGTGTGACTGTTGGCCAAGGAATGCATGCACTTTTTAGTAAATTGTATGTGCTGAAATATGCTGTGAGGGAGGAGAACAAAAGGGAAAAACAAATCCAGAAACATCCATTCCAGTGGGACGTGCTTGAGCATCCAGCAGACACGTTTCTAGCTTGATATGAAAGCATTACGTAATATTTGGAATCTGATTAAAGGAGAGCTCTCTATGAAATTGTAACAATTAACAAACTCTGTATGTGATTTTCAATGTTATATTAGGTGTTAGTTAATATTTAGGTTTGGTTAATAAAATGTGAGAGGGGAATTAAAAAACTCATTACAATAACTCCATTGTTGGATTATTTGCTGTTGTTTTGTGCTCTGTTGTCGACCACCTAAGCTGAGAGAAATCTCCTGGCTCCTATTTGTTTTCTTTTCCAGTGATATTGAGATTTCCCGAGCACAGAGTCCAAAAGCTGTTGATGTACTTGCCAAGGAGATAGGATTGCTTACAGATGAAATTGAGATCTATGGCCAAACCAAAGCCAAAGTACGTTTGTCCCTGCTGGAAAGGTTAAAGGATCAACCAGATGGAAAATATGTTCTAGTTGCTGGGTAAGAATGCTATGTAATGTCATTAATGTCTGCTGTTTCCACTCTTATTAATATAAACATGCAACTCACATCTTTTTTATACTCTGTACAAATAAGAATCTTCAATGTTTTCATCTGTATGTTGCTCTTTTCTGACAGCGAGCAGGTTTTGAACTTCTTTGAAGTAACACAGCTTTTCTTCCAAACTCATTTTACTGAATTAAAGTAAATTTTATAAAAGGTAATTTGTTCTATGATTCTGTTAAATGTTGGTGAGTGGAGTTTTTCTTACTGTTTTATCAGAATTTTAAATGTTTAACTTGGATATTTAAGGCTGCTTGCATTGTGGCTGTTTATAAACAAACATTAACAGAAGCTAGATGCTAATCTGTTGATATTAACAATAAATACTTTTTTTATTGAAGAACAGATTACAAAGTTTAAAAAGCCATGTTTTTTTCTCTGAAATGTAGACATGTCTCCAGGCAGGCTTATCCTGCTTGCTTTTCCCACGATTATAGCAAATGCAATGCTCAGCAGGAATTATGCACTTCTCTTCTGAAGAGCTTCAGGTTTTTCTTGCATTCAGTGACATAACTTTTTCATTCACCTGGTTTACTAAGTGGAAACTTCTACTTGTGAACAAACATGTGAAGGTTTTCATTAATACTTAAATTGCAGTGTGTCTTTATATTCTGAGTTAAACTATTGGTTGCTTCCTTTTAACTAAAACCAGTCAGGTTTAAAATGCAGTTTTGGCTGATGCAGAAGGAGAAGGCTGTTGTTAACCACCTTTACCTACGGATTCCTCACCTTGGATGGTGTTTCTTGAACTGTTTGCTTTACTGCCTTCCTGTGGGAACAACCTGGATTTCTGGCACTGAGATGGAGCTGTTTTAGTCTGACTTTATGTCACAAAGCTGAGGCAGGCAAGATATGAGGCTTTCCTCAAAGCTATGTGATAGAAGTCCAGTGTTAAAGATATTCCTGGAGGATGCTGAAGCAGTTAAGAGAAGGAAATAACAGCTTGTTGAGCTTGGTTTCCTTTGGCATAGTTTTATTTTGGTTTGGGTTTTTGTGGCATTGGAGAAACAAAAACAGGTTCAGCATTTGACTGAGTTTAAAGAAAGTTGCTGCCACGTATTTTCATGGTCATGATGTCAACAGCATCAGGTGGTCATCATGCTGCAGACCAATCCAGGCTTCCCTAGCAACAAACCTCTCTCAGAAGAAGAGGTTACTTGAAGATGTCTGGAGGTGCAAAGATAACAAGTTGCAGAGCCCCATTTGGGTGGATTTAAGTTGTGTCAGATTGCATGCACCAGCGCTTACATTTCTCCACACTGCTTTGTCCCCCATTCTCCTTCAAAGAAGTTGTCTCAAGCAGTTGTCACAGAAAGAAGTGCATCTGCATGTGGAAGAAATGCAGAAGCTTTGACCATCAAGATAAAAAACTGGCAAAAAGTAGAAAATTGTATCCTCTTTTAAGTTTACATAAAATATACCAATACAGAATGGTGTTTCAGAAACAAAGGGCTGGGTTTGGTACCTAGCCAAGCTGGTGATGCAATATGTTGCTATTTGTAACATCTCTGGAGTCATTGCATCTTGTGGGGTTAGTGCAAAGCCACATCTGCTGCAGAAGTGCCTGGGCAGGGTCACTACAATAGTGGGAACATTCTCTTCTGAGGCAGTTCAAAGCTTGACTTTGAAATATAGTACATATAAAATATACATATAATGTGTGTTTATATGCTCTCAGCTGCTCTCCCTTGCTGAAATGGCTGTAGCAGATGACAATGATTTTAAGAAAAGCAGGGAACTCTGTCTGATGGGGAAGTGTTCAATGCAATGAAAATCAAGTATCACTGAAGTGTGGAAACTGGGGAGTGAAATATCCCCCTTTGCCTTCATTCTCTCCCTTGCCAAGGCAAGGTCAACCAGAACCTGCTATTTGGATTATTATGTTTGTTCACAGTAACCAAAGATATTTTAAAATTATTTTAGAATGATGCAGTGCAATGAAGCCTTCAGAATAAATTTTCAATGCTTCAGACGAAATATTTAAGATATATGTTTATACTTACAGTTCTGGTGGAAACATTTGAAATGTATGATGGGAACTTCTTGTGTGTGAAAAGAGTGTAAAGTGTGCGTGTATTCAAGAAACTGCAAAACCTCCAGCCTCCATCCATGATGCAGCCAGTGACATTTGTGCCTTTAGTTGCACATTCAGATTTAAATGTTTCACCATGTCTAGGAATTTGTAAATATTTGCTGCAGATGCATGTCTAGTTTATTCCTGATATGCTAAAGACCAAACTTCTTGTTCTGAGCAGGAAAATACAACTGAAATGTACCTTTTTATCTCTATGGAAGGTTTAGGGCCCTTTAAAAAGTTGCTAACTGCAGTCTTTTTTGTTCCTTCTAAATGCAAGCAAATATGGCTAAGTGTCTCATCCATTATAAACTTTGTATGCTGAAGTATTATAAACTTTGTATGAGTTTGATGAACAGATCATGACACCCGAAAATAGGGGTAAGACTTTATTTCTTCATAAATTTCATTTACCTCTATATGGAGACCATTCTTTTATCTTTTTTTTTTCATTCTTGCTTTTTTATTTTCTTTTCTATTTGGCTTGCTCTAGGGCTCGTGTTAAAACACTATGGGGGCAGAGCCACAAGTTATTGTGGAGCAATTGGTTCTTGGGCATTCACTGCCTTCAAACAGAATTTTAGTGTGTTAAATAATACATCACAGGATCTGTTAACTCAAACTGCCTCCACTCATTGCCAGCTGAGAGCATGCAAATGAAATGCAGCTTGTGCTTGACCTAGGAGCTAAGTTTAGTGTTCAGGGTAACCTAATCATGTATTCAAGCATGTACATGGCATATTCACAGACACAATATGAAATTACAGCTGCAGTTTGTTAGAATCTATGTCTGTGTGTGTGTATGTTTCAGTATCTTGTTTCTAAATGCTCCAGTGTTGTGACTTTTAGCAGATAATTCTGCAAACTTGTTCACTTCAAAAATGCAAGACAAGAAAGAATAAAAAGTGGGAAAATTATGAAATACAATTCTGCTTTTAACAAGAAATGTGTTGGATTTTGAATGCTGGAAAATTTAAAATCAGTACTTTTCTCCTAACAGTAATAGATTGTTCTGTGATGAACTACGTTTTCAGTGAGATAAAAATGGAGAAAGAAAAAAGCATTGTATTTCTTTTTACTGTGTTCCTTGGGCTGCAAGGTGATTAAAAGCTAAGAAAAAAGGAAAATAAAAATTAGAGGAAAGATACAGGGAAAGATAAGAGAGAAAAATGCCCCTGTGTTGATGCCCTCAATTGTCTGACAGTCCAAGGTAAAGTCATAGTTGAGACAATTGTCATGTATTGGTCATGTCATTACTCAGGTCCCGATTGGGATTGTCGTGTATGAGTCTGTAGTGGATTATGAGAGTTTGCAGTAGAGGATTCCTGAGTCTGTTCCTGTCTTTGTTCAGTCATTTTAGCTTCATAATGACCTCTGTGCTTTTGTATTTGGAAGCTCCAGTCCCACCCCAAGGATGCCACTGCAACATTGCCATAGCCTCATCTCGATGAGGTGACAGCAGTTGCAACACTTCTGTGCTCAGAAATACATCTTTGGCAGTTGTAATCTAGGATGGGAGACGTACATAGGTGGGAACTCAGTTGCCCATGGCCTCCATAGCCTGGCTTTGCAGGTTTCCATGTGGATCACATGAGTTACGAACTCATTAAAATCTTTGAATCTGCTGATACTTATGAGTTGAACATAGAAACTTTGAAAGAGAATTGTCACATATGCAGTGAAGTTCGTGCTGGAGTCACGGTGGCTGGTGTAGCTGTGAGGAGGTTACAGCTGGTGCAGTGTATGTCTCCCTGTTTGTTTATTTTCTCTTTGGGAGACCTCGTGTAGCTTTCCCACAGAAACAGCTCTGCTGTAAGCTAATGTGATGTATAACAAACAAACAAAAAGTCTGCATATTCTTATCTTTGTTTGGATATACATAAAGAGAGAAGGCTTTCCAATGTTATGGAAAACTTACTTTGCCAGGGAGCTGATGACTGCTTGGTAGGTGGCAAAGTTTAAGGCGGGAAATTATTGTGGGGTTTCTGTGTTTTGATTGAAAACATACAAAAGAAATTTGAAGAATAATGCAAATGGCTGTTAAAGTCTCTTGAAGTTCATTAAAATCTATTGCATTTTGAAGGAGGTTTTTCCTTAATTTGCATAAGGTTAAAGCATAGCATTGCACAATTGAGCTAAAGTTAGCCATTGGCAGTTGTAATTTTATACCCATGTGAGCAAGTGACCTAAGCTGCAAGAGTGTAGGCTCAGTAGTGTAGCCAGCAAAAACAGCTCAATGTCCACAAAACAGATTAGGTGGATTATTTCATTTATAAACCCCAATGAAAGTACAGCAGGTACAAAAGGGAAGATATTTAAAATAAACTTTCAAGAGAAAATTATTGGAATAGAATTTTCTTTAAATTTCAGGTGGTTTTTTTTCCTTCGTCTTTTAACTAATGTTTAAAGCTGAGATTTTGGTAACTGTTGAAACTAATAAATAACTGTTTAGCTCTTGAGGTTTCCTGCCAATTTAATGAAAGAGCAGCTCTTTTTGCTTTCTGGAAAAAGGTCTGTCTCATAGAAAACTCTCAGTGCTTTCTGGTTCATATTACAGTGTCATGTTAGAGTAGGCCAGTCAAGTTACCAGAGCATTTTAGTAATGTGACACTTGCCTGATTGTGTGTTGTTTTCTTCTGTGACAAGGAGATATTATTCTTTATGCTACCAACGTGCATTCTGTTTATGCATTTGTCAATTGCAGTTTCATTGTCTTTGCTGGATGAAGGCTGCATCTTTGATTTTCCTGGTTTCATAAGAGTTGTAAAGAGTCCTTGTGTTGCTGTGCATGCCAGATCAGCCACCTGCCACATTTTGACCTGAAACCAAGTAAATAACTAGGGATTGTGTCTCTGAATTCTCTTAAGTGTGAACTTCATATGCCTGATGCTCAAAAATAGAGGTAGCCACCAACAGGATGCCCTGCAAATGTAATTTTTTCTGTTAGTAGTGCAGCCATTGTGTGCACAGAGTTTTTGGAAAGTTCTTTACTGGCAACTTCCAGTAAACAATTACAGGTGTCTCTTTCATAGTAGAATACTTTTCTTTTGAGTGTTTCATTACTATTTTTTCTGGTTTTTGGTTGGTTTTTTTTTTTTCTTTGTTATTATTTTTAAATAATTGCTTCATGAGTTGTCACCTTGTTAAGTCTTTTAACACAGTAATGCCTCAGGATTACTTTTATATGCCTTAAATGTGGTTCTAATGCACAGGAATAAGAGGATCAAGTAAAAGAGATTAGGACAATAGACAAAAGTGAATGAGATAGTAGAGGAGAACAAGGGATAAGGAAAAACCATGCTAAGAATTACTTGAATGGGTTTGGGGAAACCAGTGTTATGGCAGTAGTCAGAAGGTGAAACTGGTAGTATAAGTGAGTTAACCTGGCTGTGATGCTCTGAAAGAAACACATTTGTGCAACAGTAAAGGTCCTGGGACAAAAAAGAGATGAGAAAAAGAGTGGTGGGAAAAAAAGAAGCTATCTGTGTGGCAACAGTAAAGCCCTGAGGGCTCCTTGTCCTGACAATGCAGAGATTAAAAGTATCCTTTCTTCTAGGAACTGCAGACTTGAAAGTAAAAGAAATGAAGTAGCATTCTGTGCTCCTGCAGTAGATCAGAAGAAAATAAGAAGGCCCAGTATGGATAAAAAAACAACAGGGACCAAAACCGCTTTTGAGATGAAGGATATGCTCTAAATCTCTCACCTCTTTTTTGGCTCTACATAGATACTTTGCTAGCGTTCTATGAATTCTTTTTTAAGTCAAAGAAGTGCCATTCTAGGATAATTGAGTAGTCTAGGATAACGAATAGTAAGTTACTGATGATGTTTTAGAATCTGATGGTTGGTGAACACAATGTTATAAAATGTGGGAGAAAATTGCTAAAACCAAGTGCCCAAATAAGTGGCCCATCGTCACATAAGAGTAGTTCAAACTGAAAAATTCAGGGAATCTCTTATAGATGTGCTTAACCCCATTGATTTCACTGAAAATTTGGTTAAAGGACTACATTTCTGAATTTTTTTTTTCCCTAGAACAGTATAAAGATGTTGATTTGACTTACTTCCAAACTCCCCACATTTTCCCAGATAGATCTATCCAGGGCATCTTTTTTAAAGTAAAAGCCAAGGATCTGATGATGCTGTAAAAGATAGATTTATGAAAAGTTAACATTTTTCATCTCTTTTCTTTCATGGGACAAAGAAGTGCTTTTGCCAGTCTGTGAACTGACTGAACTAAGCTGATTCTTACAATTACTCTAATGTTTTTGTGCCATTTGAATTGTGATCTGAGGATAGGAATATCTTGGAAAAATTACTAGTTGGGGAAGGAAGTGTTTCTAATTAGAGCTAGATGTTTCAGCTCAAGTTTTGAAAAGGTCACAAGATAAGGGTTCCCCTTTGACTAGATCCATGTGCGTGCTTGTAGTTCCTTGGGAATGAGCACTAGTTTTTACATCAGCTTCACTGAAGTACTTCTCTGCAGGTAGAAAAGGCACCAAAAATGTGAATGGATACTCTTTGCCAAAAGGGAAGATTTGTGTGAGAGTGGTGTGAATGGAAAAAGACTGGGGCTTTCTTCTTTTGCCAATCAGAAAGAGAAATGCTGCCTCAAAAGAATCATTGAAATGCATTTTGGAGGCATGAGATGTGTTCATACCTCAAGAAAGAAAAACAGAAAGAGAAGAAAAACCCTAGCACCCCCAACACACTTTTAAGATGGATCATAAACAAATGTGCTGATGTTGAAAGTAGGGAGAGGATCATTTAAACTGAGGTGTCTCTTGTTCACTGAAGGCTGATGAAGTTTTCTACTTGCCAAATCAGCTGTCATTGTCCCTTTATTAAAGGAGCAAGAATAGAGTCTTCTCTAGGGACAAGAATAGAGTGGAGGTTAGAGTCTGTGATTTGAGTTTGCAGGTATTTTAAAAATTCTGTCCTGTTTCAGTCATGGTCTAAATATGGGAGCTGTAGCATGAGGCTTTTGATCTTTTGTATGGACTATGATTGTCATTGTCCCCTATTGCCCTTAAATCTCTGAAACAGAAGTGTACAATGAATCATGTTCAATTGAATATAGTGGATTTTGTGTCCTGTTATATTTAAAAAGCAGTTGCTCTGTCATTGTTGAGGATTATGGTGACATGGAAGCTGGAGAGGCATAGCTGAGTTCTACAAAGAAAAGCGTTGGTTATTTAACTTAAAATATTCTATTGTTTCATTCAAAGTTTGAACAGTGGGAATAAAAGATCTCATGCATTACTGCAGAAAAATATTAATACATGCTTAGAGTATAGTGATGGATGGTTTGTTAATGAAACTGGTGAGACTTTTGTGCTGTAATAAAAATGTCTAAATTCAATATATTCTTTTTAGAACTTATGCCAAAATAACCTTCTCTTTTTCTGCTATCATAGTAAATTGCTTAAATAGAAGACACATGTATATTAGCATTCCAGCTTGAGCTAGGGGCTAACATTGTGGCAGTATTTTTGTGAAGATAAAGTAATCTTATTGAAATTTGCTGTACAAATATTCTTCATTGAAATCAAAAGCTCTAAGTTCTGATATTCATAGCCAGGCTGACATCAGCAAAGAATTTGATTAATCTTTTTTCTTGTTTTGCTAGAATAACCCCTACACCCCTAGGAGAGGGGAAAAGCACAGTCACAGTTGGTCTCGTTCAGGCGCTTACTGCACACCTTAACATTAATTCCTTTGCTTGTCTGAGACAGCCTTCTCAAGGACCTACTTTTGGAGTGAAAGGTACATAATATTTGCAGAACCTATGACCTTTTTCAGATTAAAAGGAAATACTGCTTTTCTGCCTTTTTGAATTTATTTCTTCTGTTTTACTTTCTTAATTGCTTCACTCAGTGGATTGTCCCAGTCATAGCATATTAGATTTTTTAATATGTATGTAACTAATAAATTAAGGTTTCTTGCACATGACTTCCTGTGCAAGGTTCATACCTATGTTCCTGCACTTAACATGTACTGATAATGCAGATAAACCCTAAACATAAGGAAAGGCAGAGGGATGTAATTAGCCATGAGGAATTTTGTGTGAGTACACACTCTTCCAGCCACCCCTCTACATGGGGACTCTTTAAATACATTTCTAAATATTACTGTCTAATTGCTCCTTGAGAAAGGCTCCACATTGGATATTCACAAGCAGTACAAGGAATTTAGCAGTTGTGGTTCAGTTGTGTCAGCAGCACACGTTTGGCTAGGTCTGAACCTCTTCTCTCTGTTCTCCTGAGCTGTCTCCTCTAATCGTGGGCTGCTGCCTTTTTGCCTAGAAACCCTTTAAGAGCCTGAGGGCCAGGTAAGACCCAGCCAGATTGCAAGCCCATCTTCAATGCTGTTAACATCCTGTCTCCATTGTCCTAACAATGTACTGAGACTGATGTGCTGATTAAATAGCTCATGACACTGGTTCAGATTTGCCCCATCTCCGTTCGTTTGTAAATACCGGCCAGCAGCAGGAAGTAATGCAATCTCTTTTTTGCCATTTCTCAGCTGAAATTGGTGCCTAACTGGGCAAGCACCCCCATCTGCTCTGCTTTGCTTTGCTGAAGTTTAAGTTAACGAGTTTGGCTTCAGCTAGAAGGCTCCTGTGTTTGGTGCTTCTCAGCTAAGACTGGTGCATGTGAGTGCTTTAATCCCTCCACTCAGCTTGTGTGTAGGCAACAGCAAATTTCTTGGCCTGTACCATGTACAGACGAAGGAGTGCCCAGGCAAGGGTGTGAAGGTTTCATTCAGAAGCAGTGCTTGCTTGTGACTGCTTTGTCTTTCCACCCAGCAGCTGCATGTGCATGACTGTGTCCTAAATCCAGGCAAAAGCAGATTTACATAGCCAGAGCCTGCACCACCCATCAAATGTAGCTTTTCATTTCAGAGCAAGAATTCCCTTTTTGCTACCTACTTAAAAAAAAAAAAAAAAAAAAAAGCCAGCAAGATTAAGGAAATCATGTTTATTTGGGTGCATCATGTGTTTCACTTAGTGTGTTTAAAGATGTTTGTTTTTTTCCAAAACTGATGTGACTGCGTGCTTCCCTGTGCAGGTGGAGCAGCTGGAGGTGGATATGCTCAAGTGATCCCCATGGAGGAGGTGAGACAGCCTCAGCCTGCAGTCTGTGGGATGGCTTAATGAGCATGGTGATATTCATAGCTGAAGATTGACTTGGTGATCTTGGAGGTTTTTTCCCACCCTAATGATTCTGTGACATTCGCAGTGCTGGTTTGGAAATGTATGGCTGTTTTACCCCAATAGAGTCTAATTTAGAGCTCAGCAAAACCTCTCTATGGCTAGAACTGGTGAGGAACCACCTTGATCATGCACAGCTGGTCCAAGCAGAGTCCTAATGTCAGCCCTGAAGTGCCATTAAAACTGACCTTCCAACTCCTTCTGTCAGACACACAAAAATACAGTACCTGTGTAACACAAGTCTTAATTTGAGATGCTCATCTCAGAGTTTTCACAAGACTTTGTTTGTTAAATTTTGTATCAGCAGCGTTCATGCCTGTGAGGTGTGGGGCTGTTCTCCTGCAGCTAAAGGAAAGCTGGCTATGGCCCCAAAGCCAGGATGCAAGCTGTGCTCTGGGGCACATTCAGCAGTAATGCACACCTCTGCTCCAGGCCAGGTAGTGGGTAGTAATGCTAAACTGATTCCATATTAATGATGTGGAACTGTAACTCTGGGCTTCTTACTCTTGAATCATTTAGCAAAGAATGAAGATGTTCTTGGCTTTGTTTGGCTGCACTTAAGAGTAGTTTACCATGTGCTCAGATGAAAACAAGTCCTTCATATGTCCCAGTGTATTTTCGCCTGGAATTCTTTAGCCTGTCCTGACAGCTGACTAATCAGAGCTGCAGCCTCAAGGAGATAGCAATGATTTGTGCTGCTAATTTGTCTTAATGAATTGAATTATATATTTTCTTATAAAAAGATCCTATTGTTTCCCCCTTCTAGTTCAATCTTCATTTGACTGGAGATATTCATGCTATAACTGCTGCAAATAATTTGCTGGCTGCTGCTATTGATGCTAGGATCTTGCATGAGAATACTCAATCTGATAAGGTGAGAATAATTTTCTTCTATCCAGATGACATTTTTCATTTTTAGTTTTTCAATAAACTGCATTTCAGAGAAAAACATGTTGTTTATCATTTTATATTTTCACTATGTGAGCAGTAAGTGTTGCTGATGCCATTTTATGTTCTGCTGGGAAATTTTCCATATGCAATGTATTTTTCTAGCAAATAGCTATCATAAGGTAGTCTTTAAGATAATGATCCTGGGCCCAGAACATTGACAACTATTTCTGACTGTACTAAATAGTGTAAAAAAGCATATTTTCCCTACCTATAATCCTGTTCATTTCAGTAATTTGAAGACTCATTTCAAAGTTACAAATTGTTATTTCTGATGTGTGGTTGGGTATGATGCACCTTAAGAAGAATGAGTTATGGGGAAAATAAACTATATACTTGTCCCTCTGCTAAATATATAATGACCTTAAACAAATCTTAACTTGGGGCTTTAAAGGGAAGGAGATTAAAGAAGGAGCTCTTTTTGTTGTCTGCAGCATTAAAACTGAGCAGAGTTGTACCCTTTGCTTGGTACATTTGTACGCAATGTACATTTAGGTCAATGTACTTCTAGGCCAGTTTGGAAATTATAATTGGAGTTTAAATACTTTGGACCTTGGTTAAAGTTTTAAAAGGTTCCCAGTTTCAAAATGAATATATAATTTTTTTGCTGAAACAGAGAAAACCAATGATTTCTGGCAATTGGATTTCAGACTGTTAAATCATAGACATGGCTCAGAAGCCTGCTGCCTTCTCAGAATTATGTTTTAAGTCTCTAATCAGAAGTCCACAACTTATGTAGTTAGGAAGTTCTTACTGAAATTAGGTGGAATAAATTAAAAAACATTAGCTTTTTATAACTTTTCCCTTCAACTTCTTGTGTGGTTTTTCCAGTCTTTGTATACCAGGCTGGTTCCGGTGGTTAATGGCGTGAGAGGATTTTCTGCTATTCAGCTTGCCCGCCTCAGAGTAAGTTGTTCATTCAGTCTCTCCTCTTTTATGGTGCCTCTTCATGAAATGCATTCTCTTACACAACTTGTTTAAAATTACTTGATGTATGGGGCTGAGTTTGTATAAACTCTCATAAATATATCAAGTCTAGACTTTTTTTCTGAAAGCATCATCCTTGGAGTAATAGGATCTGGGTCTGATATTATTTTTATAACTAGCATTTTTGCTATTCTTTTCTCCTGAAATAAACCAGTAATGTTTTTAAATGCCGTGTCTTTTCTGATGAAATATTAAAGTCAGAGTTTTTAAAATACTTTTCCAATTATGGTATAGGCACATTTGAAAGCTCACATTCTTTGGTTTAGCAATATTTTCTGATTTTGAAAGTCTAATATAGCATATACTTCTGGGGTTTTATTGATGTCAGTCTCACAGTGTTCTTCCTTCAAGGGGTACATTTGTATGCTCAGTGTATTTTTGCATCCCGTCTTGCTCCCTGAATGCTTCCAGAAGAGCTTCCTGTGCAATTCATGTGTGTTCAACATGTCTGGATTTGAGAGTGCCATTCTGATAAAAACCTAGAGAGGAACACAGCCCACCAGTGTAGCAGAAAGAGAATATGAACCTCTCAGATATGACCCCTAAGGACAGCTCCAGTTGTTCTGTGGCCAGTTCCATATTTGTTGTTGGCTTCTGAGTCCTGACTGACTGTGTTTCAGTCATGGGATGGCAATGGGCAGCTGCCACATGCACACTTGGAATTTGGGGGTGGAAAGAAGGATAAGAGGTGGTGACAGCTTCTGTTTTGGTGGGGGGTAAATGAGGCCTTATAACATTTTAAGCTTTTGTGGTGCTCAGTTGAATGTCAGTCAACTAAAATGAGGCTGATACCTGCTTGGCTCTGAGGCAGAGTCAGGCTCAGAGATTGTTCCATCAAAATTTTGGGATATTTTCAATTTGTTCTTGTTTACACTGTTGCAGAAAACAGGCTAGGGAAGGAGGGGGAGTGTTTCCTTTATTCATAAAATACCAACTATCTCTACATTTGAAATGGATTTCTCTCTTCACATGAGCTGCAACTGAGTAAATAAAAGTTTGGCTTTATAACATTCAAATACATGAATCATAATTTCCAATATAATTGAATTATTTTGCTGTGAATTATTCTCAGTGTAATGATTCCTTATATCTAACAAGATGTCAGTTGTAAAGAAATCACTGTGGGATCAGGTTGCATTTTTCTTAAAACAGGATTACTAAGATTGAAATTTACATATGTGGGGTTGATAAGCCAGAGCAGCTACACCATTTGAAGCAAATAAGCCATTTCATTGCACTTCTTGAACTTTTTGTGTGTAGAGGCTGGGAATAAACAAGACTGATCCTAAGACTTTAACAGAAGAGGAGATCAGCAAATTTGTGCGCCTTGATATTGACCCATCCACCATAACATGGCAAAGAGGTATGTAGTCAGAAAGCCTCACTTTATCTTGGATTTCATCATAACTTATCTCCTAATTTGCTTAACTTTACCTGAATCAGAGCTGTTTCTGCTCTGATAGCAAGAGGAACCAATTTGCAAGTGGGAAGTGTGGGTTCATAACAAATGCAGGTGCAGCATGTTGCTCTAAACTTGGTCAAGTATCTGCAATAACTCAGGAGACCTTGCTAAAATTCTGAAAGATAGGTTTCTTTGACGGTTTAAAGACATCCTCAGTCACTCTCACATTAGGTAATACCTCTCCAGACATGTGAAAGTGTCTTTTCTGTGCATTTTTCAAATCTTAGCCATTCTTTACTTAACTGTGTCTCTTATGGTTCTAGATTATTGTATTTATCCTTCTAGATTGTGGTCCCTCATCCTCCCAAGCTCAGATGCCTGGATAGCTCAAGAGACTTAATAGGCTTAAGGCATTATGTGTTTTTCTGATTTTTGAAGTCTCTTGAGTTGTTTGCTTCATTTAGAAAAAGAGATGAAAGATGTGGTGCTGTTGCCAAGCAAACTGATACCCACTCTGATACCCTTAGACAAGTCCCCTCTGCTTTTTCCAGTTGTAGTGCTGGGTCAAATTTCAGTGTTTACCTCAATTTCTACACCTATCTTTTACTTCTGTAGGGAAATAAACTCTGCATAAAATTCTGAGCTAAATACCACTGGATTTTATTTTCTTTCTTATTTCTCAAACACTGACATTATCACTGTTAAATGGAATGTATTGTGATGCTTAGAAAAAAGGGTGAATCTGTTGAGAAGGGAGGAGTCTTGGCCATGCTTTGGTGTGCCCTTTGTGTGCATGTCATCTCAGGCTTGGGATGTTTTTCTCAAGGCAGTTCTGGGGATGTGGCGTAAGATGTTTTTTATTAGTCACACAGTGTGTCTGGAAGAGACCTGTATTAGGATAAAGAAGTAATATAAATGTTTAGTGTAATATGACTCCTCTTTTTTATCAGCATGGGTTTGGGAGAAGGCAACATTGCTCAACAGCTGTTAACCTCAAGGGAGTTATTTAATTAATCTCAAACGATGTTAGTGAAATTTCTATTCCACACAGCTCTATATGATGTACATACCTTAAACATTTTAGGAAAAAAAAAAACCCTGAATTGAGGAATGGTTTAGATAACTTGGAGAATGTTTTATTTAGGACTGTTTCTGCAGTCCATATGTCTATGAAGCTTGTTACATACCAGGGAATTTGTGGGGAAAAAGAGCTAAGCTATCACGTCTTCTGAAAATTAATTTTGATCAGGACCTGTTTCCATAGAAGTATCACAAACTTTCAGTTCATGGTCAGCTTACACTAACTCGAAAACATACAATATACTGAAAAGTGGGAAAGTTCCTTCTTTGTCTTTCCCTGATAGTCAGATTCTGTTTACATCTCTAGAGGATAAGAAAGTGGATACATTAAACCTAACACTTATTTGAAGCTAAACCTTAGTGAATGCTTTACTTTGGGTAAAGGAAGAGGGAAGATTTGGAGAAGGAAAGTTTGTTTTTATGGCAAAACCAGTTATTTCTTATTTTATTACTACTTAGTGCAGCTATTGGAATCTTGTTGGAGAGTGAGTGACCACAGTGAGAATTGGTCACAGTGACCACAGTAAGTATATCACAGTGACCAGGGGCTGCAGGAGCAGTTACAATTTCATGGTAAGGGTATTTAGGTTACATGATTTCACAAGGAAGGTGCAGATAAAAAATCAGCTCACTGGCTGTCCAGGCTGGTGGGAAGGTAAGTTCCTGTCCTTAGGAATGCCTGTGTAGACAGGGAAGACATTTAGATCTGCTTAGGTGTTGTGAGACTGAGGTTCCAAGGACGAGAAGGGAGAAGTCAGTGCTGGAGAGACCAGCTTGCCATATGGCTTCACTGTGCCATATGGTGCCACAGCTTGGTGCAAGGCTACAGCTTCCATCTACCAGGCTCTGTTCTGCAGTTCCTGCCAGCAGTGGAGTGTTTTAGAGTATGACTCTGTATATATAGAAACCAAAATGAGTTGGCCAAATCTGCGTTGCACCATCCCTTAAATGGGATTCCTGAAGAAATTAGGAGCCTAAAAGACTGAGCAGAGGGAAAAAGATATGTGTGGTATTTACAACAGCCCCAAGGGAAATGCCCAAGAAGGGGGAAAGTGACTTAAATCTTGGTTTTCTCCCAGCTCACTCACAACCCTGAACTGGGGTTTAATTAACATTCAAAGTCCCTCTTGTTCTTGTGTAATTATGTCATCTTTTTCTGCACAGACAGATTTTTTTTTTTTTAATTTCCAAAAGCAGCAGGAAAAGTGGAAGGAACTCACTTACCTTGAGTGCTGACAGCTTCTTTGGAGGTTCCTGGACACTCTGCTTATAAATGAACAGGACTCAAATCTACCAGAAGATTGAGTTCATTGCCAAGCTAAAAGCTGAACTTATCAAGAGTACCTTGCACCCTTTATTTTATGTTTGGTGCAAATATAAGCATTTCTAGGACTACAGAGACTGAAAAGATATTCCTTTAAAAAAGGAACTGACCAAATCTGATCAACATCATGCAGTCTCAAAATCAGTTCTTAACAAATCAGCAATAAAGCAAATGATTTGGAGTAGATCTGGTGCTTTGTATCTACTATGACTGATTTTTCTCATGTAGGTAAAATACTACATAGTATGTTAGAATACTAAGAAGCTGTTACCTTCAAATGCTGTTCAAATAAACTGTATTTGAGTTGTTTCAACCTGTCATCAAATGGTATCAACCAGAAGGGAGCAAACAAGTCAGTGCCAGTGCTGATATGCAGAAGTGTGGCCATCTGGTTACACTGTTGGAGCAGTTGAATCTCACATGTGTTGAATCTCAAAAAATACAGGTATGCCTGGAAAAAGCCATATTCCTGAGTCCTTGTTAACATGTTGTGCTTTTGCCATTCCCTTATTTCAGTGGTGGACACAAATGACAGATTCCTGCGCAGAATAACAGTTGGGCAGGCAAACACGGAGAAGGGATTTGTCCGTCAGGTATGTAAAGGCATTAATAAATCACACTCTGGACAGACTCTGCATTAGAGGCTGAGAGGGTTTCTGCAGTTCTTTCAGCATGCTTTGAATTGCAATAATGATGTCTGTTGCTGTTGTATATTAACCTTGCAGTGAAACTGATGGTGTTAATGAGTAAGTGAATCTGAAATTTCAGAAACACAAACCAATGCATATTCTACAATGTGTCAAAAGCACTTAAAAAATTGCATGTGTTGGGGGTTTAACATTGTCCTATAACAAGATGCCTTTATGCCCTCATAAAGTTAATTTGCATTACTTTTAATTGTTTTTAAATCTCTGTAACAATTTATGTAGGAGACACATAATTCAAATTACATTTAAATTTCGTTTTAAAAATTGTTTAAAAATAATCTTTTTATTCAGAGTTCTCATTTGCCTGTCATGCATGTCGGCTTTGGAATCTGAGCTGCAAGAACTTTGAGCATGTCCTTGCTTTTGCTGTGTGTTTGAAGGGATAGTTCAGCAAAAGAGTATGTGTGTACTTTTCAGTGGTGTAAAAAGCTAACCTCCCTTACTAAATGAGAAATTATGGAAGTTTATGTAAGAACTTACTGATAAATTGAAAACCAGACTCCCAGCACCACCTGAGCAAGTGTTCCTGGTGTAATGTAGGTAAATGAATTTCTGAAACAGCCCAGCATGGAACAGCAGCATCAGGAGGAGTAAATTCATTGTGCTGATGTGGTGTGGCTCTTAATTTGATGAAGATCTTGTAATCTAACATTCTGGATCGTGAAATTCATGAGATTCTGACTATTTTGATGTGAGCAGCTCTCGTGGTAGAGATAAGGCTTTCATATTTTTGGAAATCCTAGCTTTAATTTTTCTTTATCATTTCTTCAACATTTTCTTTTATGTATGCCTAAATAAAGAGACCAAAACATAGTGCTGTGGTTTTTGCAGCAGGTAAAGCAAAGCCAAATTGGAGAGAAGAACTTCAAAGAGAAATCATAAAATCCTAGAGCAGTTTGGGTTGGAAGGGATCTTAAAGATCATCCAGTTCCAACCCCTCTGCCCGAAGCAAGGACACCTTCCACTAGAAATGCTCTCTTACTTTGGTTTTGAATGCACAAAATAGAAATTTTTCTGTCTGCAGCTCACAGGAAATTCAATATTAGCTAATAGTCATTTCTGATAATGGGCTGGGACTACAAAATATTATATTTGGTGTGAGTTCCTTCAACACTTGAGACCTTTTCATATGTTTCGATTTGTTTCAGTGACTCAATATGATTATTAGTCTTAAGCTGGGTTCTGCCAGCCTTATTGTGTAGTGTTTTACCGCTGTAATTGTACTACTGAGTTAAATGTGACTTATTTTATTTTAGAGTAGTACTTGATAATATTGCTGTCAAATGTTGCTTCTGTACTTTTTTAGGTAAGATTAATGCTTTTAGTATTGAGATGTTGGACTGATGCATATCCATTCACAGTAAAGATGGACTTAGTGACTCAAGAAATAGAGATAGCAGTTAGGAAAACTCATTTCAGAGCCTAGCTAGAGATCCAGAGCAAACAGGACTTCATGGCTAACAGATGCATTTTATAAATATTTGGAGTGATGTTCTAGCACTCTTAAAATCAATGACACCTGTGTAAAAAGGCAGAGCACAGCAGGCACAAAAGTCTGCATTTTAATGAACAGGGATGCTGTGGTTTCTGAAGAGTATTACATGACTGATGCCCTTGATCCTGCAATTGAATCCATGTGGGTGGATCCTTTCATCAATAAAAAACTGACTTTGCAGCTAAGACTTCTGTCAGCACTTCATAGGTGTATAAAGGTTATTTAGAGTTAAAATAGCACCTGCTTCTACAATCTTTTGTGCCTGTTTCTTCAATTAAATTTTATGCCACTCTTTGAGCATCTACCTGGGATGTTTTTCCTGTCCTTTTGGATTTATATAGAAATCATGATAAAAACTTTTTTGGGGGGTCTTCCAATAAACATTCTGATAAATCAGAAGTATTTTATCATATGGGTTGGACATAGATTTCTCAGACTTATTTCTTGTCTTACATATGCTGCAGTCACTTACTGAGGACATTCTCAAATTCAGAAAAGATAGTGGAATCCATGTCATCACAATGCTAACAAAGTTCATTGCATTTAGAACTGCTTCCAAAGAATACAGAAAATCCGTTTTGTGATTTCACCATTTCACTTGAATCACTATGCTGAAAATCTCAGTTACAGAATTATTTTTCTTTTCTGCAGTATGTAGGACTCTCTGCCTATGTCCACAGCAGAAAAGTGCTCAGGTGTCTTCAGATGTTTTGACTAAACAAGTGGGTACATAGAGGTCAGCTTGAATGGGGCTGCTCTGGGCTGTAGCTGTCAAAAACTAAAAGCAGGAACATGGGTTTAAAAAGGGCAGAAGCTCTTAAACTAGGCAAATGCACAAGAGTGGTAGGGGGTATGTTCTATGTAGACACTTCTTAAAAACAAACAAAGCTCTCAATTTGAACAGATTCCTCTGGTATTAGTATGGGATACATCTGCCAGAGGTATGACAGAAGCAGTCCTGGGCTTTTTTTCTTACATAGATAGCAGTAGGATGTCAGTTACTAAACTTTATGTAGCCTTTAATTGCTGGAGATGGAGAGATTACCAAAGAAATTGCAGTTCTTGATCACTGCCAACACTGCATTCCTATCACATAGTACATTAGTGGCTTTTCTGTTCTTCTCTGTTTATGTTCTGACAGCATGTGGCCTGAGCTCTACTAATTGTGTATTAGTACAACTACTGCTAATCTATACTCTTCAAGAAAAGTAAAAATTATTGCTTATGTTGTGCTGAAATGCTGCACAGTATGGGTGTGTTTCTACAAGAGCAATAGAACTGATGCCACATATAGTTAGTTCTTTGTGCTTTTTGGTTTACACATTTGTTCATTTAATTACCAAAAACAAAAGGACCAGAGATATATTTTATCTTTTCATAGGTCAAGCACAAGACTTAACAGCATAGACTCTAAATTTTGAGCTTAAGTAGAAAAAGAATGATCAAATGTAACAAGAATGTTTTTGAAACCAGAATAAAAACCTGTTGGAGATCATTACAGAAAAAAAAAATTAAAGAACCCCACCACAATGCAGTGTTCCTTTGCTCAGGCCAGTAAAGCTCAAAAGACATCTGGTGATTTCCTGTTTCTGCCACAGAAAGAAAATTCTTGATCCTTCAGGGAGCTTCTCTAAGGATAATGTGAGCCAAGGGGCTAAACAGTCTGCAACACTGGTCCTCAAATAAATGTAGTGTAATGGAGAATATTAATCAGGGAATATAAAGTGTTTGAAGTTCACAGAATCATACAAAATCTTGAGTTGAAAGGGATACATCAGAGTTGGACTTGGCCCTGTGCAGGACCATCCCCAAGAGTCACACCTTATGCCTGAGAGCATTGTCCAAATGCTTCTTGAAGTCTGTCAGGCTGGATTCTGTGATCACTCCCTGGAACTCTGTGCACAACCACCCACTGGGTGAAGAACCTTTTTCTAATATCCAATCTAAACCACCCCTGACACAACTTCAGGCCATTTTCTCAGACAAGAGAAGAGATCAGTGCCTGTCCCTCCTCTTCCTCTCATGAGGAAGTTGTGACTGCAATGAGGTCTCCCCTTGGTCTCCTCCAGGCTGAGCAGACCAAGTGACCTCAGCTGCTCCTCATATGGTATCCCCTCAGGATCTGTCACCATTTCTGTAGCCCTGCTTTGGATGCTTTCCCATATTTTTATGTCTTTCTTGTATCATGGCACCAGAGCTGCCCCCAGCACTGGAGGTGAGGCTGCTCCAGCTCAGAGCAGAGCAGGACAATCCCCTCCCTTACCCGGCTGGCCATGCTGTGCCTGATGCCCCCAGGACAGGGTTGGCCCTCCTGGCTGCCAGGGCACTGCTGGCTCGTGTTCAACTTGCCATGGACCAGGACCCCCAGGTCCCTTTTTGCAGCTCTTCATTCCCACAGCTCATTGTCCACTCTGTATGTAAAGTTACTCTAGTCTTAAGAAATCTCAAAAGTTGTAAGTTACCATTTAGAACTTGTTTGAATTCCAGCGTGAAATTTATCTTTCCTGAGTTTATTCCTGATGATCCCCTGTGAGTATTTCAGCTGACTTTGATTTGGTTCATGATTCTCATTTCTACTTTACAGGCTCAGTTTGATATTGCTGTTGCAAGCGAGATTATGGCCATCCTGGCACTTACCACCAGTCTTCAAGATATGAAAGAAAGACTGGGGAGAATGGTGGTGGCTAATGACAAGAAAGGACGACCAGTAACAGCAGAGGATTTGGTATGTTCAGTGCTGTAGAGACCTGTGAATAACCTCAGACATGTTTGTTTTGCCTTTTGAAGCATTAAAAAGGCAGGTACATGCCAAAGATTTTGCTTTGAACAGCACAGTCAGATATCAAAGGAAGATCATCTTCTGGGCCAAAACCTGCTTGAGAATGAGAACAAGATGTAGAACTCATTTCTTCAGCTCTGGTAACATCTGGCTCAGAAAGCCTCTGGTCTCCATAACCTACTTGGATCATTTTCTGCAATTCTTAAGGCAAACAAATTCAGTGCTGGAGGGAGTCAAAGTGCGGGCTCTTTTTTGAGAGAGCTGGTAATGTTTGCTACTGTGCTTTTAGAGTCTGCTCAGATGTTGCAGTGATAGTTACCACATGAGTGCCTGTACCACTGAATCAGAGTGGAAACAAGCTGTTCTTAATTCAAAGTTTGCTGATAGTGCTTGGGACAGGTTTATCTGTCATTAGATTTTTTTTTCTTCTTTATCTTCACTAGTTGCTGTTTCCTCATTCCTTCCTTCAGCTTCTGAAAAAAAAAAAAACCCAGTATGTTTTTTCTTTAAATCACATTCTATCCCTTGAATCTGGGCTGTGAGTCATTGAACAGTGGTTGGAAGCTTATGTGAGGTTGTGTATGGCAGGTCCTGGTGCAGCCAGAAGCTACCAGCCGATGTTTGTAACCAGCTGTGTGCCAGGAGCAGTCTGATGCCAGCCCATCTCTGATGGCTGCCTGTGTCACACAGGCTCTGTATGTTTTCTTCTCTTTCTTCCTGTTTCTCCCTGTTTCATGAACATCTGCTCAAACTTACGAGTAATGAATGAGTAAAGCAATGAGCATCCTGCCCTGTCAGCAAAGATAGCAAATCTGCAAGTCAGGAGCACCTTCACAGCTGTAGTGGGTTCCAGTTTAATAAAGAAATAAAAACATGATATCTAGAGTTCCTGGATTTAAGAATGAAATTAAGATAAGGTTAAAAAAATTTCTAAGTACGGTCATCATTAAAATTCAAAGTAAATCATCTTCTCCCAATTATGCAGGAGACATATTCTACCTATTGAAGTTTTACTTTTGCTTTTCAATTGTATAACTTTGTCTTGGCCGCATTATAAGGCATATGCTAATACTTTAAAATTATTTAGTGTTAGAATTAAAACTGCATTTGTAGCATGTGATTTTAATTTTGACACTACTTTTGTATGAAGGTACTTTTATTTATTAGCACTGCAAAATAGTTGACCTGCTAACACTTAATGCTAATCAGCTTGATGAATGAAAGAAATGGCTTTTCCATTGGGGCAAAAGAATTTTAGAACTTTTCCACCGTGTCTCTAAAATGAAAGTAGTGCTCAGCAAAATGTCTGTTACTAATTCAATTTTCTTTGGCTTTTTTAAAAACAAACTTCCTATGCTTAGTGTCTCAATCATTTGATAGTTTTGCTTGTACTGAACATATGTTTCTAGTTGTTCTTTAAAGCAGTGTTTTGTATTATACCAAAAAAAATAAAACCCAAAAACCTGCCCAGAAAGAAAAACTCATCACAGTCTGAAGGACATGTGTTATGAGTATCTGCAGCTATGCTGCTGCATTCTTTTCCTTCTGGAGGTTCTCCATACCATGCACAGGAAAGACTTGGGTGCATGTCATGATTGGGAAGTGCAGGAACTCCTACCTCTTTTGTTGTGCAGTGTGTTAAAAATGAGTATGAGAACCATGGGAATAAGAGGAATATGATTTCATGGTTAAGGATGTAAAGCATCACTTTGGAGAGCTCCATTCCTGTGCTCTTAGCAAAACATTCATTAGGTGCTCTGTCCACACTGATTCTTACAGTACATAAGGAATTAGTCGTTCCTCAGTCTAGTTTAATACTAGGGAGATTAACAACTGAAATTTATGGGAAGAGTGAAACTCCATCAAGAACCTTGAACCAGGAGAAATTATTTTCTGTTGTCTCAGGCTGAGCATCCAAAATTGGCGAATATTTTTGAGCTTGATTCTTGTGTGCGCAGGTTTCTCTTTTGAGGAACAGGAACAATTGTTCATTTCTGAGGACTTACTAATGTTGCTGACGAAGTCAGATGCTGTGGTGTTGGGATTTAAAAAATGTCAAAAGAAATTAGCAGTGGGGTTTCTATGATTTCTGTATCAAATTAAATAATCTCTCCCCCCTGTACAAATTAAAAATTTGTAGAGGGGGAGAGAGTTTATGAAAAACCATACTGCACTGGTGGAAGTCTATTGTATAAAGTTGAATCCTCTGGAAACAACAGCAAGAGAAGTATAGTCAAAGACCATAACAAGTCATAATTCATATGTGGGAAGAAGATAAATTTCTGTTCTTTCATGTAGAATTTTGTCTCCTTTGCTGGTTTCTTCCCACAGGTGATCAGTCTGTTTGAGCAGCTTGGAACTAAGCCTACCATTTCTAGACTTTAAATACAGTATCTACTCTTCCCCTTTTCCCCTGCAGCTTGTGCTGCCTGTGTTGATATAATCCAAGGATTATTTCTTGGGAAGATTTTCACACACATCAAGAGGTTTGATGTGAAGCAATTCTGCTCCTGAATTCCATCCTCCTTTCAGGTCAGGGTCACTGAAGAGGTAAAGCTCTCCAGTTCAGTAAGGAAAGATTTCAAGACAGCGAACAAAGAAAGAACACTGTACAAGATGTTAGAATGCTCTCAATCCAGGTTCAATAATTTTGACTTCTATTTTTGTAAAACAAAATCAAGTTCAAAAGCTTGACTCTGTCATAGTGTGTTGACATGGAACATTTTAGCCCAAAGAACTGCAATTGCATATAGTTCTAAGAAACTTTAAAGTCACATTTATCGTGAGAAATACCACACAACCTAAATAATGGGTCAGTTCTACCTATCTTTAAAAAAATTATGCAAAAAATTCATTCAAGTTTAAATATTTGACAGTAGTCTTTAGTTTTTTGAAATCTATGTGAACCAAAACCACTGAACCTTTCTCTGTGATTTGTTTCCAGATGTACACACAAAATACTTCACAAAAATACAATTGCTCTTAATTTTGACTTTATATGCAATATATTTATCATAATGCAATAGTAAAACCTAAAATACACATTGACAGATATAAACCATATGCAGAGACAGGCTAGGAATAATAGAAAAAAGATAAATTGAATATTTCATGAATTGAGAAGACTCTTTCCACAAGAGTAATGGATTAAATGTCTGTCCTCTGTAATGGAATATGTTGAACTCTTTGCCAAAATGTGGTGCTCATTGTACAGTATTTTGAAGACTTAATTGTTTTTTGGCTTTTACAGTGAGGTAGAATTCTGATGGACACATACCACATTTTTATGTAAAGCTAAATCAGAATATATGCCCAAGATCAGTATTTCAGCAGATATGAAAAATATTAAATAAATATGTCACTTTTTTTTTAAATAAGACTTCTTCTCAGGTTACTTGCTGTGCCATACTGTTAACTTTCAGTAATTCTGGGACCAAAAGAAAAAAATAAATAGCTTCATATTTGCTTATGTAAATGATCTGTCAGCTAGTGAGATTTTGTTCTCTGGTTGATCAGAAACATTGTGTACAGTGTTCACTTCAAACAAAAGGTGTTGCAGTTCTTCTCACATTGCAGTTTAAGGTTTAGTTTTGTTATAGGACTGAAATTACAGAAAGTATTATTTTGTTAGAGACTATAGTTTCAATTGAAGGGGAGTTGCAAGTACTTCATTATTTTCCTTTTAAAGAAAAGGGTTTTTCTCTGCCCTTCAGTCTGTGTAGCCTTTATTCATTTCATAGTAGTTACTTTCAATCACTTTCCTTGTCATCTGGTGTTGGCTTTCATTTCCAGTCTTGATAGACTTCAGAGACTGCTCCACTGGAAGTTGCTTTGAAAGTATTTTGGATTTTCATCTAAGTTTGCCTTTCCTGTGTCATGTGTATAATTTATTTTATGCTCTGTGATCTGTGCTGTCCTGGGGAGCATACCTGCCCTGATGGCTGCTGGATAGATGGAGGGAGCATTATTTTCAGGAATACCTGTGATCAATTCCAGGAAGGAACCCAAAAAGTTGAACATCTGTATACAATTGATTCACAGCCCTGCTTCTTTACTCTGACAGTGAGTTAGTGGAAATCTAATGATCTTTGGGCTCCCACAAGCTTAATTGGTGTGCAAGTGTCAAAGCCCCTAATTCTTTTATAAGAAGTTTACCTGTTTTGAATTGGAAATAGGAACCTTATTCCTTAAACAGCTTTGTGAATCAGATCCAGGACTTGGAGTGAGCTGTAGGAATTGTATATTAGATACTTGGAGGATTGAGTATACAAAGAAATGAAAACTTTGTTCTCAGTCATGTCAGATAGGTATGAAAACCTAAAAAAACTTTGCTTAGCTTTTAAGGACTGCTATTGACACCAAACCTGGTTAAGAACCATGGGAGGCACAAGATATGCCTATTGGAGTATTTATATCTTTTTTTCTTTGCTTTCAGCTTCAGATAAAGTGAGGTGTTGTGTCCAGAAGGTGTGTCTAGTATTTCCGAAATAATGCATTAGTAATATCTCCCAAAAAGTTCAAATGGGGAGGAAGTGGTTTTTTACTTCACTGTTTTTATCAGATTGGTGAAAACATCAGAAAACAAAGGAGACAGGATTTGAGCCATTATTATCTAGAAGGAGCAGGGGAGGAGGCTGGGGAAGAAGTGTCCTGATTTCATTTTTCACTTCTTCTTTCCCCAAGTCTTCTTTCCAGTAGGTCTGATCCATGGCTGCTCAGGTAGTTATTCCTGCTGTTGACCACTTGAAAGACCAGATGTAAAGTTTTGCATTTGGCTTTTTTTTTTTTTCTCTAGAAATGAGAGTATTTGGGTCTGTAAACAACATAGCACCAGGCTGTTTTTATGGAGGTGGTGGAGTCTCACTATTTTGAAAGAGCTGGAGTGCTTATGTTTCCTTGCATTTTAATCCTAACTTCTAAAATCAGCATCTTAAGAAACAGCAATCTAATTCAGAAGATGAAAAACTATGCTGTTTTCCTATCAGCTTCTCATATTATATCTTTGTGGATCCATTGGGTTTTGTAAATAGTGGGAGATGCAGAGTACAAAGACAAATCTTTTCCTTCTCTCTCTCTGCTTCACAGCCCTCCGAGGAAACACTTGCTATGCATCAGTAGAAGCCAGTTTTACTGTTTTGGTTTCAATTCAGTTTTATCTGAGGCCAAATATTCTGCATCATTTTCCTCTGAAGTCTGTGCTCAGAAGTGATGCTCAGAAAGGGGAAATTTGTATTTTATAAAATACTGCACTTAATCATCACATACTTGTATATCTTATCTGTTGCCATCAAAATTTTCATGCAGACTTTGATTTCTCAAATTTGGGGTTAGTTGACAAAAGCTGTGTTGGGAATTATAAAGGCACTATTTCTATAGCTTTTCTTTATTTGAATATTATTGCTCATCTCTTTATAGGAAACTTGGATATTGTACCCATGTTTTTTAATCTTCATTTTAAAAAATTTACAGCAGCTAGGATTTTTGTCTGGTTTTCATGTTTCTTTTTAATAGAAAAATATATTCTTATTTTTTTGCATTCTCTGGCAAGTCTATGAGCCACTCTTTATAACACTGCTGTGGTTTTTTTGAACCATGATCTAGTTCTTTCAAAATGAAAACCATCATCTCAAAATCAAAGTAATACAAGAATAAATTTGGACATATGCTGATGGTTTCTAGATATCACTCTTCATAAAACCTGATAGTGATGTGCACACTTTGTAGCCTTTTTTTTCCCCTAGAATGAGCATTGAAATTTGGTGTAGAGGTTGTTATGACTTTTATTTCTTTTAAGGTTTTTAAGGTCAGTCAGTGTGAAATTTATACTTCAACAGAATTTTTAGGGAGGAGTAAAGTTTTTTGCAACCAAAATGCAGGAGTTTGCTCAACTCCTTTTGTGATCTCACCATCACAGTAAGGCACCTCAACTTTTAATCTTGTGATGTATTTCTTATCTGCCCCTAGTAAACTCTGTGGGTGCTTTCATCCTGTATCTGTTATGTATATATTTGTACAAGTCTTGAAAAATACTCTTTCTGTTTCTGCTAGCTATTGATTTATGCTGTAGATTCTGTCATGAAAGACAGAAAAAAAATACATCAGTCATTTTTTAGGCAGTTTTAGCAAGCTGTTGCCTTCTTGCTTTCTCAGGTCTCAGTGGCCTTTGGCACTTCATCTTTTGTTACCTTGAACATCCTCATGCTGATCACTTAATTCTGTTTCTGATCTTTCCATGAAATAGGACAAAGAAGTTACCTGTTGCCTTTTAAGTGTATTCAGAATAAAATAATTTTTGTTTAGACACAGTGTAAATACAGACTTTTAGAAGTCTCGAGATAATATTTAAATAAATTGACTTCCTTAAAATGTGGACTCTTGTCTTTTAGGGAGTTACTGGTGCTTTGGCAGTTTTGATGAAAGATGCAATTAAGCCCACGCTAATGCAGACATTAGAGGTAAGTATGGTTTATGATGCCTGCCCTTCTCCAACTTTCAAATTCTGTGAAATTTGTGCTGATTTCTGCGCTGATCATGCTTCTCTTCAGCAGCTGTACTTGACTTTCAAAGTTGAAGCCAGGGTCTGATCCATAAAAGCATTCTAGCAAACATTCATTTCTTTATGTTTAACTATTCAACTCTATCTGCATTTATATTTTTTGTTGTTTTTTTCCTTTTTTGAGATCTGGCTATAGTCATAATTTTACCTAGTGTTGCAAACAAGCTGCAGTGCATTGTTGAGCTGCTTGTGAGCACAATGGGAGGCAGGTTCATCTTCTAAGTCACAGGTTTACTACTATTTCCCACCTCCACACAGGGAAGTGTCCTTTTTGTGTATTTCTTTGTATGTTCCCATGACAATTGTTGCAGAGCAGCATTTTGTGTGTGAAAAGTTGTTTTGCTGTGGCCATTCTAATCCGTATTACAGTTTGTGCCATTCAAAGTCACAGGAGGGTCCTTTCAGCTGTTTATGCATTTTCAAAAGATGGCTCCCAGACCCCCTATTTTGCTGCAGTGCCTTCATGGACTAAATGAAGCTTTCATGGGCTATGAGAGGAATGTTTTACACCTACCCTAGTGAGCTTTCTTCCAAAAGCTTAAAGAATGTAGAATTGGTGCAAGCTAACTTCGTGCCTGGGCAATCTGGTATTGACGTTTTGATGGGGAACTGATGAGCAACATTCAAGGGGAGAAGGAGAAAGAAAAATGAGAAAATAATGAAGCGGCTTTGAAAACAAATGCACTGGGAGAAAAATGAGTGTATATATATTTTTTCATTTGACCATCAAAATTACATAGCTGGAATATTTCACTATGACTCTTGATATGATGAAAAGTTGAAGAATGCAGAAAGATACCAGTGCAATCACCAGTTGATAAAAATGTCTCATTTTCTACAGCATGTTGAAGCTATAACTACTATATTTTTGCTTTTGAGTTTGGATGGGGACAACTTCCTAGTCTTGGGGGATATTATGAAAACAGAATTTAAGTCTATGTTATTTTATTATAGCCATCTTAATTATTTTCCCCTGCAAAGGAAACCTGTTCTTTCATGTGGCTGTCTGAAGAATGTATTTGTGTGTGTGATAATTTTAATATAACATCCAATAGGAGAAACTGGAGATCAGATAGCATTGAGAATGTCATGGCCAGAGCTCAATATTATAATCACCACTCAGATAACATTGTGTGTGTTAAGCACCAGTGACAAGGTAGCTTTGATTCTGACTGTTTAGTCACTCTATTTGCACTTTGCATATCTGTTGGAAAATACTGTGGTTTTGTTGCAGTGTTCTGAAAGACAATTATAAATGTCAGAAGAGATTCTTTTGATCGGATAGGCATTTGGTTCTGGGACTTGCATGCATTTATTTTTTGCCTGTGCTTCTTTATATTCACATTTCTATGCAATAAAATTCCTGCCTTTTATGTGGTATTCTTTTCTAGTCTAATCTATGCTATGGCTGAAACATCTGCCAATTTTCATCAAACACTGTTGCTTGTTAGCAGGACCCTGACCACATTACCCAAAGATTAATTTTCTCCATAAATTCTTCTCACAAAATTATTTTGAAAACACCAAACCAAAGCAGCTCAGAAGCATGCTCCACTCCTCCACTTTGAGTCTTAAAGATGAATTTTTGTCACCCGTTGGATACTTGCTGGCTTGCAGGCTAATGTGAGTTACCTATCCAAGTAATGGAGATCCCCAGTTTATCTAAATATTTTCCAAGCTAGTGCTGTGCTTTGGCTGAGGTCCTTCTGGGCTGTGCCATTGCTCTCATGTAGAATCACAGACCCTGCTGAGTTAGAAGTGACCCCCAAGGAAAACCAAGCCCAGCTCCTGGCCCTGCAGAGCACCAACCCCAAGAACCACACCATGAGCCTGAGACAAACACTTGTTGAGCTCTGCCAGGCTGGTGCTGTGGCCACTTCCTTGGGGTGCCTGTTCCAGTGCCCAACCACCCTCTGGGTGAAGAACCTTTTCCTAGTATTCAACATAAACCTCCCCTGACTCAGCTTCAGGCCCTATCATTGGTCACCACAGAGAAGAGATCAGTGTCTGCCCCTTTTCTCCCCCTCACAAGGAAGCAGTAACTGCAGTGAGGTCTCCCCTCAGTCTCCTCCAGGCTGAACAGACCAAGTGACCTCAGCCATTCCTCACACAGCTTCACCTCAAGGCCCTTCACCATCCTCATGGCCTCCTTTGGACACTCTCTAATGGCTCAATGTCTTTTTTTACACAATGGCACCCAGAACTGCCCCCAGCACTGGAGGTGAGGCTGCCCCACCTCAGAGCAGAGTAGGACAATCCCTCCCTTGCCTGGCTGGCCATGCTGTGCCTGATGCACCCCAGGACTCTGTTTGCCTTCCTGGGGATGCAGTGCCCACTCTACTACTGCCTGAGCTGTTGATGCTCTTGAGCTCTCTTCATTATTTTTAATTCTTCATCTGAATAACTGTAAGAGGTGCTTTTAATAGCTTCAGTTTGAAAAAGAAGGGGAACAAGGAGGATATTGTGCCCTGCACACTTGAGTGTACTCTAGTGCTCCACTTGGGAGTTTAGAGCCCTCTAGCATGACAGATTTTAAGCCGGACTTATCCTAGTATACCCTGGGGTGGTAGATGTAGTAGTACTTCTTCTGAGTAATGCCATCTTTCTGATGAATGTGTGAATTGCAAATCAGAAATGAGGATAATGAAACCTACATTACACTTGAAATAAACCTAGTAAGTAGCATCCAAAAGTTAGCATCTTAAGTTTCCAAAGAGGTTACCAGTAGTAATTGGGCAACATAATCCTAGTCCCTTTGGGGAGAACAAGTTCTTCATAAAGCTGTAAGGGCCTTTAGCAACAGCACCACAATTTGACAACAGAAAAATTAGAAATAATCCTGCAGCACATAGGTGGTGAAAAAACAGATTAATATTATTACAGAGAACACAGATATAGCTCAGAATGTGCCATGGACCTGTCTGGCAATTAGGGACAAAACTGTTCACCAAAGTAGATCTTCCAGATCACTTTGGAGAATGGCAAAAAGACTGCTGGATGAGGGAGAGCAGGAGTTCTGGATGACTGAGTTGATTTGGCATAATTTGTAAGTCATGGTGACTGTGGGTAGCAGTGACTGGAAGGAACCATTGCAGAGAGAGTAGGCAGATAGAAGTAGCCAGTGCAGCTGCACTCCTCCGTGGTCTGGCCACAAGCCTGTGGATGGCAATTGTGTTAAGGCATGGGAGTCTGAGGAGTTGCTTCTAAGGGCCTGTGAAAAGGGAGAAGAACAACACACTCAGTAGATTTCCACCAACTTTATATGATGTCTGCATGCACTGGAGAAGAGGCTTAGAAGGTCATAAATCAAAAATTACCAAATGTGAGTCCTGCGTGGAACTGAACTGGCAACTTATGTCAGTGCTTTTTTCATATATGAATTGATGTGTGGTTTAATTTGCTGGTTTTTAAAGAGATTTCTTGGTGGGTTGCTTTCTGTCACAGTCCTGCTACTCTGACACCAGAAATTCTGCCTGAAAGTGTTACTGATTGACAGTGTTTTCTATGCAGGAATGACAGTAAAAATCTGAAAATGGGAGACACAGGGCACTCCATCTACAATAACCACAGACTTTGGTGGAGCTTACTTATATCCAGTGCTGTAGAATTGAGATTACTTTGTTTGGAATGTACATAATGATTTCATAGTGTTTATCTATGTTCCTCATGACAGATTTGTTCTCCTGACGACTGATCCCTTAATGTTCAGCATTTATTTATACCATGCGTAACAGAGCAGCTGCTCTATGGGACAGCCCTTTGTAGTTGCAGGCTGGCTGCTCTGGGGTGGTTTGTTGTGTTACTTTTGAAGTGCCACTCACAGTAAAGATGAGAGAAGAATGGTAATAAGTATTATAAACATCCTGCTAGCGGCCAGATAACTTCAGATATTTATTGACATTCGGGGTTTATTTTCTTTTACTGAAACTTGGATAATAATATTTTCTGTACTGAAAGCAGTCAGCAGAATGCATCCCTGTGCCACTGTTGGGTTCTCCATATAGTTTGTTAAGAGTGTAGCAAAAACAAGTGGGACAGATGGACTGGCACAGTCTAAAGCTGGCCTGAGAAGATATTGTTGTCCCTGTTCCAAGGTGTGCCTGAGGCTCCCAAGGTCCTGCTGGAGTTCACTCTCTTCAGTACCTAGGCTCTGCTTTTCTTCCAGGATTGCTCTTGTAAAAAACATTCCAATTGCTCTTCCTTTCCTTCTTTCTGGTGGATTTCAGAGCTCAGGGGAGCATCTGCCTCTGCCAGTGATTTAGTAGTATGTTTGGATTTCAAGTTAGTCATGGGAGCCTCTTGACTTCCAATATTCTGGATTTTGCATCCTGCAGTCCACATTCCCTTCCTATCCATGTTGTGTGGGTGAACTCTTGGAAGCGCAGTAGCGCAGGGAATGTGAGAGGAGACCCTTCTGGCCCCTCTCTTTGCATGGGTGCTGCAGTGTGTGCTGGGCTGCCCAGTCACTGCCAGTGGCCGTGGGTCCGTGCATCACATCTGCCCCGTGTGTGCTCTGGGCTCTAATGAGACCAGTCCTGTGATTGCTCGCCACAGGAAATTAGGGGTTAGAAGAGTAAAATTAGTCTTACTGAGTAATAAAAGACAAATTGGAAAAAATCTTGTGGATCTGAGTCTGGTAGCTGGAAATTTGTGGCCCTACTTATTTGAATGCCAAATACTGGATTAAAGTAGAAGTAAAGCTTCAATTTAGTTTGGTGAAAGTTGTTTGCATTTGATTTTGTATGTTACAAGCTCTTTGGGATAGGGATAACATATTTTGCATGGCACCTATTAGTCTGACGCCCGAGTAAGAAGCTTTGAAGGCACTTGTAGTTCATGTTAAGTTTTTGTGTACCTGTGTAAAATCTCAGTTGATTTTGCAGCATGTGTCCATTAGCAGATAGAAAACAAGAAAAAAAGCTAACCCATAGTAAGCACTATGTTATGATTATAGTGATCTACATCAGTTCTCTTGTTACAAGGCACGATTTCTCCTTCATTTACTTTTTTGGCTCCTGTTTCTACTCTAACATGTACGAGGCAGTTATCTGACTTGCAGCTTAATTGTGTTGTTTCTGGAGAACAGCCCCTACCCATGTGTGTGCATGTGGCAGTGGCTAAAAAGTTGCTTGTCTTTCCTCTGAGCAAAACAATTAATTATATGCTATTACTTCCTAGGAAGCAATAATAAGAGATGCTTTTTGTTCATATATCATTTTTGTATATGATTTCTAGTCATCATTGCTAAAATGTTCATGTTTTCTGTAAAACACCACTTAGATTACAGCAGTGAAATAGAGATTTTCATATGTAGGTTGTTTCCTTAAGTTACTGGTGGCTGGGGGAAGGGAGGAGGAAGAACCAGCTTGTATTTTAAGGTTAATGGTTTCCAAGCTGTGATTCAGGGGACTATTAGATGTGCCCTGCAGCTGATCCATAGAACTCTGTCCTCCTTAACTGGTGTTTCTGGCCAAAACTTGAAGGAGGTTGCCTGGTAGGTTGTCTGAAATTTCGAGGGCTGGCACTATCTCCTAGTACAGAATGTAGAAGAAGATCAATGGAAATAATGTGAAATTGTGTGCTTACCTTTTCTTTAACTAGCTGGGTGCTTTAAGATGCACAAACACAACAATGGGCATTTGTTTGCCTAAGTATTTCGTAGTAGAACAGCTGAAGTGACATTCTTCTGTCTGATTGTGTATTCTGTTTTAGAGAAAAAAACAACAGTTAATGTAATCTCACCTAATCCTAATCCCTTTCTGAGAATACTTATTTTCTAATTTCTCCTTTCCTTTGGGTCCCTGCCAAAAATATAAAAGGGAAGCTGAGAACTGCTTTCCACCTCATAAATTCCCTATACATAGCTAATTTGCTTACTGCTTGCCTCTCCTTTCTCTGGTTTAGACTGGAAAACCAATCTAAACCAGAAAAAGGAGAGGCAAGGAGTATGCCATTAGACATAGACACCATGTATTTGTATTTATACAGGGAAAATCAGCTCTGTCAATTTTCCCTGTATGGTGTTTAGTGCAGGACCTGGGCTTCCAGCAGCAGGGAATGTGTTTTCCATTGTGTCAGTATCCCCACTGCACCCCAGCATGTCCCTTGCCATCTCCCTCTCCAGCTCCTTGACCCCTGATTCTGGTCCCTCATCGCTCCTGCTGGCTCCCCTGCCAGCACAGGAATGGCTGCTGCAGCCAGTGAGGAAAACAGGAGCACACAGGGCTGGAGCTGGGCTCTTCCCTGGGTGTCTGCAGTGCTGCATTTAGTGCTTGTAACAGGATTGTGCCAGAATAGCACACCACAGTATTAGAGCTGTGGAAATGTGAAACATGAACTAGTACAGGGTGGGGTGAGGAAGTTGTGTAGGTTTGCACTACTGTTTATTACCTTTCTAGGCATGAAACAGGCAAATGAGGTCTCAAGCACCTGAGATGTTCCCCTAAGTTGTCTAATAGCATTTCCTTGCTATATGTGCTTTGATTTATTTGTGACTTTGATAAGTCTGAAAAATTACTGATTTTCTTACATAATGTGCTGCTTTGGCCTGGGATAGGGTTAGTTATCTTCACATCAGCTAGTCCAGGGCTGTGTTTTGGATTTGTGCTGGAGACAAATGCCATCACTTGGCATTTGTTGGTAACACAGGAATGTTTCTGTAATTGCTGAACAGGGCTTGCACAGAGTCGAGGCCTTTTCTGCCTCTCACCCCACCAGCAAGCAGGCTGTGGGATAGGCAAGACATTGGGAGGGGACACAGTCGGACACAGCTGACCCCAGCTGGGTATTCCCAACTGTGTGGCGTCGTGCTGAGCTTACAAAGCTGTGGGAATAAGGAGGAAGGGGGGGCATTTGGAGTGATGGCATTTGTCTTCCCAAGTAACAATTACATATGATTACACATGCTTTCCTGGGCTGAACTCCTGCCTGCCCATGGGAAGCAGGAATGAATTCCTTGTTTTGCTTTGGTCATGTGTGTGCAGTCTTTTCTTTACCTGTTAAATTGGCTTTATCTCAAGCCATGAGTATTCTGCCTTTAACCCTTCTGATTTGCTCGCCCATCCCACTGATAGAGGAGTGAGTAATCAGCTGTGTGAGACTTAGTTACTGTTGGGGTTAAACCATGATGTCTATACACTGAATTACTTACATATATATTTTTTTTTATCATCCAGGGAACACCAGTATTTGTTCACGCTGGACCTTTTGCTAACATTGCACATGGAAATTCTTCTGTTTTGGCAGATAAAATTGCTCTTAAATTAGTTGGAGAGAAAGGATTTGTAGGTAAGTAAATATTCCCTTTATTGTATTATGATCTGTTAGTAAATTGGCAATGATGCAAATGAGTGGAAAAATTATCAATTAAAGGTAAGAACACTACTTCATTATTAATATCAGTATAAAATAATCTTAAAGTGAATGTGTAATAAGACAAAAGCACTTCTTCTCTTACCCTGCCTTTTGTCTCAAGTCCTGTCACTGTGGTCCTGTCACCATGTTTGACTCACAAGTGACCTGCTCACTCCACAAGGTGGCTGAACCAGTCAAATGACTGGATTGCATTTAAAGAGGTGTCCTGTTGTTCTTTCTATTAGCATTCATCCGGCCTCACTTGATAAACCAAAAGAAACCGCTCTTTTTTTCTTGATGAATTATTTTTCTACCAGTTCAGTAAACTCAGCCAAATCAGAGGTCAGGTGCCCCTGAGCCAGTGCAGAAGCAAGGTAGAGAAAATATTAATTCTGCCTCATTTTGTGGCTGTGAGCCATTGGATTGGTCCAGCTGCATTGTCAAACCTCACCCTGAGGCCCTTATGTTCCCATGAAAGCATTTGAGTGGGCTGACTCTTTTTGTATTAGGAATTCAGCCTTCACAAGCAACAGTAGACACACAGAGCTTACAGTTGCAGGCAAAATAAACTCATGGCTGAGCAATGAACTAGATTTTATAAAAATTGTTGTGAGTGTTTAAACCTTAGAATTAATTAAATAAAAGGGACATTGCAGCCCCTTCACTGGTGATGCCTTTGCACTGCTGCAGCCATTCTTTTCTGAGTCCTGAACACCCAGGTTGGATTACCTTAATCCTAAAGCTGAAGTTTGAGTACCTGTGGAACAGGTTTGAGTACCTGTGGAACAATGGTCTTGAAAAGATGCAGCAATGTGAAAAATTAGGTTTATTATGCTAGCCCCCTTAAACTAGTAGAGAAACATGCATGTATATGCTTATGTCATACCTACGTACAGGAAAGGATTGTTTTTTACAGTGTTGTACGTCTTAAAGGTCTGGTTTTTTCCCTCTATTGATCAAACATCCATTCAAAGAAGAACATTTTGCATTCTGAATACATGTATTTAATGACAGTTGAATTCCTGTTTCATTGGGCCATGTTCATTGTTACATGGCTTTGTGAAATGAAGAGCAAAAGAATTTAGGGTAGCTAACATTTTTCATAAGCCACGTGAAGTGACTTTGTTTCTGCAGTGTGCAATCTTTTCAACTGAGGAGTCAGTTGTGTATCAATTGAATGAAAGTAATGAAAGTATGCTGGCGACAGTCTTGAGTCTTGATCCAGGTTTCAGAGTCCAAAATGTATTGCCTTAGATTTGGATTCCCTTCCATTGAGTGTGTCCCTCAGGCACAGAGAGCATATCCTTGCATTTCTTGTGCTTTTTTCAGTCTCATCCACCTGTTTGTCTTTAACGCTCTTTTCTGCTTTGTTTGTCTTTGGCTCCAGTTTCTCTGCTGGGAGACAAAGCAGCGTAGCTTCAATATAGGAAAACCTTTGTGTGTTGCCAGCTAAGGGCTCTTGTTCAGATTCTGTTCCACAGAACACAAATCCCCATGAAACTGGCTTCAGAATAAGACTGCCTTTGCTCTGCAGAGCCAGGAACTTCAGCATGATTTGTGGTCCTTTGTTAGAATATTAAAAGCAATAGTTTTTAGAGTGGCCTACTTAAATAAACTTTTCAGGTAGTCACAAGTGTAAATATTTGTTCTAATGGTTGTAATTACCATAAGCTTTATGGTTTAAAAAATTACATTTTTTCTGGTAACTAGTCAGAGCACTTGGGCAGAGACAGCACTGGTTCATTAAATAGGATAGGACAGGACAGTTTATTAAATACTGTCCTGTCCTACCCTACACAACTGAAATCTAAAATGACATCTCTAAAGTGCTCACCAGTCCACACTGAGGTGGCATCCATACAGATGGAGGGCCCAGTGCCTTGTGAATCTGCACGGCAAAGCAGGCAGCAAGAAACTCCACTGCATTCCTGCTCACAGGAGTTTGCCTGAGCCTTCTGTGGCCATTGAAATTCCAAGGGGAAAGCTGATCCTCTAGTTAATTCAGACAGCCAGGGTGCAGGACAGCTATGCTGCAGTTAGGGAAGTAGCTGAGTAAGTTCATTCACTCCTGCTAAAAGTAGAAGTTTTCACTGTTCCACATTTCTCTTTTGGGAGTGTTCTCATGCATTAGCTCTGGCACTCATTAAATCTTGTATGAGCGATTACAGCCCTGCCATGTCGCTTAGTTATATAAGCTCAGGAAAGAATTCAAAAGGTGCTAGGAGTAGAGTAAGGTATCTTGCAGAGCCATGTGGCTGGGAGAGACATTTGAGGGACCACAGGCTATCAGCTGCATCCAAAGCAGGAACATTAGAAATCTGTGACATATTCTGCAATTAAATTACTTTCCTGAATAGTAGAATCAATATCTGAATGTACATACGTTAGCTCACTCACTGTGAGATGGGATGATGATATAGAAAATATATAATTAATATATTTTTTGTTTTATGTATTTAGTGTTTACATCTATTTATTTTTGGTTTTTTTCACTTACACCACATTTATTTTAGAGCAGAATTTCCTGTTAAGTGTGCGGACAGTACTGAGGAGAATAGCATGGCTTGAATTTGCAACACAGTTTTACAAACACAAACTTTTCTAGTTCTCTGTCCTGGTTTGAGCTCCCTCCTTCCTGCAGCTGCCTATTTCCAGTCCCTTGCAGCCCCTGTTTCACCAGCACACCTGTTCCCAGAGCCACCTGACAAGCTCAGCTGGACACTTGGTCTCGACTGAAAACAACTACAACAAAAAAAGCCTTTCCTTCCCCCTCAACAGACAGTGTCTGGGCAAGCAGCTTTGTGTGACAGGGGAAAGATGAGATAATGCCACATAAGATGGTGTTTTTGCTGGAATAAATATTTATAGCATTAAAGCCTCATTTGGAGCTTTCAAGTGCCAGTAAAGCTACTGTGGCTGCACTAGCTGACCAGACTGAGCCTGCATTGCCAGGGCAGCTAAACCTGTCTCCTTTCTCAGCCTGTGCTCAACTGTTTTTTTTTCATGACATCCCAGCAGAAACCTATTGCTTTTTTTGTTGGCTTGGTTTTCTGCTGACTTAACACAGAAGCAGTTCAGCCCAGAGTCACAAAAACACCAGAGCTGGTGCAGGAGAGGGTGAGCTGGGACAGCCAGCAGTGAGAAACCAATCTGTTGTGAAGATCCAATTACTTGTGTGACCATGTGCCATGGCCAAGGGAAAAAAAAAAAGAAAAAAAAAAAGAAAAAAAAAGAAACACTCTCAAAGTGTTCTTTTAAAATTTATTTTTAAACCTTACTTTTTCTCTCTACCCTGCATTGCCCATTTCTCTGCTTGCCTTTCAGCTGGAATGGCATCGTGCTGTGCCTTTTGAGTAGTGTCAGGTAACAGTGATGTAGGCAGTCTGCTTTAAAGAAAATATAAATGAAGTTTAACCATTGAGTCCTGTTGTGAACTCTCCCTAACTGAAGGCTTTCCCTGCTTCAGTTTCAGCTATCCAAGTGAATCACAGGTCTTCATTAGGTTTAAATAGCTTAAGCCTTTTAGCTCATCTTTTTCTTTCTCTCTTTCCTGAGCCTGGTTGCTATGTACCAATAACTCAGCCTTTTTGCTTTAATTTTGAGTTCTCGGTATGCGTTTTGCTCCTGAACTTTAGGTGTGATGCTGTAGCTGCCACTGCCTGGTTTGCACTTGTTTGTCCTCTCAGCCTCTTGGTGTTTCCCTGCTGGTTAGCACCACTTGCCCTGGCCCTGCTGAGAGCAGGAGAGGCCCACTGAGGAGAGGGCTGCAGGCGATTCCTGCATGGGGAGCACCCACACTGAGGCACAGTGAATGCACCTATCATCACACCCTACAAACTGTAGGGTTTGTGTTCAAACTGTAAGGTTTGAGCTCGGGGCTTTTCCTGAGCTGTCAGACATTACTGCACTATACAACTCAACAGATTGCCCTGTCCATCTCTTTCATCCCTTCATGTTCAGCTGAAGAGAGGGTTTATTGCAAATCAGAAGTCAAGCGAAGCATGAGCAGATCCTTGGAATCCTAAAGCAAAGTTCTTCTCAAGTTTGTTTTTCAGGTTTGGACTTTATGGTTGTCGATTGTTTTCTTTGCTACTCCCGATAAGCACATCACATTTGATGCTGAGAGCATTCTGTGCTGGGCAACCTTGTCCTGGTGTTTTTTATCAGGTGACAAGAGGGGAATTATTGCAAACTGTTGCTGACTTTAGAAAAGTCCACTTTCTATTCCTTTCTTTAGTTGGTACTCTTGATGTAATTGGAAAGAATTTGTAGACACAGTAAATTTTTATAAGCCAAGTAATTGACTCTTTTTATTGTGTTGGTGCTCTGTTGGTTAGAGTAAGCTAATGATGCTAGCTGTTGTATCTCAGTACATACAAAGTTTTATTTCAAAGGCTATCCATTTTACATACTCTCAGAGCAGACATTGTTTAACAAGTTTATAAAGCACCTTATAAAAACTCTATGTGTTTAATACACTAAGTGAATAATCTTCAGTAGATTTTTTTTTTAATGTCATAAGACACTTCAATCCATTTTTTTGTGTACTCTTTTTCCAAAAAAGGAAATAAAGCCCAAATACTTTGGCTAAACCTCTCTTGGCGCCACTAGTAATGTGATATTATTACATTTAAATGTCAAGTTCAAGGATTTATTTTTAATTTTTTTTTGCTTGATATCATTAGAAGGGGATTCCATGCAGTGACCCTCCAGAAAGCTTTAATTTTTAAGAATCTGCCCAACATCTTTGTACCTTGCATTATTTAATCTCTGACTTCTTCACTCTTACTTTCAGAAAAAACCCCAAAATTTAGTGTGATTGCATTCCAGGATGTTGCTCTCTGAACAATGTGGCTGTTCCTGTTGAAGTGTTAAAGCAAGGCTGAGGTTTCATGGTATGGGGTGGTTGAGAGCATTATCAGTGTAGGTGTTGCTTGCCTACTCTGACCTAGTTTGCGTACTGCAAACTAGAATTAGGGTGTTCAGGACTTTACAGTATTTTCTCTGACCCCATTCATAGTGCAGCTGCTCGAGCAGCTGTGCTGGGCACAACTGTGACAGTGGGGCAGGGGGGAGGGAAGGTGATACTGTGTTAGCTGGAATTGCTGTGAGGCTCTTAAAGTCATGGTCTAATAATACAAGTCCCAGTGGTACCACAAACTGCAAAATAAGGTGCCATTACTGCCAGAAGATCCGTGAATCTGTGCCCTTCACTTGTGAGTGGTGGGGCCATTCACATCCAGGCTGCCCTTTTTATTACTTTCCTCACAGCTGCTGAGGTAAAAAGTGAACTCCATTGCTTTCACTTGCTGTAAAGTGGGAACAAAAAAACCATCTCCTTCTGCATGCTTTTAAAATCTTAGCAAATTTTCTTGCCAGTAAGCAGGAAAGGCTTCAGAAATGAAATGTAGTGCAATGTGGTTTTTTCACTGGCATGAAGTCAGGGTTCCTGGGTGCTGAGTTTACTTACTGCCTTGTCACAAATAATCCAGATGCAAATCATGCTTGCTTGTAGCTTGCTGCCACTGGACATCAGGTGACAATGATTTAAATTACTATCTATTTGTGCTTTAGTGCTTAAATCAGTCTTAAAATAATTTATTAATTATTATGTGAAATGAGAAACAGATATTTTCTTATATTTTTGTGTGTTTGGAGTCCTTAAAAAGTTCTGACTCTACCTTGTCACTGCAGATTTCTATAAATTTTTTCTTCTGCTCTTTATCATACATTGCAATATAAAGCTTTTCAGGAGAAAGATTGAGTAGAAGAGAGCTGTCCTGAATGTTTTTATACATAAGGAAGCATCCTAGCATTAACTTTCATTATCATATATCACTGTATTTCAGAGCTGAATTAATTTGAAATCCTATAAATTATGCAAAGCTGAACTCAAAACTGAAAGTTGGTATTGATCATGAACTATTGAATTATGTCTGACAAATATCACACTTGGCATAAAAAACTTATGTTTTTCCCAGGCAGGGAGGTGGTGCTGTTTTGAAGACAAAGCCTCCTAAATTATGGACTGTCTTGTAGTGAGATTTTACCTTCTTCATTAAAAAAAATAAAAAAAACCACAAAAACTAAAAAACATGTTGGAAATTCACTTAGTCTTTCCTTGCTACAAAGCATATTTGTAAATGTTTGTTCCCAAATCTGCTGTTTATATCCAGAACTGCAAGGGGCAATTTATAGGAATAAAATAACATGTGGTTATAAATCATCAGCCTTTTAGCTGAGTTCTCTGCTTTATCTGACAAGCATATCAAGTGGTCTCTCCTGCATAAACTGACTTAGCTCCAGTTTGAAACCAGCTAGGATTTTTAACTCTTGCCATAGCCAATTGGGACTAATTTGATCTGATTTTTGTAATACTGTGTTGCAGTTTAGTCCTCTCTTTCTCAAGTGATAATTTTCAGTAATACTGACTCTAACTATTCAAGCACACATTTTCCATACATGACTGTGACTGACTCAATACTGCTAGGTTCCCCAGCTCCTCCCTGATGTTTGCAAGTATGAAGTTCCCAAATCACAGGTCAGATTTTTGTCACTTTTCTCCAATGGCAGTAACTCTTTACTGCAAATAGTTTTTATTCCATTTCTGTTCTTCATAAATCCACAGAACCTTTCCCCCTGTGATACCTTTTCAAGCTTTGCTATTGCCAATAAACTCCATCAGTGTTGCTCAGTCTTTCTGTGGACATGGTTTAACAAGTATTAAATGGGAGCCCTGGGCTGGTCCTCTCTCCTGTCCCACAGTTCTCGTGTGGTGGCTGCCTATTTTCCCCTTAGTCATGTAGTAATGTTCCTCTTGGCTAGTTAACAGACTCCTATGTATTGCTGTAGCAGGTTCTTTTGTTCCTCATCATTGATGAGATTTTGTTATATTTTCATCATGAGAGAAAGCTTTTAATCTGGTATGGCCTCCCTTTGGTAGACAAAGGTTATATTTCTTACTTATTTTTTAAGTTATTCTCTTCTTAAAAATCTGTTAGAAAAAACATCAAGCGTGTAGTCACTCAGACTTCCCCCCATTACCTGAAGATAGGTTTGATACTTTTCAGGCACAAGGCACCCAAAGGAAAAGAGCTTAAGACATTGATGCAAGCATTGTGGTTTGTATTTTTCTTCTTCTTCTAGGATTTTGAAAACTCTGATTCATACTTTATTAAGAGAAGTGCATTCAGTTCTTGTGTATTTTGGTTTTTTAATTCCATTTGTAATATATTACAGTATCCTCACATCATTAGCTTCTCTGTTTTAATTGGTGGGGCTGAAGACCCTTATAATTTGTTTGCATTTCCTTTGCAGGTTCTGGCACTTGTTCCTAAGCGTAGCAGCTCACTCTGTCTTTTCCTCTCTTTTAGAGGAATTATGTAATTAATAATGACATTATCTTCTACTCAAGAAGTTAACCCTGCAGGATAGCAAAGCTGTTTATTTGATTGCCTTTCCTCCTAGTGACCAGGAGTTACCACTGTTCTCATGCCAGATGTCATGTGAGAGACCAGGCATTTTAATTTGTACATTTAGAGAATTTTGAATTAATGGGTGATTTCAGTATGAAGAAAGAAATTTTAATGGCTACATGACAGAAAATAATTAAGAGATAGTGTGGCCTTCTCACAGTTATTTTCAATGGGGTTTTTGTTGATTTTGGGTGGATGGATGCTGCTCTGTGCCTCACTGGAAAAGGAATTAAATTATTTTCTCACAGACTAGGAGCTGTGCAGGGGCACATGTGCGTTGGCTGTGTGCTGAATGAAGTGCCACACCACCACTGAGCTGGCTGGGTCACAAACAAGCAGAGAACTGGATGTGTGTAGCTTATTTGAGAATTCCATGTTTTCTTCCCTTCGTATGGTTTTTCAGAGCAGAGTGAGATAGTGTTGGGGATGGGATTGTACACCTGGGCAATGTGCTGCTGTGATGATGGGGAGGCAGGAAGGGCCATGTGAGTGTTTATTCTGGCTGGCTCCTGAGGAGCTGATGCCATGAGGAATCCTGTCCTGTCTCCTCTTTCTGCCCAGTGAAAGACAAGGAGACAAGGCTGCCGAGTCCATCACCTGCCACCAGCAGCACAGTCTCTGCTGGAGACCTCCTGGTCTGTGGCACTGCAGTGCCTGACAGGAGCCATACATCTTATTCCCACCTCCATCCTTCACTGGCTTTCTGGCCTTAAGCAAGTAATTTCAGCCTCTGTGGCTGCACATGTAATCCCATTCTTCTCCATGTGTTCTTCCAGTTTATGAACTTTCTTGGGGGCAAAAACTGTCTCGCCATAGCAAAAGGGGAGGTGACAAGCACTGCTGTAACAGGAACTTTAAGGTAACAGGCTTTCGTAGAGCCAGGGCAGCTGCCAGTACTTAAACATGCATCAGGAATTTTCTTACAGGCTGACATGGTATTTTAATGTCCTTTATGCTGACCTCTTCTGCAACATGTTAGAGATTAACACAACTCTTTCCTCTGGCCGTGATATTCATAAACTAAATGGATTGTACAACTGTTAAGGGCTATCCATTATTCTCAGTCTCAGGATAGTTACCCAGAGGTAAAAATAGATGGGAAGGATCTGTCATTCATTCAGAAAGTAGAGGCACTGCCCAGTTCCTGATAAATAAAATACCATTCTAGTGAGTAGAAAGTGATGACATTGCAACTTCTGTTGATTTTCCTTTCCCTCCCCAAGTTAGCAATCTTACCTAGTTTTAAAACTCCCAACACATAAGAAGCAGTTCCTTTTGTTCTCTTGTTGCCGGCTGGTTGTGTTGTTTTTGTTTATAAGAAGAAAAGAACCAGGGTTTAAAAAAATTGCAAGCAGTAAAACATCATGTATGCTAGGAAGTTCTCTTAATTCATCACTTGGCAAAGGAAATAAAAGCAGGCTCCCCAGCTAACAGCGTTACTTTTGCTTAGGGTTATTTGGCAGAAAATCCATCATCCTCTCTCCATTTGTGAGTATTTCATATTGACTTACGCCCTTTAGCAAGGGTCAGCAGGGCAGAGTATGCATAAAGAGTTCAAGTCCCATTTCAAAGGCTGAATTTTAATTTTAGTGGATGGTTTATTTTTAATATCAGTTGAAAATGCTAGCTCTTTATTAGATTTTTGTTTGGTTGGTTTACTGACCTTTTGATCCTGAAACCTAGTGTTCTTTTTATGCACAACTTGTGTAAGAATTCGTTTTCTTCAGATATTTACATCATGTTGGAGAAACCAGTGTTTACTTTTTATTTTCTGACTCATTCTGAATCTGCAGGCAGAAGTGTTTTGTTTTCTGAGAGCTTTTATAATTAAAGTTGTTAATAATGTACACGTATTGAAGGAGCAATGTTTGTTTATTTATTTTGCATGTTTGCTTTTGGAACGGGTGACTTAATTCATCAAGGCTCCGGAGAAGTCAATACAAACATGGAATGTGAAAAGGACATAAATATATGTATTTCCATTTCTGATTACAGTAATTATAGTAGGCAAAGTTTTCATAGCATCTAGTACAAATTTGCATTTTGCAGAGTTGATTTTCTGTTTTCCTCTAGTATTCAATAAGCTCAGGCCCACTGAGAGCTCTGTTAACAGGGGTTTCAAAAACCATTATTTAAAGCTACGTTTTCTTATTCAGGATCAGAACTCTGATATGTTTTCTTTTCATCCTGTGCTGCCCTCTCTGTGAGCCCAATTAAAATAATGTGGTTTGGGGAAAAGGTTAAGATTATGTCTTTAGATGTTCCTGGAAGAAAAGTGCAGATGCTAAAGGCTCCAAATATTTTTATTTGCAGATGTTTTGATTTTTCCTCAGAAATTAAGTACCCTATGGTAATACAATATAAAAGAAAAACACTGTGATTTCTCTGAAAATATACTAACTTTAAATTGCTGTTTTGTTGGGATTTTTTAGTTTTCAGGCAACAAACTGTATGTTTTATTGTATGCTGGGTATTTTAACAGAAAATAATTACCAAAAAATAGTTATTTCTCTTTGAGAACAGAAAGTATGTTTGTTTACATATCTGATTTTATCATCTAATTGGATTAGCTTTAAAGAAAAGTTCAAGAATTCATGTCTAGGGATGTAAATTTGTTTCTAAACCATTTTTAAACATGTTAATTAGATTGCAAATAATGCTAGGTTATGTATGGCCAGTATGATTTGTTGATGGGAAGAGTGGTGTTTTGGCAAAGAGCCAAGGTGCTTTTGAAGGTCGGCTGCTGACAATATTTGAAAGTGTTCAAATGCTGCTGTCTGGTTCTATAAAATAATGCATTAAAAGAAACGATTAATATCCAGAATGGTATCTCAGGGTCAGTTTAATGCTCTGACCTTGTAATTTAATTTTTGCAGTTTTATAAAGCTGCTGTTTAATTAATTTGATTTGATTGAGGAAACAGGTTAGATTGCTACAATAAGAGAAAATGTAGGTTACAACCTTTTTTAAATTTTGGGTGGCCTACCTGTCTTTTACATGGTGGGCCTATTTTTTGGTCCCTTTATTGCTGGCTTTCTATGCTGACAGCTTTATTGAAGCTGACAGTCTCAAGCTCTTCAGCTTTGCTACCTGCAGGAATAAGGGACATGCCTCTAAAATATTTTCAGCTTGGCACTGGCTGCGAGCCCTGAGTGGGAATGAAGCTTCAGGGACAAGCAGATATTTTGCATGCATGAGGACACGGTATCTTTGTGCTGCCTCCATCTACAGCATCTCAAACAGAGCTCCCAAGGGACTGAGTAACAGCTTCATAAATCAAGGGTTGCAGGTTCAGCCTGCCCAGAAGCCCATTAGGAATTCAGTGTACGTTTTGGGGGTCTTCACTGCACCAGGAGCAAGAAGGCACAAAAATGTGGGGGAGGGCTAAAGGATGATAGAGTAGCTAAGATGACAAGATGATGGGCAATTATGAAGAGGAATTGAAAAAAAAATTAATAATTTATAATCTGTAGTAAGGAGGCACAACTAATAATGTAGAAATATTTCAGAAATGGTAATGGGTAGTTTGCAATGGCAATTCTGTTGCCCTGATTACATGGATTGTGGTTAAGTGGATAAATTCACCATAGGCATTAAAGAATTGATTTAGCTGTGAGCGGTTGCAAGGATTTGTCATGTAAACCAGCAGAATTATGGTTTGGTTTGATTTTGATTTTGACTGCATTTTTTAAATTGGGAATTCAATGTAGGAAGATGAGATTTGTTGGTGTGTGACCTTAGTACTGTCTCTCTCCTCAGCTTGTAATTCTTTCTGTAAGATAAATTACACATGGCATCATATCATTTAGCAGACACAATTATTTTCAACAGCAGTTTGAACCAGTTGAGGTTTTTTTCCTTATCCAAAAATTATAGGGAAAACAGCAAATATAAATTAATAAGTTTGACACAGATCATCAATCTTACACTTTGAGTAGAGGTTCAAATACCAGTTTTGTATATATTATTTTTAAAATGCAGGTGATTGCAACCAAACTAACGCCTACCTGCAAAAAGTACTGGAGAGCTTTCATGATTTCTGAAGTTGCTTCTGCTACATTTCTCCATGTATGTGGCTATTGCATGAAGTCTGTGCAGCACCATGGGGTTTACCTGCTTGCTTCTTTTACCCTCTTCTGCTCTCCTGTGGCTTATGCTGCACGTTCTCACCACTAGGCATTATTTCCTGTCTCCTAAAATACTACGAACAGTACCTGGTGTTCTCTGTCTCTATGAAACATCTTTCGGTTTATTGATATCTTAAAGTTTGTATGTGCTTAACACACACATATTGTACTCTTTGTAGAATAATTTCCACTCTCCAGCAAAGGTCTTGGGGTGGTCTTGTAGAGTAATTTACAGCCTCTGTGTCAGATGTTTCGCTAGGCCATTTTTACATCAAGACAAACTGCTCATGCAGGGGAATAATACTCTTCTTCCTGGGGATGCATAACAGGAGATGCCCTTTCCCATGAATTTCTAAAAGATGTAGTTGTGCTGTCAAGAGTGTTGTCGGTGTCCTCTCCTAGGCCAATCATGTGAGGAAGGCATTCTGTCTCCTAGTAAAGATTTAAGTGGGGTGAAATAACACCAGAACCTGTTTGTCCTTCTGGGAGAGGGATGCACTACATGGGTACGCAGAAAAGACAGGCAAAATGATTATCATAGTGTGTGATAAGTGCTCCCCGGATTGTGTAAGGGCGGAGCGCAGAATGCTTCTCCAAGTGTGCCCAATCGGGGGGTCCTGCCCGGGGCGAGTGGCTGTGTGCCCTGTGGGGTGGGCTCTCAGGGCAGTGATGGATGACTCTGTGCCTGCCGTGCCCCGGGTGACTGCGCCAGTGACAGCAGCATTGATCATCGCGATTCAGCGGTCCTTTGTTGTGTGGCACTCGCCGCTGCCGCCGCTCCTGCGCTGTCTGTGCACAGATGCTTTTGTTCTGTGATGAGGGCGAGGGCGCCTGGCAGAGGGATTTCCTGGCACCCACAGCCCATCATGCGGTGGGAGATGCTGCTGAAATGGATTTTGTCTCAGAGTTTTGAGAGGTTCTAATGGCTGCTTGTTTGGCTGCAAAAATTCTGTGTTCCTCATCACGACCTGTATCATCACTCATTGCCCAGTTGTGTTTCTGCTGCCCTTCAGAAAGTATTTCTTCCAGGGCATGTGCTGAAATGGTGGTTTGTCTCAAGAAGAGGGTTCTTTGCATCCCTTATTTTCTTTAAAAAAAAGCCAACTCACTACAATATAGGTGCTAAAGCATGCTTTGCTTCATGACCATTTGATGAAATGTTTAGAACTTTTCCAGAAAAGAAATTTTCAGGCTCTCTGCCTGCCCCTTGAAGTTAGTGTTTTCCAGATGCTTGTAACACGAATTCTCAAAGCATGTTGCAAGTCCATTTTCAGTAGCTTTTTTAAGGAGAGTGTAGAAGGACCCAAAACCTGAGAGCTCAACAGAAAGCAGTTTCACTCTGATGAAAGGTGCTTCAGCCAGCTGGATCTTTTAAAAGTGGAAGTAAATGAAAGTCTGGTAGTGAGATATGTATTGAGTAACATGGTTTAAGTGTGATGAAATTTATTTTAAGCCCTTAGGGAAACACTGTGTGTACCATAAGTTAATGTACTCCTTGCAGAATTGTAAAAGAATGGCCTTAAATGAAGAGCCATCAGTGCTGCTGTTAATTATTCCTTCCACACAACTCTAAATAGAGAGGTGGTGAGGTTTTAATTTTGTAATTACCAGAAGACTAATAATTCTTTTGCCAAAGACCATGGTGATCTTTAAAGTATGTAATGTAATTGCCTTATTCCTGTGCCATTAATTGTGCTCCAAACGTGGTCATCTGTCTTATGAGCAAATGTTACTCTGTTACCTCAAAGAAAACGTGCTATGAATGGTGAAAGGATGCAACCTGAAATTCCCAGTTCTTTTGTTTGAATTTTTCTGGTTAATGTTGTAACAGAAGGAGGTTACAGAAGAGGAGGGGGACTGTGTATATTTGGTTAGTGTATTCAGCTATGCATTGCAGTTCATGACACTTAGCCTAAGAGTTACATATCTTTTCATGGCTATAGAACACAGAAATTAAGAGAAAGTGACTGTAAAACCCAGCAGGCTTAGCAGAGCGATTCAAAGAAATGTGTAGCTCATGAAGCCACATTCAGCTCACTTAGTTTCTATTAGACTGAATAATTTGTGACTTGTAAGACATCTTCTGTTTTTAATCTCTAGTAATAAATTTAAATAATGAGCTCATTACTATAGTGAGCTGCAAGAAAATGTCAAATTTACATTCAAAGTATCGGAATATGGTTTGACAAGGTGGCTAGGGAAGAATTAAGTTTTCCACTGCTGAAATGTATCTTCCTTCCTTCCCTTGCTTCTGCTGCTTGTTTGAACATGTTCAGATATTTGTCTGGTCTTACTTCAACTAATTCAAATATAGCCCAGTGGAAAAACTGGCAACTTTGTGTGTGTGTGTGTGTTTTTGTATGTTTTTGCTTTCTGTTTAGCAAATTTGCAACAGTTCACCTTCCAATTAAATGGATGCCAAAAAGTCTGAGCAGCAGGGACAGAGCAGGAGAAAAAGGCAGAAGACTTAAGAATGAGCAAGAATTACCCTTTCAGCAAGTCAAGGTACTCATTTGGTTCAGCCACGGTGTAAAACCATGCCCTAAATTGGTGGTTTGGAGGCAGGAATGACTGCAGTTGCGCTTCTGCATATTTTCAAGACAGGGAGGCAAGCAGAGCTGTGGAGATGTGCAGAGCATGCTTTCTGTCTCACAGTGCTACTCCTGCCAGCTCCTGGAGTTTTCAGTTTGATTCCCACCCTGAATTTAAAGTCCAACATCTGCAGCATACATACATAAACAGGCCTTTAACACCCACAAAAAGGAATTGTATCCTTAATTGTCAGAGGATTGAGATGTAAAAGTTTTCTTCACCTGTCTGGCTTGGAGTAAATAAATGAATTTTCTGTACTTCTTTTTTGTATATAGTCTGGGAATGATCTGTATGAATCATTGTGAATATTCTTTTGTTTAATGTATAGGATGCTCTTGGAAAATTAACAGCAAATGATATTAAAAGTGAGTAACTGTGAGAGGTTATGAGGTAACCTTTAGTTTCTTATTTAAAGCTGCTCTGCATTTCAATGGTAAAATTACTTTCTTATGGAAAAATAAATGTTTCTGAGGAAAAGATTGAAACAGCTTGTTATGGAGTCCCAAGGGAACCAGCACTTAAATTAAGTGTATTCCTGGGAGCCAAGTTTCCTGTGCAGCCCTTGCTGCCAGCAGGCAGTGACTGTTAGCCGAGGCCTGAGGCTCAGCCAAAGGAGATAATAAGTGTCCTTTGAAGGAAGGCAGAATGAATTGCCATATCTGCTGGTTCAGCCAAAAGCATGGATTGGGTGTCAACAATCAGAAACCTCCAGTGCCCTGATGTCAGCAGGGCAAATACTGCCCTGGCATCTTTCTTTAGCAAAAGATGGAAAGTACAGATTACGTCCAATTAGCTTATGGTCTGAAACTTAGGGGTAAATATTTTTCCTATTACCTTTTTTCTAGACTTCACAACAACAACATAAAATTTTAACAAGCAGTGGAAAATATTTTCTTCATGGCATGGAAAATGTTCAGGCTTGACATATTCATGTGTAGTTTTGTGCTGGACTTTGTGTTCAGCAGTGGTAGCAGTGAGTTCCTGTGTTCCATGACATCTGAGAATGCGCAGAAAGAAAAATGAACCGGAAAACTCCCTCTGTTGGGGGGGGGGTGGGTGGGGAGGGGGAGAAGAAAGTATTTGTTACATTCCAAAATCAGTCATAATAATGGAAGTTCACATCAAATAATTTCTAGAGTCAGAATGGGCAAACATCTGGTTATTCATCCCTAGCTATACTAACAAAAATACAATATCCTGTTAGAGAAATCACTGATCATCCTGGTTTATTTTGGCGATAGCACACCTTGATATTTTTCACTTTAAAAAGAACATATCAGTTACTTTATAGCTAGCATATCTCCTGCTCCAGGTTCACAGTTCATGTGCTTCTGTGACTTTGAACTCTTCCTTTCCTGAGTTTACCAGCAGACAGCTGCACAAGAACAGATATGTTTACATGTGGGGAGTAAATGGCAACTTGCAGCTCAGAGTTTCCATTTCCTTTTACATTGTTCAGGAATCCAGGCTCACAACTCGTCCTCAACTTTTCCTCATGTGTGTGCATCTGACTTGGCCCTTTATGGTACAAATGCTTTATTTTGACATTGATTTGTTGATACAAAGGGCTGACTAGGCAAAAGATACTTTCACTAGAAATTACCCTCAATAAGCATCAAGTTCAATTGTGGGTGAAATAGCTTTTTGAAAAATATTCCAAACATCACTTTCTGTAAGGCTTTTAAACACTATATCAATGTAAGCGTAATGTGGAACCACTTTATGCAGCTTTATGAAGATAGATGTATTTTTAGATGGAGAAAAATTAGATTTTGTATTAAGAATGATGGTGAAGTCTGATTAGCTGCTTAACACATGACACTGTCTATTTAAGCTAATGTCACATGTAGGTGATTCCCAGATGTCCTTGATAAGGCAGTAATTACATAAAGGAGGTTGTGATAATTATAAACAAGAAACAAAACCGTGAGAGTGATTTGTTCATTTGCCTGAACCCTGAAATAGAATTAAAGACTCCAGTGAAGAGAGTTTGTTCTGACTTTGCACCACCCAACAGACTTCTCTCTATTGCCCAATTTCACCCCTATGGGCTTCTCCTTCCCCATTTTCCACTTAACTAATTTTGATCTTTTGGGTTATTGCTCTGAAAGAAAACTATGTTTTACTGATGATTTTGGTAGCAAGAGTGGGTGAAGTGAATGTCACATTAATGATCTCTAGAAAGACCTGTAGCAATTGTGTGTTGTGTTTTGCCTGCTGGCTTTTTGACCTAAGATCCACAGTTACCCAGATATGTAAGAATGAGCTGCTTTTGGTCACACTCGTGGATACTTTATGAGAATAAATTATTTGACCTTATTTGACCATTTTGATGCAGTTTATTCTGATATATATGTAAATTAATTGCTAGGTTTGACCTATAGCCCCCTCTCAACAGTAATGCAATGGTAGTGCTGATACTTTGATTCGCTTTGATTTCCAGGCCACAAACACAGTTCCTGTGTTCCTAACAGCGCTGCTGATACATGATATTTTAATTTTTAATTCTCATTCCAATGTTCTTTATGATGCTTAGGCTCTAAAACTCAAGCACAAAATCAAACAACAGGTTTGCACTTTTAAGTTTTGCACTTTATATGAAGACACAGTGAGAGTCCAGAGAACTGTACTGACTGAAAGTTGCACCCAGAAGATAATGCTTTAGCACTTGTCCAGCTCATCATTGAGTCTGGTCAGTGCAAGGAGGGGATTCAGAAGGCAAAACAAGGCCTGGGACTGTAATAACACTGATCTAGTATACGTTTGCCACGGAGTTGTGTTCTCAGCCTGGAAGTGCAAATTCCTGTGTGTTTTCTGTGAGCTTGCTGAAGGTAAATCATTTACCTCTTTACTTTCATTAAAACTGCATTGGAACTGTGTTTGTGGCCTGGAAATCAAAACAAGCAATTAACACCATGCTGGTACCTATTGCAAACCCCCTACCTGGTTTCAGGTCAGCAGCCTGGGTAGCTGTGATTCATGGAGCTGGGAAATGGTTGCTTGGCAGGGCATGGGATAAACAGGCATCTGGGAAGGGGGAAACTGAAACTGGGCAAAAATGTATAGGCAGTAGCAGTGCTAGTGTCATAAACTTTTCTTCAGCTGAACTACAGCAGGCCACAGCTACTGAAGTAGATGTTTGTTGCCCAAAATTTATGTTTCACCTGTAATTCTCTTCTATGACAAACTATGAATGAGAAATTATTGTCAAAATAAATGGACCTGTGTAGTACTTTAATTTTCTGTTGTTACATGTAAAGTGATTAGCTCACCACGTGCTACTTTCAATTTCTGTTGTTACATTTAAAGTGATTAGCTGGTTTATCTCATGATCATTAAGTGTAGAGTAGTTTGAAACTTCCCATTCGTAGTCTGTGTTTTTCATTGACGCTTTCATTTGAAAGCAGGAAACAATCCGAAAGTAATTCTATTAAGTGTTTCAGCACAAAGATTTTAAAATATAATAGCTTGGCATGTTATTCTATCTTCTTAATATTCCTTGGAGGAAATAAAATGGAGTTGCAACTTTCATCCAGGCAGCTTTTCTACTACATCCTGTTTCCTTCCGCACTCTGGAGAAAGCACTGGCGTCTGTCTCCCTTTCCTTCACTTCCAATGAAAAAATCCCGGTCTCCATGTTGTAGCACTCACTCTGGTGAACTCTGACACAGTATTTGGGTTCTTTATGCAAAAGTGAATTTTATCCTCTGTATCAAAGGGAAGATTGCAAAGAATATGGAAAGCGCACGGCCCTGGCTGCCTGGACTGCCCGAAGGGTGGCTTGCTGTGCGAGCAGTTGCTGTGGAAGGCTGACATCTCTGCTTTTCTCCCACTGAAAGGCAGACTTGCAGTCCCCCCTTTCTCAGAGGGAAGCTGACCCTTGAAAAGGCTTGGCATGCAATGGATTAACTCCCTGGAAATTTTGTTTGGAAATGTTAGGAGACTGCTATGTATATGTGCTGGCAATCTCTGTAAGAGACAAATTATTTTCCCACCCTCTCAAGCACTTGGTAGTTTATCTGTTGTTTATATTAAAGATTGATCGTGGTTATATATTCCTAATTCAGGGTTCCCATTAATCACCCTATGCCACATAAGAGACTGGAGAAGAAGAATGAGGGTTACTGGAAAGCAGAAATGTGATCCCTGGCTCTGCTTTTAATGGGACTTATCCTGGCATTAGCTTTGCTCCTATGAATTACTGCATTTGTGTAAACATCTTTTTTTTTTTTTTTTCCCATGTTTGGTGTGTCTGTTTTTCTCAGGGCTATTTAGAAAAAGATGATATAGTTATTACAGTGATTGAGGAGAATGTTAATCATGACACTTGCCATGTTACTATTTCAAGAGGTCCCTGCTCCCCCCAGCAGGCCCTCCCCCTTGTTTGCTACTACTTGCTTCCTCTCCCAGCCCCAGCAGCCATTTCCTCCCTAGAGCAGATCCAGGCAATTGTTTCAGCCTGTGCAAACTGAAGAAGAGGTGGAACAGGACCAGTGGGGTTAGGACAAATGCTGGGACTTCCTAAAGTGCATCGGCTGCCAACAGTGCGATGCTTTCTGCCACAGCAACAGAGCAGATCTGTATGTCCTCCTCTTTGACTCTGCTGCAGGTTGCCAATTTTGAAATGTTCAGTCACCATTTGTGGTCCCTTCCCCTCCTCAGTATGAGAGACAAAACTGCTGTCAAGAGGGAAAGAGAAGGGAATTTACAAGTTTTTGCAAGTTGATTTGGGCTATGAGAACATATTACCAGTCCTGCATGGAGTCAGGTCCAGAAGCCTCTGGAGTAAGCTGTTTTCCTGCCCTGACTTGTCTGCCTGAAAGTCCCTTCACATCTTTAAGAAGTGTGCACTGAGCCCAGCTCTTAATTGTGTTCTGGTGGGAAATCGTTGCATCAGTAAATTTTCAGCCAACAGGAGATCTAATCCCTAATTTTTTTTTATTTGCTCTGTGCTTGTCTTTGTCTCATATAAAGAAATTACTTGGATTTTAAAAGAAGCAATTAAAATAATTTCTATTTGACAAATCAGAACAAATTGACGCTCAAGAGACTAGTGTCCTTTAATACAGATTATCTTCTCTTTATTTGTAGGTCCACTAAACATACTTTGACAGGTGTGTCCTAATTCTGCACAGATTTTTCTCTTGAGTCATGTTACATTCATGTCTGACTTCTTTGGTGCAAAATCCCATTATCAAATTACTTATTTAACATCATATTCAACACTGAGATGTGGCTGTAACTGCTGGTTTGTGTTTATAACTAAACATCCTCTCAATAAAAGCAAGAGATCACCAGAAGTTCTGCAAACCTAGGAAAATTCAGGTCCATTAATGGTGATGAAGGCACATCTTTAGTGAAATCAAAGGAGGAGGAATAATATAGGAAAGTCTTATATCTGACAATTTGCAATATTTTTACACATAATTGCACCAAAACAGTGATTTTAGAGGACTATGTATTTTTTTAAATACTTTGATTCAAACTAATTTAGATTGCTTGGTTTTCCCCCCCATGGAACTACCTTTGATGGCATATTGTACATATAAGAATAAGAGAATTTATTTCTGAGTTGAGAATTGGTTTTTAATCAGACTCAGTAATGTAAATAGACCTCTATTTAAAAGTTCATTGAAAACTGAGTACTGGTGTGTATTTAAGTGCAGTGTATGCTGAAGTAGAAATATCCCCCAGTGTTTAACCAAAAGCATGTTTAATGTGTGGTTTTGTTTTGTTTTTTTAATGTTTAACAGTTACTGAAGCTGGCTTTGGTGCTGACATTGGGATGGAGAAATTCTTCAACATCAAATGCAGAGCGTCTGGCTTGGTTCCCAGTGTGGTTGTACTTGTTGCTACAGTGAGGGCTTTGAAGATGCATGGAGGTGGGCCAAATGTAAGTTTTTGCACCTTTCTTGGAAAAATCAAATTGTTGCTAATATTTGAAATAAGTAAAATACCTTGATTTAAGAAATATTTGGGGTAGTCTATGGGGCAGTATTTAGATAACCCTTCTGATATTTTTCATTGTATAGATGTTATCAAGAAAGTTAATGCTGTCTCTAAAATTAAGCCACAAATGAAAGATGAGGGACAAAAGAGCTCTGAAGAAGTACTATATCTTGCAGAGGAAGGCAAAGTTATTGCATTAAAAAAAAAGGCAGTAAGAGATAGATACTCTTTTCCCTGCCTTTTGAAACAGCATTTGTAAGTGCACTGAAGTTGTCACAGGCTGGGAAATTTGACAGCCGAGGAGGAATGAGACAAGTTCGAGTTGCAGTATGTGAGTGGAAGTAGAGAACATTGTTAGTCAAGGTTTTGATATTTCTTTCACTTCAGTAATGGGTACTCCTTATGTCCTTTTATGTTGCTCAGATTAATTCCCTTGGGGATGCTGAGGTAACTGATGAAATTTTGCACGTGTTTTCTGGGTGTACCAAGAGTCTCCAGTGTATAATTTTTTGCTGTCTAAGCCACAAAGAGATTTTAAAGATTGCTGTTTGTAGAAATGCTCCCCGAATGTGCAGTCAGATCAGACTGTGCTAGCCAAGCAGAGGGACACTTAACTCCTAGGAGCACTTTCATCTGCCCAGCAGAAGAACGCTGGAGAGTGATGCTGCCAGGGAAACAGTCACACTGGGGGAAAATACCAGAGCTGTTTCCACAGCCACAAAATTTTAGAAGGCATGGTTTCCCTTACAGCTAATCTTCTCTAAGAGTTAAAGCTGAGCTACCCTTTTCAGTCTTTCAGGCTGATGTAATGATATAATTTTTTATCATTTTAGTATCATTTCTGATGCATGTTTTCTTTATTTTGAATTATATTTCTCCATCTCTATCAAAGCAAGTATATTTTCACATGTGTTATCACTCAATCTAGCAAAAATAGGACTTAAATATGTCTTAATAACTGTCTCTATTTCTGTCTCACTTGTGTCCTTAGAAGTTTAAAGGTTTCATTTGTTTACAAATGTGATGCATTCATCACTGAGGCATGTAGAGTACCAGATACTTTTACTGGAAGGTTAACTATAAAAAGGACTAATGCTAGAGACAAAAGTAAGTCTGGTGCCTGGGACTGATGTTATGTGCTCCTTGGAGACTCAGCACAGTGTCCCAGTACCCCTGTGATGCACTTTGCATGTCTACCTTTGTGCTTTCCAACCAATTACTTGCATGCAGTTCCTTGCCATGGGCAGTAATTAAAGAACATCAAAGATGATGTTCTTCTGTGTTGCTGTTATTTCTTCAGCTGCTGGAAATTGCTGCCTATTGTCTTTGCACTGCTGGTGTGCTGTAACAACATGCAGAATGAGATCCAGCTGCCTCCCCTTGTAGTCTTTTGCAGCTAATTGCTGAGGCACTACCTGTGTCCTGCTACCCAAATACAATAGGAGGTGTTGCTAATGTTTGTGTGGGAATAAAACACAAGCTGCAGTCAGGCTGTGATGCTGTGAGCACTGGTATGGGTTAACTGGCAGTACAGAAAGGCAGCAAAATTGCATTTCAGACCCTTTAGGGTTATGACAAGTATCAATCTGTGATGACTTTGCTTGTTTATTATTACCTGATCCCAGGTAACTGCTGGTGCCCCCTTGAAGAAAGAATACACAGAAGAGGTAAGAGGAACTGTTATAAAACTTTAAAGAGGGTTTTGTTTAAAGGAACAAAATAATATGGTGTACAGAAAATCAGAACTTCTCCTTGCTCTGGCTGGACAGTGTGCAGCCTCAGGTTTGACAATAGCCTGCTCTAAAGCTGACATTCAGTGAACATCTCTAATGGGCATTGCCAACAACTAAAACCACCTCATCCTCCCTCAGCCCCTTTGTGTTACCCCTCCCAGGTGTATGGTGTATGTGACTGTGTGATGGATTGTAATAACAAACTGAAATAACTGAAAAATAATCTTTTTTCAATAGTTTTTCCAGGGCCATTAAGTTTTCAGACTGATCAATGTGCAGGCATTTATAGAAGCACAAGAGCAGCATGGTGTAGGGGTCAGGGACACTCCCTGAAATTAATGGTAGCATAACCTGACAATTATAAAACAAGGTTTATATATTTATGCTTCACATTTGGGGTGGGATGTCACTCTTCAAACAAAGAGTGAATTCTGCTGGTTTGTTTTCTTCGTCACTTCACTCCAGACAAGTTCTGATCTTCTGCTTGTGTGAAGCTAAGGATATGTGTTTTGTTACAACTGAGACAAGGCCTACCAAGTGTGAGGTAAAAGAGTAAATAAGGAAATCCAGCAATGTGCTTGGGGTAGTCTATGGATGTGCATACATGAACTCTGCACCTGACACATCTCTATGTCAAACCCAGCCCTGCTACTGCAGCCTGTTTGTAAACTTTGCAAACAGCAAAATCCCTTTCACAATAATGACAAGCAACCATTCATCAGCTGCACCATCTTCCTGTGTCTCAGAAGAGAGCAATGGGTTCATGCACAAATTTTGGACACTGCTTAGTTACTTAAATATATCTGATGCTTATCAATTGGAATGAGAATTAATAAGTGCCAGAATACTTTTGTCTGGAAGAATTTCACTTGCCTGCAACATAAACAATGCTGATCATTGTTTATGTTCACTTAAATTTATGGAAATTTCTTTGGCTGGAGAAGACTTTATGTATCTTACCATTTCCATTAATTTTAATTTAATTGCACAGAACCTCCAGCTGGTAGCTGATGGCTGCTGTAATCTACAGAAACAGATTCAAATTACTCAGCTCTTTGGAGTTCCTGTTGTGGTTGCTCTGAACGTCTTCAAGTAAGTCTGTTCTTTCATTACTCTTGTTCAAATTCCTCACTTTTCATGGTTTTTAAATTATTCAATTTGGCATGAACAAAGAAGCTATTAAAGAATTTCCTTTTTTCATCATGAATATAATGATATTTAAGTTTTTAGCTTGTTCCTAATGTTCTAAAACCATCAAAAAAAGTATATACTATTACAGAGCTGATAATCTTCCATATTAATTAGCTATAATGATTACAAAATTTTCTTGAAACATGTAAATACATATGCTGTACATAAATGCATTATGTATATGGCACAATTTCTATATATACATCTACTTTACCACTGCTGATGGTAAAATAAGGGTAATTTTGTAAGGTTGTAACAGAGAACTAATTAAACAAAATAATGAGAGAGGACTGTTTGGTTGGCAGAACTGACTCTCCAGCTGAGGTTGATCTGGTGTGTAAGATTGCAAAGGAGTCTGGAGCATTTGATGCTGTACCCTGCCATCACTGGTCAGCTGGTGGTAAAGGAGCAGTAAAATTAGCTCAAGCTGTGGAAAAGGCAGCCAATCAAAAAACCAGTTTCAAATATCTCTACAGCTTGGAGGTAAGATTTCTTTTCTTTCTTTTTTTTTTTTTTTTAATGAATGCATTCTGCATCAGAGTTGAATTTAAACAAGAAGAACATTGAAATAAAGTTATCCAAAATACTTGGAAAGGAACTTGCCTTGGTTTAAAGCTGGAGAGAACAAGCAATCTGTGGCTTGTCTCATCAGGGAGCAGGATACTCACTGGTAATGATTGTTACTTAGTGCATTGAATGACACTGATCTGGTACTTTCAAGTTAAACATAAAGGTATGTATGCAGATGGAACACTCACTGATTAATTTGGGAGACTTCTCCAAAGATGTCACAGTGACAGTATTTGTCCTGTTGGTCAGATAACAGGACATGTAGTTGCTGTCCCACAGTCACAGGTATTGCACCAGGTTGTGGCTTTCTGAAGCATTCAGAAATGCTGTCTGTCTGAGAAGGATGTGACAGGGAGCACATCCCACACATCTGCCCAGCCCAGCCAGGTCAGTACAGAGAGGAGGCACTGCCCTTACCTGCCCTTACCTGCACAGCCAGCTCTCAGGTGCACACAAAGAGCCCAGGTGACCCAGTCCTGTTCCTTCTCTCCAGTGATCAGATTGGAGTCTGCCAGTGCAATACAGTGCACACAATACACGGGTCAGTGCAGCTGCTGCTGGCCCCAGGCCCTCAGTCTATGTAGGAGCAGCCCCCAGGGCTTCTGTCCTGCTCCAGCTGATGGCACCAGAGTCCACAAGCCCCTGAGGACTGCTGCTGCTGGGCACAGCCCTTTCCTCGCACTCTCTGTCCTCATAGTGCAGAGCAGAGAGCACACCCACACAAAAGGCAGTCAGAAACCAGATTTAATATTAATAGAGAGGTCCTCAAGCACGTAGCTCAGTTAGTCAGACTACTGGCCAGACACCTTTATACAGAACTGACCCCTTCTTCCTCTATTCTCTCATGTTCTTTCCACACTTACACCTTTTCAATCCACCTTGATTGCTCCCTTTTCCCATCTTTGCTCCTTCCACTAAACAATCTTTAGACATTCCCACTATCCTCTTTGCAAATCCCATAATAAGGTTCACACAGTCCCAAAATCTGCTTTTTCATACATCCCATAGATTCCTGTGCTGCTGTAGGCAATCACTTCCTTTCATTTGCAAAGTTTTTTCATCAAAGAATTTCCCTGTTGACCCATCTTGGTGCATTTCACACCAAGGACAGTGGTCTCATCCTCCCCTTGGATTGTCATAGGAAACAGGCTCAGGGTGCTCTAATTTTCTCTGATTAGGTTTTTCCAGTGATTACATTAGAGGGTTCCTCCACCTGTCATTGTTCCTCTGATCCTTGCTGGGGCTTCAGGGCTCATTTGCTTAGCCCTTAGATAACCTAACAAAGGACAGTGTGGTCCAAGTTTCAATGCTCTGTCTGCCAGAGTTAGGGACTCTTTTTCCATGCCTCTGCAGTTGTCTGCAAGGTAACATCCCAGCATTGTGAGCTGGATGTGAGCTGTCCGGGGGAGCTTGGATCCCTAGCAGCACTGGATGTGCTGGGGTACCACTGTGCTGGCAGAACATCTGGATGCACATATTGCCAAGGAGGTTATACAAATGATTTCCCAGGGCCTTCCTGGCTATCCATATGTGGGTGGGTTTAAATCTGAGCAGCCAAACAGACTTCTCTGGCTCCAAGGAAGCCCTTGTCAAGTTTCAGATCCTGTGCCCATGCTACTTAAGTTTCTTTAGAAAATGTTCAAATGCTATTTTTTTACAACAGAACCTTAGCTTCATTCTTTTAAATGGCTGGAAGTTCCTGTTTTGATTCTTCTCTCCAGAAAAAAGTTCAGCCTGAGGTAGATATGCCCTATGGTCATCTTAAGTTCTCTCTTCTCCTTGATATGCACCCTGTATCTGTTGCACCCATTTTGTTTTTTCTTTCCACCTCCCCTGCTGTTTCACAAAGTGTCAGTAATCCAGCCAACCCATATCAGTATTAACCCCTGCCCTGACAGAATAGATGGAAATGAGTTGGATGGAATATTTTATGCATAATAATAAAAGATGGAATATTTGTGCTGCAGCATGTATTCAAGGCATTTTGCCCATGCAGCAGTTTTAGAGCTGAAAAATGGACAATGTATAAACCTTTCTAAGTTTGTCTCTACTGAGATGATCTGAAAACTGAGGCTGTCATCTTCTGGGGCTTATGTAATAAAATGGGGAAAAAAATTCTTTGAGAAATACACGTTACAGTTTCCTCACTGGACACTTGTGTTAGAGGGATTGTGCATTAACCTTTGACAAGGCTCATACCAAAGCTCTGGTGTTACTATCCACTGTGTAGCTTACAATCTGGTCATACAAGTGAGTAAAAAGGATTGGTAGGGGTGGACTCTGCCTATAAAGAAAATCAGATTGATTTCCACTTTAATGTCTTTCCCAGACACGTCGTTTCGTGCTGTGTTGCATAAGCAGCATGAGCACAAAGGGAATGAATCACATCTTTACATCAACTTAGTATCCTGTAACTTCACACAAGTACTCTAAGCCTCAAAAATACATTGAAGGGATTTTATAAAAACATATAAAGATTTTTAAATACTGTAAAAAAGTACATTCAGGCCAACAAAAACAGTGAAGTGTAAAGTTCAGGCTTCTGTTTCATCCTTAGTGTGCAAAGGATGGGGACTGAAGCAGCTGGAAGTAGGAGAGTGAAACAGCAATGCTGCCACTTTTACAGTATGTAGGTCAATTGGTTACTAGGCTCACAGAGAAGTGAAGGAAAGCCACCTCTTCCAAATAAGCCTGCCCTAATTTTTTTTTTTTTTTTTTGGTCGTTGTAGCAATTTTGAGGTGTGGTTTCTGCTGTTCAAAGGGGTAAAATTAAGAAATTTAAGGAAGATAGGAAGCAGTAAAATAGGATTCAGACAGATTATTTCCCCCCTCATTGTGCCTAAAGGGGGTGTAAGTGAAAGGACATAGTTCCATCCCTTATCTGATTGTCAGACTTGTCCAGTTACTTGAATAATATTAAGTCCTGATTGCCTCAAGTTCCACAGGATTTACTGTGGTTGTGGGTTTTTTTCTGTTTTCTTTCCATTTTGGAAGGTCAAAGAGGGGAAATACCCAGCTTAAAACCATTACCACTTCATTCATATACCTGTCTCTCTTCATGAGATTGCTCTACTGTTCTCTTTACTCCACATCTCCATTTAATCCTGTCATGTCTATGCACCTTGTTTTTCTATTGGAAAACTTAATCAGAATTTGCTTCCAGAACTAGCTATAATTAGAAAAATTTCCAACAGCACAGACTGTAGCTATAATAGGTTCATTCAATATTCTGATCTTTTGTTAGAAAGCAACACTCAGAGTATTTTAAAAAAAGCTTCAAACCCTTATATGTAAAACTGGTTAATATCCTTTCTTTCTAGTTTGAACAAACTTTGCAGTAAACTTTCTTATTAGTGTGCAGTCAGACATGTACTTAGAGGATAGCCCATGTCAAGTGGGCTCTCTTTGTTTCATTTTTTTTTTTCCAAATGCATTCATCTCTGTAGTGCTTTATGTAATTTCCAAATATGTCTTTGAAAACAAAAGTTTCTTTGAAGGATGTTTACAAATACATGTTTACAATATGTATAGTGTGAGAAGAAAGAAGACTAGAAGTATAGACTAGAAGAAAGTATTTTCTAGATCTGTCAAATGCTGGGAGTTAAAAGTTGAGAATCAGATGTTTTTTTCTGAAGTATCTTTATACCTTTATACCATCTTGTCCAGTGAAACCTGAGCAGGTGCCAAATGAGCAATTTTAGACATCGGACACAACACAGTTGTGTGAGTTCAGGATTCAGGCTCTGCTCCTGTTCAGTATCATAGCAAGCCAGTCTAATTAGAAGACTGTGCTCATTTTATTCCCTGAAGCATCTAATTTGGTCTCTTTAAACTTCTTTGGCTGTCATTCCATGACATACCCTCCCACTTTTAGATGGCTTTTTGGGTTCTCTTTTTTTATTTCTCTAAGCAGGCAATATTTTTTCCTGGAGGCTGCTACTTGTAGTTTGACTTTTTTTAGTCTTGATTATAGCAAGGATTTGTTTGACATTTGGTATGAGATGAACAAATATTTTTGGGGGCTTCAAATGAGAGTAGAATACCTCATATATGGTTTGGGGAGTGCCTGGGCGTGGCAGTCATTTCATGGATCAAATACAAGACATGACCTATGACAAGTAAATCCTGCACCATCTCCACTGTAAAAGTGTAAGAAAAGAACAGAAACAGAGTACCCTGGAATGCTGACAGTATTAGGAATTGCACAGGTCAGGGGGATTGGTTCAGGAGCAACAAGGAGTTTTCATATCATAGACTTCAGAGTTTATAACGTAGGTTAAAATATTATTGGCAGTAATTGAAGTAAATACTTCAGTTGTGTGGTTTTAGTATAGATTTTTGCCCCCTCTGCACAATAATCTCTATTAAGTTACCGTTGAGTTGGTTTCTTGCAGAGTGTTTCTCTTCAGTGTTTGAAGGATGGGTTTGTTTAAAAGGCCTCCTGAACTCTTTGTGAAATCATCTGTGGCGGTTTATTTTAATATATATTCTTGCTACATATGGAAAATATCAAAATATCAATCCTCTTATCACTGTTGACTTCCCTTCTGGGCTCAGTTTTCTTGAAGTATGGGTCTTTAAGTTGCAACAGAAAGCTATTACTCAAAATAAAGTTGACTGAACCATTAAAAGTAAGTTTAGATAAGTAGGGGGAGGAACGGAGAGGATGGAAACGCATCCCATTCCCAAATTTCCCTGGCTCCAGCGCCTGCTCTTGATCAGGAGAAGGGGGAAGCTGTGTTCCTCACTAATGCACGCCTGCTGAGTGACCTGCCTTCACTCTTCTGCCTCCTCTCTTCTGCTGTGGTGAGCTCTCCCTCGCCTTAGAGCAGCCCTCCTCAGCCTGGGATGGGAAGCATAGGTCTGAGGAAGGTTTCTGAGGGATACATTGCCCCTTCCTGCAAGCAGCTGGAGTGGAGTGGGCACTGGGGAGATGGAAGAAAGGAGGACAGGCATTTGGCATGAGGCAGGATCAGCACATCTGGCTGCTCAGTGAGTTAGCACCGTCCCCTTCAAAAAATGACATGGTAACCTGACAAATATTATTGAAGAGCTTCAAATAACCACATATATGCTGCACTGGAAAACTAAATTGGAGACTCTAAAGGTCACAAATGGGAGGGAAGAGAAGGGGTTGTTCCAGCCTTCCAAATTTGTCAGATGACAACCTTTTTTGACAGTGCTATGCCTTTAGGTAATATCATGACAAATGAAAATATTTCCAGGTTATACAGTGAAAGTTGATTGCACAAATATTTTGGCAGAGTGCAGTGCATTGCCTGGCCAGCCTGCAGAACAAAGGAGAACTTTCTCAGCTTGGAACCATCCACTGGGAGCAAGGTTGAGTAGCAGCACTTCTCAGAGAGGCATTCAAGCAGCGAGCAGCCTCAGCTCTGGTGTTTTTCTTTCCCTGCTGGGAGCATAATAATAGTTTGGGCAAATCTGGAGCATCTGAGTCTGGAGTTTTGTTTGCCCCTGCCTCTCTTTTGCTGTGGCGATGTGGTGTGGGCTGTCACTTATCTCATTCCCTGCAGTCTTTGCTTCAGCTGTCACAGACAATGGGTCACTCAGAGGGGTCTAAGGGTAGCATCAAAACAGAGAAAACTGCCAGCAGGTGTTCTCTGTGCATTATTTTCTCTTCCATCCATGATCTCCCAAAGCAAGAATGATCTGTGAGTGATGGAGGAGGAAGAGCCCCTCAGTGCAGGACAAGGCTCCTTGGTGCATGTACTGCAAGAGGAGGAGCAGCTCAAAGAAGAAGGCACAGTCAGAAAGGTTCATGTGGTCTGTGTTTGAGGACACCAACCTCCAGGGGAATATCCCAAGGCAGAGTGTTTCTTACTGTTTGTAAACAGGAGTATTTTCTGTTTCCTCTACTAATACCACAGAGTTGCTAAGCCGTGAAACCCATCCATCCATTGTGCATCTGCTGTCACAGCAGCCCAGCAGACCTCTGCTCATTTGCCCAGGAAGCAAATAGCTTCTGTGTTGTTCTCTGTACAGCACAGAGTTCAGTCATGTGTGCACCTAATGGAAAGTCCTTAGGTACTGCTGGGGTGGGAATAAATGAAATGGTCCTTACTGAAGCTTTTCCTAATAATTGATGGCAATCATTTCTCATCCTGAAATGCAGGCTGTGCTGCCCTGCACTGTATGCTGGGCTTTAAACTATTTCCCCCCTCCCCTCTAGTGCCAGTAAGACATCTAGCAATGAAGCCACATTAAAGAGGAATTCCATAGGTCTGTACCACCCACTCCTCCCACTCCCATCAAAGAGATTTCTGTGGAGTCTGGACACGTGTTTCACTTAACTGGGTGTTCTGGGTTGGAAGCTATCTTCCTGCCACTCCATGTCTTTATTTGTGGATGTAGGCTCTTGACAGCCCTGTACTTTCATGTTTGTTTTCATTATTTCCCTATTCTTTGCTTAGAACAATTTTCTTATGCACAGCTGGAATTTCAAAGTTGGGGAAATGGAAAATAAATCTCTAAGGCCACAGGCTTAGGTGTTGATTCACAAACTGTTTAGCTTGACTGAAAATGCTTTTCCACTAATTAAAAAAACCAACTCTCGTCCTGTGCCAGCAAAGGAAGAGGAGTGCTAAAGACTTGGAAATCCTTTTGTCAGCCACAGATCTTCTGGAACCAGAATATACAGATACTTTAATAAATGTGTTTTTATTTTATCCAAGGGAAAAGCTAGAAGTAGGAGTTTGAATGTGCAGAGTCAGCTATTGTTTTAGCACTGCACTCTGTCACCCCACACAGCACCTTCAGCCATACTCCCATCATGTTTTCATTTGGCAGCCTTCCCAAGGAGAGGAATGAGTGATGTCTGCATGCTGTTTCACTTAGCCAACCAGCAATTCTTCTTTATTGCTTTCAGTGAATGTGTAAGTTTAAAAAAAAAGTGCCACTGCCTTGCATTTCAAATTATATTAAGAATTTCTGCTAAAACACAAACAGCTTAGTAACAGTGAGCCCAGAGGTTCTCACCTTATAATTAAACTGGTGATGTCATAATTAAAAATAGGCATTGAAGCTGAAGTGAATGTTTGAGGTACTTGAAGTATTAAATATGTAAGTTACAAGTAAATATTTGTATATTCTCTGGTTAAATGCATGTTTTTTCAACAGAATCACAGTTTTGTTGGAGAATAAAGTAGTTTTATGTTACATAAATGTGAAGGGATCCTGTCAGACAGTGCTTTAGTGTTGGGTATTCACTTATGGTGCTCAATTTAAACTAGACCAGGGCTTCTCTTGGAAGTGGGACTTACCTGCAACCTAGTGGGATATAGTATGACTAGGGACTCACTGCTGTTGTCTCTGACTTTACAGATATGTGTTCTGTTGGTGAGGAAGTCAGGAGGATGTTTAAAAGCAGAAGAAATTAAAGAGGAAGGGAATAGGGGTGGTTTTCAGCAGTCTCAGGGATTGGCTGTGGGGAGTTAAAAAGATTAACTCCTTTCTCCAGTAGGGGAAGAGCTTAAAAAGTGAGGTGTCCAAATTAGGATGCAAAATGAAGATCTTGAGCATAGTCTCAGACCAGATGCCTGGTAATATGCATGCTTTGTTTCACTTCATACTGACTTTTGGCAGGGAGACCGATTTCAAGAATCCCAGCCAAGGTGTGTGTCCCTGCCCCAGCTCGCTTTTTCTGCTGGTACCTTTCAGTGCTCAGATTTGAACAGTTTGAGCAATTCTTCCTGCTTCACACGGGCTTTGCCTTTATGATAAGGTGGATGTGTGAACTGATATGGGGTTGCAATAGGGTTTTTTCCCTGGGCTATGTTTTGGCCTGGCTGACTGTCTCTGGTGTGTGCAGCTGCACAAACAGCAGTGCTGCCCTGGTTGCACTGGCACTTGGGTGAGTGTGAGCAGCAGGGGATACCAGGGTGAAAGGAAGATCTGTTGTAGCTGGTCTGCTGTCCATGGAAATCCTTATCAAACCCTACATGAAAAACAGATAATCTGAAGTCAGCTGTTAGAAGTGAAGGAAGAGATGAAGGAAATGTGAGAAAAGGTTAGCAGAAATTAAGCACTATTCAATTATGTTTTAGTGAAAACATTGCTGTCAATAGTAAGGGAAGAAGGATTTTGTAATAAGCAGCACCACTTGGCACTAATATCATGTGTTGCAAGTGAGATGGACTGGAAGTGGCAGTGTGGCTGGATGATAACACTGGTATGATTCGGTTTAGATAATCAAAACACTCCTGGGAATGACAGACTCTCACCTTTATCAGTGCTGATTTCGTGGTTTAATCATTCTCTATCAAGTAATGAAATGTACAGCTACATAGATGCTGTTTTTGTGAAAGCAGTTTGTGCTTTAGCACTTGTTGTGCTTTAGCCTGGGAGATAATCTCATTTATGGTGTGGGTGCTTGGCAGCCTCAGCAAGCCTGTGTGTTTGTGCTTGCCTGAAAAGCAGCATATGGCTTTGGTAGCTCTAAATGTGTGAGATTTCAGAAGTGAACATTCTCTCTGGCAGGAGTGGCAAGATTGGTTGTTTCTGAGAGAATCTTAATTAATTGTCTGCAGATATTTCTATTGTGTCACCCTGAAGCATCCTCTTACATTCAATGTAAATTTACATAAGTATTTTATGACATCATTTTCTCAGGAAGCTGAAATTGAATTTGGAATGAATTCTCTGAAGCTGCCATAATTCCTTCAGCAGTAGTACTGATAGGTAGTTGCATATCTATAAAAGTCAGGTTCTGTCCAAATCTGTAGTGTCTATTGTCTATCTGTCACCTAATCTTCACCTAAATCTACTTAGTTGTGCAACAGTCACAACTTTACATAAGGGAACTGAGAAGAGGGACAGCTTTTATTGCTGAACATAAATCTTTTATGCTTTTGACACTCTGGACATTTTACAACTTTCTTTCTCACCCTAGCTCTCCAGGTGGCAGAGGTGCTGTGAAATCAAGTTGTTGTTGATATGGGTGCATCAACACTCCCCATTTAGAATTTTAATCCTCCTTTCCTTAAGACTCTTCTGGTGATGGCCTGCAAGTGGTTGCATCAGCACAGCTAAGGGTGCAGCACTGGAGTTTGCTAGTGGGAATGAACAACCAGTTCAGGAAATTCCTAAGGCCATTGTAAAAAATTCTCAGACAAAACAAGAAGTGAGAGATGGTGTCCTGCTCCTGGCCTGGACAGGGTTAATTTTTGCAGCAGTGCAAAGGGGGCAGACCAGGAGGTTATTCTATACAACCTCACATCATGGGGGGAAGGGAAAAGGAGTTGCTTCCTGGGAGAAGGAATTCCTGGAGGGTCTTGGTGGGGACACTGAATTGGAGAGTATCATTCCCAAATCACAGCAGATGTGAAATTAATCTTTTTTTAAAGTATCTGAGATATGTGGTTTCTGCTGGCAGACATTTGACCAAAGTATATAAGTCACAAACAGGTAGTTCACAATTTTTTTTTTTTCTAAATAAGTCTGATACCAGCTGGAGCAACAATCCAGCATAAAATCCCCTAATGATTTAGTTACTTGTGCAATAGGAGTTTAATTTTTCAGCCCCCTTCTCCATGTGAATTAGCATTATTGCTACATATGGTGGATGTCTTTGCACATCAGTGAGACTGTTTTGATAGTGAAGTGCTGAATAATCAACAGTTTTGTTGAAAACCTAAAGCTAAACAAGTGTCTTGTAAATCCAGGCTTCTGCTATGTAAAATGCCTCTTGAACAAGTAGAACTTCATTTCTGTTAAAATAACATTGTGGCACTTTCAAGCAAAATTAATTTTTATTTCCTGTGTAAAGCATTAAGTGTTTTTTAGCTTGGAAAACATTTCTTTAAATTAAAATGACGTTTCCTAACAGTATTATTTGATAACTGAAACACAGGAAACTTTTTAGCTTGAAATGCCCTGATACACTGTGATTCTACATAGATAATGCTTTAAAAATCACAATAAATACTAGGAAACAGGTGGATCCTTAGCATGGTGTAGTGTACTCCTTTCCCTACTCCTGAAACTTCAGGAAGGAAGCATATCTGAGAGTGTGCATGTGCATGGGCTGTGTTGATGCCCATAGCACATCTGTGCCTTCCTGCTGGTTTCTGTCTGAGTTTGGCTCAGCCGAGACTCATCTTGCCTCTGCTGAGGTTAAATAGGCTCAGACTCTCCTCTGACACCATGCACACATCGCCTCACCTGTTTGTGTGAGCATGCCTGGCAAGAACATGATAGGCTCAGGAAACCACTTTTTTTTGCTATTCACACTCCCACATCTCCTTCCTCAATGGTGATTCTTCTGAGGTTACATTTGCCAAATTTGAGGTGTGGGTACTGACCCAAAAAGTATCTGAAATTCTGGTTAAAGAAAAAACAAGCCAGGAAAAAAGCCATAAACCATAAATCCACAGGGATATGCTTTGACTGTCCAGCTCAGACTCAGCCATGCAACACACTGCAGATATCCAAGGAGAAGCAAAGTGCCACCACTGTCATTAAAGCACTCTCCTCTGATATTAGCCAGAGCCCTGCTGGGTTTCTTTTGGAAAATACAGCTGTGGTCATTGGAAGGGGGCTGAAGGCACAGTAGTTACACGGCTGTCAAATTAGTTTGAAATGTTTTGACACAAATGCAAGTTGAATCTAAATGTCCATCTGCATCTCAGTGAATTTACTGAGGTTTAAGCAGAAAGCTGTTAGTTTCTATGTTGGCCTGCTGACAACAAGGAATGGAATTCCTTTTGCCTTTCCATTTGCCATTGCTGTTAGTCCTTTACTGCAAGCAAACAGCACCCAGAAGGCAAATTAACAGACATGTTTTGCATTTCTCCCACTGTGTTGAAAACTGCCATGGATATGAACGTACTTAATAATCACCCTGAGACAAATTTCATCTCGTGATGGCTGTCCATGACACTAAGTATTCCATTCAGCTTGCTGCTGCCAGGAATTATACCCAGGATATTTGCAATGTGCTATCTCCAGTCCTGATTAGATTAGATTTTCCTGCACTGCTTGGATTCCTGTAAAAAGCCTGTTGTTGGGAATGTGACATTATTCCACCCAATTAAGGTGCAGTAATTGTATCGTGAGGATGTTCAGAAAGTGCCTTGTGAAGCTTCTTTAAACCTGTCTTTGTAATTTCAGATCTGAGGGGGAATTTTAGCTGAGCCTTAGTAGCTTTTAACTGCCTTACATTTAAGGTACTTGGAAGTCTGGAGAGATTCTTTTCTTGTGATAACTCTGTTACTGAAGTTCTTTATTAATGTAAGCTTTAATTTTTCTAAAATTTAATCATAAATACAAAAAAGATTGGCCTGACACAAACCTTTCAACTGATGTGTCTTTGCAGAAAAAGAACTACTTCCAGACAGGTATTGCAAAAATGTGGTTAACTATGGAACTTCCTATAAATGCATCAGATAGGGTTCATTATTCACAAATTAATTAATTTCTTGCCTTTGTTGGAATAAAATTGTAAACTTCTATTTTGTGTCCTGGTGCTTTTTGTATTGCTTTTTGGATTGTATTTGTATTACCAAGTCTTCTTCCCCAAGTGATTATCTCTCTAGACTTTGTTGAGCACTTATTCCATGGGTGTTGTTAATTAAATATTCTACAAGTTACAGATGAGATATTCCCTTTAATATTGTACACATCTCTGGCCATCTATAGTGAGCACAGAATTATCTGAACTCGTGGTAAGATGCCTCCTCCATCATCCTGTTCCTATTGAAAGAAGTCAGAGAGTGCCTTGTTTAAAATAGGCCAGAGGAGTCACAATTGCTGTCTCCTGGGTCATTAAAAACAAAAGGAAAGAGAACAAGGAAATAGGAAAGAGTTGTTTACTCTAAATACACAAAAATGATGGCACAAAAAGTAAATGCCCAATCTGTACACAAAAACCTGTTTCTTGAAAATATGTTAAGAGTTTTGTAACAGATTGAGTGTGAGAGTCTGCCTCTGCCTTCAAATAGAAGCTGTGAAGACAGAACTTGTTAAGTTTGAGCTGAATAACATGATGTGAATACTCTTGGAGACTGGGATTAAACTTAGTGACTTGGGGTTTCAAAATGAATTTTAGAATTCTTTCATATTATTTTTTTAAGTGTCCAAAGTGCTTTACAATATCAAAGCTACAATATAAAATATGCATGTTACAAAGGATAGGAGGTAAGAATAATAATAATGAAAGAAAACCACAATCAAAGGAGCAGTGATCAGGAATTTTCTGCTACAATTCCTCACTTCTCGGGGGAACCTTCCCTGACTGCCTCCTACCTTGCTTTGTCTACTCATGTAGGTTATCTTTATTCTGATATGAAACTTCCTTGTCTAGTGATCCCTGCTAACCCAGTGAAGATTGAGGTGTAGGTTATCTCTTCACTCTCATAACTAGATGGAAGTAATTTTCTCCCCTCACTTCAGGTGAGCATAAGTTCACGTTTTCTCCTCTGTAATGCACAAATTGTGCAGCTTCCAAATGATGGAGTAGCTGAAATCACAGCTGTTAGTTTATGTACCTGTGGCTGTGTATCATATGCATCACCACTGCTCCTTGTTCTTGTGCTTTAGCGAGAGATGAATGATTAAATGAGAGATTCAGAGACCTCACTCAGCAAACAAGATCCTAGTTTCTCTTGGCCAGTGTTCATCCTTGTATTGTTTCCTTGTCTCTGCAGCTTCCTATTGTTGAAAAAATAAGGATCATTGCTCAGAAGGTGTATGGAGCTCAGGATATCGAGTTGTCTCCTGCTGCCCAGTCTCAAGTTGATCGTTACACCCGGCAGGTAAGAGCACCAGGGAATTGTGTAGGTAGGTGCACCAGGGAATTGTGCTGCATGTGAGTCTTGGGAATCATCAGGGTGTAAATGTTCTCAGACTGGAGTGTTAAGTCAAGCTTTGCTGAAAGGCATGAGCTTACCCATGGTAGTGAACTGTGGAGGTCAGTATGGGTTGGTTTGGATTTGGTAGGACAGAATGGTTTTAACCTTGAGGGCAATCTCCTGTGAGATATGAATGGAGTTCAGAATACTTCTGGGATTGTCCATGAAACTGTACTTTCTGTGCAGTTTGGGTTACTCCCCTAAACCTGACAACTGCGGATCTGCAAAAGTTGCTGCTAGAAAATGTAACCAATTTTAGCATAAGAGTGTTCATTTGTACCTGCAAAAAAGAGTTTGCAAACACAGTAAGACCTGTGCACAGCTATACACATTGATAACAAAGGTCCCAATATTTGTAAAATCTTTTGATTTCTTTCTGTTCCTATTCGTAACTCCTACTTTCAAGGAGTTACGAACAGTAGAACATGAAATACATCATCTATCCTAACGCGTGTGAGAGCATGTTACAGTTTAAAAAGTTTTGAGACCATGTGGAGAGGTGAATGTGTTTATTGTAGTGGAATGGCTTCTGGACATAAATGTGGCTGGAGCCTTTCTGTCAGAAAATAGAAACAATATGCCCAGGAAAAACTCCTGAGTAAACTTCAGCAGCTTGGTCAGACAAGAAGAAGTCCTTGGTCAGACAGGTGGACAGCCATCTTCCCTAAAATGCAAACTTCCTGAGAATTAATTTGATTTTTCTAAATGGAAAAGGTTACTTAGTGTACTGGAAGCTAAATAATCCATGGCCTTTTTTTTCCTGCTATGATTCTCCAATCCATTTTTTAGTCTAAGTGTTAGTATATTAGGAAATATTCTCACAATGACACTTAAAGAGTTGTCAGCACTGGGCTGCAGAGACAATTCCCTGAAGTGCCACCTCTCCTCCTGGCCCTGTTTGTAAAAGAATTGAACAGAAGAGTGGAAGGTGCCTGACTCAAGATTAATCAATAACTTGGAGATAAATTATGGGCAGGGGGAGCTACTAAGGCACTTTTCCTGATTTTCTCCCACATTTTCAGTAATTAGCACTCTGACATTAGTGAAGGGGGTGCCATCACCTCATGCAGGTTTTATCTTGTTTAAAAACAAAGAAAAGGAAAGCATCATGAGCACCATCTGTGTTTACCCCCAGGAAGACACTGATACCCTTAGAAAATTTTGGACCCTGAATCCTGGTCTCAAGTTGCTGACTGGATCATTAGAGCCCAAAGAGAACTGCTGTACGAGAGGTTTCTAGAAGATACTGATAGCAAAACAAAAACATAATGTGCCTTTACTGTGATTTTAAAAACATTTTTATTTTCTTTCCTTTTTTTTTTTTTTTTTTTTTTTTTTTTTTTTTTGTTAGGGATTTGGAAATCTTCCCATTTGCATGGCCAAAACTCACCTATCCCTCTCCCATCAGCCTGAGAGGAAGGGTGTTCCCACTGGTTTCATTTTGCCGATTAGCGATGTGCGAGCCAGCATTGGAGCTGGATTCATCTACCCTCTGGTAGGAACGGTGAGTGCAAAGCGTTCCACTCGTTAACTCCCCTTTCACCCAGCTTGACAGGGAAGTGCATTTCCTGTTTGCCTCTAAAAATACTGTGTAGAACCATGTGAGTTCTTGCTTTTGTATGATAATCTTATCCTCAAACCTTATGGAGCGTTGATAGGAAAAGATAATCAAGAAAATGCAATGTCATATAAGAGCTTTGACTGTCGGGTCTGAGAGAATGGTTCTTGCTGTTGCTTCTGTTGCTGTTGTTTTTAGGTTAGTCTAGGGTGTTTAGGCACCCTAATGCCACAGAAAAATGAATTTACTTGTTGTTGCCTTTTCTTATTCAAATTGCAGCCTGTGAATAACTAGTTAGATATTATTCTAAATTTTATTTTTTTTATCTATAATTACAAACCATTTCAATGCATTTAGATTAAAGTAATTTTGTTGGGAATAGAGTATGCTTAAAAGAATTGCTCTTCAGCTGATGAGCCTGATTTGCTCCCAGTCTTTGTGAACATCACTAGTGGTGCTGTCAAAGTAAGTTATAGTGGGAAGGGGTAGATTTTTAACTGCAGAAGTAATAGCACATTCCTTCTCCTTTATTAGAGATTTAAACAATGAGGTGCTAAAAAGAGACAATCATCATCCTTTCTTCCTATCCATCCTTACAAGTACAGACTGAGATTAGGAAGCTCCTGATATTTCTTCCCTTGCAGGTCTTATGGAAATAGCTGAGAAGTGAGTTGGCTCATGCCTTCTGCCAACCACGCACATCTTCATCCAAACAGCAGTTGAACTGCATCTGACATCTCCTAGCTAGAGTTATTACTTACATGTCGCTGATTCATGGGATGGTGCTGGAGAAGGGATGCAAAAGCCATTGCATTTCCGGAAAGAGTACTCTCCCAATGTTATCTCATCTTCCCAGAGCACGGCCTGATTTCCTTGTGTAGCAGTACACTTAGGAAAGGTTGAAAGTTTCTAATCTATTGTTTTGAATTCCCTCCGAAACAATCAAGTGTTTGAAATGAGGAAGGAAGTACTTTCTGACCAGGAGGGTTCCTGGAGTTCAGGAAACTGTGTCACTTTAAGTCACTGGACTTGGGGATATGCTTTCCTTCTGCATGACCACATTATGCACATCCTCCAGAAGCAGAGCGCAGCTGTGTATTTAAATCATGTAAGGCTAAATTCCAGTTACTGGTGACAGGGTTAAAATTTGTCAGAACTTCTAGTATCTCCTTCATGGCCTGGATTCAAGTTTGCACTGCAAGTTGTGTGTCATGAAGTTATGAGAAGGAGTGCATGTGAGTAATGGGCAGCAACTAATTCAAATCCATGAGGGAGCTTTTCTGCTGGATGTCAGAATGAAATATTCTTGGGTTGAGCTTTCTGAATGAGTCACACCCTGCATGCTTTGCTATAAACTAGCTGCAGTTCGGTGTCATAAATCCATAGAAACTGTCCATAGGAGCAGTATAAACCAAACCAAGGATTACCTCTTTCTGTTGCCATTTGGAAACCAAAAAATGAAGTTCTTTTGAAGGATATTTTGTATATGAGATTTCTTTTTGGAGGAGAGTGTAAAAAAGACGTTGAAGTTAGTTAGCCCGACTTTGGTGAGAAGCAGTATTAGCCATGGAACCTCTCCCATATCCTGAGCTGGGAAGGCAGTATAGCCTGTGTTATGTATTCCAAGAGAGTTTGTAGGCGAGGTATTGTATAAACATAAGATCCCCAAGAGGTAAAAATGTAAATACATGGACATCGATCATTGGTTGTTTGGAAAAATATTGCTAATGCTCAGGAATGTAATGCTCAGGAATGTGGGACAGAACACTTCTTGGAACCATCACAATTGCTACAAATCAGAATGAATGAATGAATTTGAATGTATTCCTAACATCGTTAACGCACAGTTCTTTCTTTCGAATTAAATTATAGCAAGAGGTCCCACTTGCTGCCTTTCAGAGTGGAGAGTTGTGAGCATCATGAGACAAACTTTCATAATGTAATTGCACCACGACTTTCAAAACCACTTTTCTAATTTGTCACCTTCAGATTTTTTGTGCACATTGTTGTCAGCAACTATGTCTGAGGGTTAGTGTTACTTTTTAAGTTGTGCAATAAGAAATACTTTTGATGCCTAGCTTCAAAACTGAAAGCCTTCCCTTGGCATTTCTCTTACTAATAAAGCTATCTGAAAGTGTCTGCCAGAACAAAGCAAGTATAAAAGGGCATGTCCTGAAGGCTTAGAGTGGTTGGAAGTCAATGTTGTGAGTAGAGGGATTACAGAAATCAGAAATCCCAGTGACAGCCTATGGTGAAAACATCCAGTCATGACAGTGGACTAGATTTCTTTACATAGGAAAAAAAGAAGGAGCATATAAATTTTTTTTCCCTTCCACTGCTTGCTGGCTAACTGTGTTTAACAGAGAGGTCCCTTAATACCTAAGCTGCTCAGAACCTTCTTATAACTAAGGCTTTTCTGATGGCAGGAAAAAAATACTATTTTTCATTAAAGTTGTAGCGATAATTCTGATGCTAATTAAATGTCAAACACCATTCTCAAAGCATATTCTTTACCAGGCAAACTTCTCATATTCTAACCTGTCAGAACTGATCAGTAAAGCAGGATGTCAAGAGTTCTGCTCCAATGTAATGGGGAAGAGCATTACAAATGAGAGAGATAAGTACTGCTGAAAGATAATAAACTATCTGCAGTAACTAGCATTTGTAGTTTAGCCTTGTCACTAGCACATGCAAAGTAATGAGATTTGTATTTATCCCAGCTCTGATACACAGTGATTTTTTTAAAACTAAATATTTAGCATGTTGTCTTCATATTCTCTAAGCAATATTTGGTTTGTGTTATGGTTGGCTCCAGTTCCCATACAGCATGGAAGTCTTTCCAGGAAAAATGAGCTGAGCCTTATCAGAGGAAATCAGCAGTGAAACAAGAGGTGCATTTAATTAACACTGGCACAGCTTTTATCCAAGTTCTCTGAGACCATGACCCAGAGGGCTACATCACTCTCACAGGTGGACTGTTGACATCATTGCTTGGCTTAACAGAGTGATGGCAGGAAAGCTGCTGGAGTATATGTAGGAAACCAGTGAGGTCATTCACTAGCAATGCTTGGGTGGGGAGTTATTAGATTTTTTGTAGTTTGTGTGTTTCTCTCCACACCCACCCAAAAAGCCATAGCAGTTTTGTGCTTTCTCACATTCAGCCACATTTCCATTGTTCCTTTTCATGTGAGTTGCAAGAATGCAGGAAGGTCATAGAAATAAAACCTGTTGCCTTTTGCCTTTGGGAAGTGATGCTACCAAATCACTGCTGCAGGAAATAAATCAGTGTTTGAGTCACAGTGAGATTTTTAAGCACGTACTGCTCTTCTCCAGCCATGCACTTTCATTTCAATGGGTTAAAATTACAGGCATGGTCACTCTGAAAATATGTGGAGCCTTTGGAGCCATGGCCAGCTTCCAAATTCTCACAATGAACTGACATCCTTCAGATATCAACATATCTGAAGAAAGGTCAACCTATTACAGAAATATTTTTCTCCTCATAGAGAAAGAAGTTCAAGTCTCTGGAGCTAGTGCTGAAACTATATCCCCTTGGAAGGAACTCTTTGGGTGACCCAGTGTAGTTTGAAATCAGTGCATGGGAGGAACAAAGCTCTAGCTCACTTGTGGGTGAGAGCCAGGACTGCCCTGCCAAAATATTACCTGGATATAGGAAGAGGGAAAAGACCTCACAAGTAAATATTTTTATTAATACTTTCAGAAGGAAAATACTGTTCCCTATTGAATTAATATCTTCTTTCTTAGTGCGTAAGAGCTTATTAAGTTTGGAGAGTGTGTATTGAACATAAGCTGGAGTCCAGGCCGCCTGAAGTGAAATTGCAGTTTTTCAGTAGTGCATGATGCTCAGATTGCCTCCAAACTGTCATTTTGTCACTTTTTTCAGGTGCTTTTATGGGACAGATGAATAATAATTGTTTGATTGCTCAACTCATCCTGATGATCTATGTAACACAGGGTAGCATTTCAAAAACATAAGTGATGGTGAGGTTTATATTTGCTTTGTAAAACATTTAGCTTGCAGTTCAATTTTGTATTGTTTACAAAGCATTTAAGCTCTGCTAGTTATTCGGACCACTCTTGGTCCAAAAAAATGTCCCTGGGATGTGGCATTTGGCCTTGTATAGTTGCTGTGCTGTGCTGTAGCAGTGCTCAGAACAGCTAGGTGTGAAAGCTAGGTGCTCACAGACTCTGTGGGCTGGTTTTGAGATAACGGCAAGAAATGCATAGTGAGAGTAACTGCAATGAGAGTAAAGGAAAGTCATAAAGTTCACCTCATGTAGGAAAGTAGGTTAACAATTGTTTAGTTCTAAACTGGAAATTGGTAACAGGGAAAGAAAAGCTGCCCTCTGTTAGATGCTGTGCCTTTGTATCTATCACAGTAGGTGATAGATGAGGGACAGGGGTTTTCTGAATTACAAAGGCTGCATCATTCCTGTCCAGCGACCAGCTATGCACACATGGAAATGCTGAATGATGTTCTACTTGGGGGAAGGCTAAGGATAGGGTTGATGGGCTGGAGGTGACCAGATAGGTATGATAATGGCTGGAAGTGAGGGTGGGGACAATCACCCTCAGTCTGTTGTGTCTAAAAGCCAAAGGCTGAGAGGTTAGTTAGTAGGCTGAGGTTAGTGTAATAACAGGAAATCCACTTCTGGCCCTTGGTGCATTGCATGATGTGATTGTGATGATATTGGGGTGGCCAGAGAGGGGAGGGTCTCTGTAGATGAGGCAGAAATAGTCCTAAGTGAATGATTTAGCTGAAGGGCTAAGGAAAAAGTTGTAAATTATAATGGAATGGTTTGCCTTTGCAAACATCCCAAGTGTGTGGACTGTGAGGCAGTTAAAATTCAAGGATGGCAGTGTCCAGTTGTGAGCACAAGTAGGAATAGAGGATTGAGGGCAGGATTGAAGAGATGGGATTGGCTGGAAAGGAAAAAACTGAGAAAAAACTGATGGGAGGAGATACCTGTGAAATGACTTGGAGACACATCCAAGATGTACATGGAGAACTGGAAGAGGACACTGACATAAAAACCACAAGGGTTAAAGAGCTTGGAAGATGTTCCAAAAGCATTAGTTAAACAATGAGATGACCTAAGATCTGGGCAGGAAGAAGTCATGTGAGTAATGAATGTAGTTACAGGAGAGCAGAACATGCCTTGCTGATGACTAAGGATTATTTTTTTTTAATTTAAGAGGAAAAGAGTAGACATGTCAGTGTTAACCTAAAGTAGTTTATCTGAATAGGTAAACTTAAAACTTATTTACAAGTACAAGAGGTGACTTTCATGTTTCACTTTAGCCAGAAAAATTTTCAGACTCATCCCCTGAAAATGCATTTTGATGGTCTCCATCTCTTAGGGAATTTTTCCTAACCTCCTTTGCTTTACATGTGAAAGGGCATGGAAGGTGTGGTGGATCAGAGCTCAGAGCAGCTGCAGAGGAGTTTCCCAGGCTGGTGTGCCAGGCTCAGGAGTGCTGGAGCAGATGTTCTCAGTTTAGAGGAGCTGACTCGGCACAGCAGCCCCGGCAGCACGGATTCACTGATCACGGGCACTGCCTGGCCAGTGCAGACATGTTTGAGCAATGCAGGAACCAAGAGAACTCATTGTGCTCTGGAACAGTTTTGTTCATGGTGGTTGTGAATGTCTTGCTCTCATCAGAGCTGGGAAGTTGTATGTAATGAACTCAGTGCAGCTTAGGCGTGCAGATGCCATCAGTGCAGGCAAATGGGAACCACCTGGAGTGCACGTGGAGCCAAAGGCACACCTCTGGGAAAGCATCCTTTGCTCAGGGCCTTCAGGAAGCCTGGGAGTCATTAGGATCCTACCTGTGATCATAACCAGTTTGGGTATGTCTTCTCTCTGTTTCATTCCCTTATCTCTGATTTACAGTCCATGATCTCCATAAGAATGGATATGGCTGCATCATATGGAGAGTAGGGCTCTTTAAATGATGTACATTAGCTTATTTGCTCAGGGCTTGCCTTTAACAGAGATGTATCAGTTAAAAGTGGGAAGTGCAATTTGGACAGAAGCCAGCACCAGTTTTGGACAACTGCCCTTGGATTTTATGCATGACTTCAGAGAAGAAATAGGGATGTTGCAGTGGGAATGCAGGCACGTGCAAGTCTGAGCAGTCAGTGAGTGCCTCTTGCTGGGTGTTCTGCAGGGCAGAGAGGGAAGCAGGTGGGTGAATCGTGGCAGCCTCTCTGTGCTGCAGCCGTGCTGCCTGCCCACCCTGGTCCAGCCTGCAGCTCTGACCCTGCTGGCTGGCACACCTGATGTGTCCAGAGCGGGTAAATGGGTTTGCTTCAGAGCTCATCCAATCAGCTTGGCATGTGTGGACTTTGATCAGATGTGAAGAGCTCAAAAATCAGTTTATGGAATGCCTTGAAAGAGTAGTGTTAAGGGCTAGATTATGCTATCTATGTGCAAGATGTACAGACTTAAACATTAGAGAGGGCAGCCAGGGATTTCTTCCCCATTCATGATATTTTGGGTGACTTGCTGTGGGAAGAGGCTGATGCTGCCAGACAGGAGTCACTGAATCTGATTGCTTTGGGGCAGGATGGGTATTGCTGCTGCCTGTCATGGTTCAGTGTGGTAGCAGCAGCCATCCTTCATTCCAGCTTTCTGCTGTTCCTCTGTATAGGAAAAAAATGAATTTATGTTTCATGCTCTCTATTTTTGCTTCAGCCTGATAAGCTTCCTCAGTTGAAGAAAGTGAAGTTTCTGAAAAGGTTCTCAATGGCTCAAATGTGTTAGATATCCAGCCGTTCATTGAGGAATAAGTAGTTACTTTTTAAAACTATGTGCAATTTTTTTGAGAGGCTGTCTTATGCTCACCTAAAGGAAAAAACCATTGTCCTTTCAACATTTTTACAGATGCATTTTCAAATGCTGATTTGCAAATTTTAAAAAGATTGATTCCTTGATAGCAGCAAAAAATTTTACAGTTTGGATCAAGTGAGTGAATTTTTTCCAGCCTGTCCAGTAAGACAAACTATCTAGCAGATGTAGATAGCTGTACATTTGAGCTTGGCAACTTACTGTTACTGAAACTCTAAAAATGATTTAAAGCTAATAAGAAGGAACCTAGCTGGAGGCTGCAAGTCTGTGACTGAACAGTTTTATTGAGTTCTGGATAAAAAAGGTGAAAGATGTTTTGAATAGTATTCCCAGCAACTTACTGTCTTTTGTTAAATTGTGACATATAAAATAAACAGCATGCTAATTAACATTAAAGAGGGATGAATATTTGTGCCTTCTGGTCAAAGGATTATCCTTGTTAAAACGGGAAATGGACTCTGATTTCCTTTTTTTAAGTATTTTCTCCATAAACTTTGTGTGACAATGTGAGGTTAAAAATAGGTTACAATTTTCGACAGTAAAATATATATCTATTATTAGTTAACAAATAGCTTTTATGGGGAAGGAAGGACATTTTCCAGATTGTTTTATATTGAAATAAATGCATCCTGCATTTGTTATGCACAAAATAGTATTTACTGAGAAATTAGAAACTGAGCTTCTCTAATTTATTATGTTGTGACATGGACTGTAGAAGCTGTAATCCTCAACATTTACGTACTGTCTCTTTGTATTAGTAATTTGCTAGACAAGCAAAATTTTTACTTTTTTTAAAAAATAAGGAGTCCAGAAGTACAAACAGTAAGGTCCCCCTGACAATTCTGGGACAGGACCATGAATAAAATTCACAATTTCCTGGCCTACAAAATCATGAGATGTTTATGTCTAAGAATGTGAAGAATCAGCATGGGGTATTTCCATTGGAGTAGGCTGACCTACATTCTGTGCACAATGCTAAAAGATAAAGTTATGCTGCTACTCCTCCCCTACTCCACCCACCCACCCACATAAAAATCCTAAAGTATTTCCTGAGATATTCCTCATGTGTCCTTATTTTTAATGTACAAATGCTGGCATGCTGAACTTTCCTTTTGATAAGTGGTAATGGGTTTGCTTTGAAAAGAACTATCTTTCTTCACTTATGAAATTATAAAATGCCATGAATAGAGCATTACCTTGTGACCAACTTGGCCTCACATCAAGTCCTGTGTGCAGTTTTGGGTGCCACATTAAAAAAAAAGGTTATAAAGCTATTAGAGAGCATCCAGAGGAGAGCTGTGAAGTTGGTGATGGGTGTGGAGCAGAAACCTTATGAGGAGCAGCCGAAATCACTTGGTTTCTGAAATGAACAGCAGAGGAGACTGAGGGGAAGACCTCATTGCAGTCTATAGCTTCCTCTCTCTGGTGGCCAGTGCCAGGACCCGAGGGAATGGCAGGAAGGAGAGTATTCCCAATGAAACATGCCTGACAGTGCTGCCATCTGGGACAGCTGCAAAAGATCCGAGATGTGGCACCAGATGGGTGGGTGTTCACTTTGACAGCAAAGTTTGGCTTCTTTGAGGTAATTTTGGCCCTTACCTCCATAACCATCCAGTGGATGATAATCCCATGCTAGCTTGACACTTTACAGATTAGTGCCTGGCAGCTGGACATTCAGCTTTTCTTAAAGTCATATAAAAATGCCTGATACAAATGGATCAGTCTTTTTAACTGGTTTCACATTTTTAATAATGGTTTTAATAACATGTCGAAGTTTGGAGCTAGTAGGCTAAATAGTTTCTCTCTAGGGATTCCATATTTTCAGAAGATAAAATTCTGTAATTGCATGGTATTTTAGGCTGGAGTGCCTGACCACAGCATCTTTGTTTAATAACCATGTTTCTTTAGACAACATAAGGAGCTGGGTTTTAGGCCTAATAAGAAAAGGTAGTGACATGAAGAAATTCAGAATGAACTATTCAGTCATATATAAGAATGTTGCAATTGGAAAGAAAGTATTTTAGAAATATTGAAGTTCTGCACGAGCTGTTCTTCTTCAAGACCAGAAATGCTCTGAAGACTTTGAGTCTAAAGTTAACCTCAGTCAGAGTACATGCTTTCAGGAAAAGTAGCGAGAATTAGGTAATCAGGTCATGGTTCCTTTTCTGCTCAGCTGCTCAGGGACTATTTTTTCATGTCACTTTTTTACAGGTTTTTACTTCACTTTTTTTAGTTGGAGACTACATGTCTACAGCAATTTTAAAAGCATGGTCAAGTCCAAATCAACTGTTTCTTTTTTTTACAAATATGCAAAATGACATAAAGATACTAATTTTTAATCATCATTTAGCAACCAACACATCAATGATTAAATATGTGGAGGCTCGTGATAGTTGCAAAAATATCATTTATATCCCATTCAATCTTCAGAAAATCTTGCTCTGCTTCTCCTTAAACTCTGGTTTTATACTCAAAAGCAGTCTGTAAAGGAGCACTGTGTGTGTGTGGATGAGAAAGCTGCATTGTTGTATGGGAAAGGATTTCTTCATAACTCTCACTGAAGTGGCAAATCTTTTGGATCTTGTAAGGCACCTACCAGGCTGACACCCTACAAACACTGAATATTGAGTGTGTCTTGAGGTAGCCTTCTGGTTTTAGTGTCGCAATCAAATGAGCATACTATAAGCAAAAGCAGCAAAGAAATGTAGAAAATGTGTTTGCCTTGTAGTAAATCATCAGTAAGCTCTTACACTGAGATGGTCTGGGTTTGTTACTTGCTCACTCAGTAAAAACAACCAGTAGACTGAGGCTGGAAGAACTATGACAATTTGTCACCTGTAGAAACCTGTTGTAGTGTTTCTAGTCTTTTTTAAGATTAACTTAGATAAGTGAAAATAAGTCTCCTGGCTTGATTTTACTTTTCACTTATATTTTTTCACAAAACAGCATGAAATTCAACACCACTTAAGAGTTCCTGCTTGACTCCTTATTTTCAGTCAGCCCTGAGGGACACAAGTACTGCTGGAGAAGTGTACCTGGGGACACCTGAGACAGGTGGAATCTCAGTGGTGTTAATTTATATTACACTTTTTTTTCTTTTAGCCAATGCTGTTTATAACATAATATGACAAATGCACCCCGAAAAAGAAGTGGTTAACATCACATAGGTGATACCACTGAGTTGTTTTTTCCCAGTTCCATTTGCAACATTTGCCTCATGCTGCTCAGAAGTTACTGCATTTGCACAGCTCTCAAAAACTGCTGGGGCTCACTGCTAATCTGAGAGTTTGTGCAAGGAAGCTGCATGACAAAGCTGTGACTTTTACCTTTCTTTGATTCGTGAAATAGCCCAAAATACAGGGGTCTGTGGTTGTTTTCCTGGAAAACAGAAGCTAGTTTGGTATCTTACATGCAGTGCTGTTCATATTATATTATAGATGCCCGATTTCCCTGCTCACAGTAGAGTTCCCTTGTGAGCATCTCCAGGCTTCATTCAGCCAGTGGTTGTTCAGAAGGCTGTCCTGCAGATTTTTCTCACCATCCGGATCATGGTTTCGGCTCAGATCCAATTTCAAGGTTTCCAAGAGTGTTACTACTATGCAGGATATGTGCCTGTTTGAACGGATGTTGATATATAGATAGTGCTTCTGGTCTCCTATAATTTTACTCTTTTCATAGAATCACAGAATCAGTCTGGAAAAGATCTCTGAGATCATGAATTTCAACCTGCCACCTAACATCACCTTGTCAACTATGCCATGGCACTGAGTGCCTCCTTCAGGGACGGTGACTCCACCACCTCCCTGGGAAGTCCAATCCAATTTCTAATCACCCTTTCTGTCAAGAAATTCCTCATAATATCCAAACTGAAGCTCTCCTTGTGCAGCTTGAGGCTATATCCTCTCCTCCTGTTGCTGGTTGCCTGGGAGCAGAGGCCAAGCCCCGCCTGGGTACAGCCTCCTTTCAGGGAGTTGTGGGGAGCAGTAATGTCACCCCTGAGCCTCCTCTTCTCCAGATTAAACACCCCCAGGTCCCTCAGTTGCTCATCAGACTTGTGCTCCAGACCCTTCACCAGCTCTGTTGCCTTTCTCTGGGCTCACTCCAGCACCTCAATGTCCTTCCTGTAGTGAGGGGCCTGGGACTGGACAGAGCACTCAGGGCCTCACTATGGGGGAGTAATCACTTCCCTGCTCCACCTGGCCATACTGTTGCTGATTCAGGGTGCCACTGACCCTCCTTGGCCCTCATGTTCAGCTTCTGTTGATGAGCACCCCCAGGTCCTTCTCTTTGGGCAGCTTTCCAGCTGCTGTCCCCCCAGCCCGTGGTACTGCCTGGGCTTATTGTGTCCCAGGTGTAGGACACGGCACTTGAACCTTGCTGAACTTCTGTAAATGCCCATTCACACCCTGCCTCAACAGGAGCATTCCTGCTCTTGAATGCCCTGTATCACTATTCAGAGGAAATGCATTTGCTATACAGATCAGTTCCTATTCATCTTTGCCATTGACCAGCATTTTTTGAGTGGTGTCTCTTTCTTGTTGGAAGTGTTTTAAGGATTTCTGTGTATTTATGTTGAAAAGACAGTTTTCCACCCATTGGTTTATACATGTTTGACTTAATTCATGATGTTATTACTGGAGGTGGAGTGCAATGAATGAAGCAGTCATCATGTGATGTAAGAAGAATTTCCTTATAAGTACAGAAAAATGTAAATTGTGGGAATGAATTTGTTGATAGAAGGGTGCTTTTAGTTTGATCATCAGGTATTTGTGGAAAATTTCCCTGTAACTGGAGAGATTTCTGCTGACAGTTGAGAGTATGAGGAGTCATCATTCTGTTGTTTCCCCGGATTTTGTTTGGATTGTGAACTGCATTGAAAATGTATGCATTGTTTTACCCATTAAACCATGCCTTTGTTGTGCTCAGTTTTATTACATGCCATTGCAGCAAATTGATGTGATTTTGATAGATTATAGATTTGATAGATTTATGAGAGCTGAATATCTTATCTTCATTATAGTGGTCAAGAACTTAATTTTTTTCCTCCTTTTTTCACCTTTTCCACATCTTCCTTCTTTTTTTTTTTTTTTTTTTTCCTTCCTCTCACTTTTTTTCTCTCTTTTTTCCTCCTGGGAGCTGTTTTGGCACCTGGAGGCAGTTTTTATTTTGACACATTTGACATAAAGGATGGGATGTGTTCAGTTTGGGAAGCAGAAAAGCTAGTGGAGGAAAAAAATTTGAACCATTGCAGTGCAGAAATTAAGAATATTCTTTCTGGTCCTTCAAGTATAAATAGTTTTCAGTTTCAGTTCAGGATATGCATGAGAATAAATTTCAATTAAAGGGCTTTATTTAAGCGGAGAGAATTTAGCTGTGTTGTTGGAGCCATAAAACTTAACATTTTGTGGAAACAAAATGGCAAACAAAATTATGGCATACATTAAACATAGAATGTGTAATTTACAACTTTAGGAATCCAGCCAAGAGGAAGTTGTATATTAAAAAAACAACAAAAAAAACCCAAACAACAAAACCAACTAATAACCACATACATGCTGTTTTTGGGATCAGTCCTGGACTGAAAAACATGTGTATCCAAATGTGGGATTTTTCTGTGTGGTCAGAATTTCAAGATGTGCATGCCAATATTCCTGAGTTCATTCAAGGAATGAAGGTGTTTCCATGTGCCAGCAGCATCTGTGCAGAAGAGCAGGAGCGTGAATACCCTGAAAATGTGTGTTGTTGCCTCCCTCCTTCTGCCTGTGTAGGTGTAAAGGGGAGGCTTGCTGGCCCCATCTCTGTGTCTCTCAAATCCCCATTTTACTCCTTGAGCATGAAGTGTTACATCCCTTTGCATTAGAGTCACTGTCTCTTGTTCTTCCAGGCTCCTCAGAAAGGACAGAGGGTGGGGAGGGAGGTCAGTTAGGAGACTTCTGGCTTCTTCCAGGCAAGAGTGAGCCAGGGAATGTACTGAATGAAAGGTGTGTGCTTAATAGTACTTGCTTGAGCAGTAAGCAGCTTTTACATCCTAAATTCGATCTCTGAAAGTCCTGAACTTCTCATGATCTTCAGCTCTCTGCTCCAGCTCTCCTTCACATGTTGTGTTGCTGTTTATGGGCTGGTGTTGCTGGCTCTCTCTTAACTCAGACCCAACTTCTGGAAACCAAGGCAGTCTGCTGTATTAAGGCTCCTGCCAAATGTGATTCTTGGAAGACATAATGTAGCTTTTGCCACAGAATGAGCTCCCACTTTTTAAAATTGTTTTGGTAAATTGTACTTTGCCCTCCAGTAAAGTTTATTCTGTAGTTTAGTGAAAAGCAACAAAAAGAAAGTAGAAGGGCAATTTGTGTGAAGCCTCAAGGAATTTCTTGTGGATAAATTCCTAGAAAAAGTTGACAAATTAAAGGAAAGTTTGGAGGAAAGGTTGCCAAGTGCATAAAATACATTTGCTTTCATTGTAAAATGAATTCAAACCTTCAGCTAAATAAATTTTAACTGTAGTGTAAAGATCTCTCTTGTTTGGGCCAGTGCTGTTGGTTGTGTTGCATTAGTGTGTCATTTTGCATGAGGTAAAATTACCTGCAGGACCATATTAAATTGAAATTGCTACACTTGTTTGTGAATTGAGGAGACACCCACAGCCATTCAGAGGAAGACAATCTGAATCTGTTCTCTCTGTGATGCCATCGTTAGGTCTGCTTTTCTAAATAGATGGGTTAGTGTGCTCATCACCAGTGCAGGTCATGGGGAAGCATTGCCAAATAGTTTGTATTCACTTTGTTCCATGTGTGTAATATGTCTGATGCAACTTACTGCAGTGAGAAATTCCAAAGATAAATCTACTCTACTGAGGAAGTGTTAAAAGCAGCTGCTACAGGACAGGAGTTTCTTACAAACTATGAACAAAGCTGCAGAAGCTGTTTTAAACCAACAGAAAACTAACAAAACTCTATGGATTTTTGTACTTTTATGGAAAAATAACTAAGTTAAGAGCTAATTGACTTTTTTGTGTCCAAAGATAAAATGGGAAAGAATATGCCTGTTTTTTATTTTGTGTATCCTGTGGTGCACTTCAGTCCAACTGTGAAAGTAACTATAGGAGGCATAGACTTTCAGAGGAAATTAGCTGCTGAAATTTATTTTTTTTTTGATCTGTAAAAATAATGAAAGAAAACCATTTCCAAAAAAGAGGGGGGAAAGGCAATCAGGTGTTTCTGCCTTTTCACAATCTCTAAATAATGTTATTTTCAGCCCTACATAATTCTAACAGCTCCATATAATTTCCACAGAAGAAAAGATTAATTACATTTTAAATTATCTGGCTTTGGATGCAATGGCATATTGATTCCTAATTCCACTGAGAATGGATTTTAAGATGCATATGATAAATTCTTAATAAGTAGTTCTTTACTGCAGCTTTAAAAATGCAGATCTCAGAAACCCTCAGTATCTTCAAATTCCTTTCCTTGTTTGCTTTGGCTATTTAGACTTTGAGGTCTTCAAAATTGGAATTTCTCCTAGATCACAGGCACCAGGGCAGAATTGTTCCTGAAGTTCAGGCTACAGAGATGGATGTTGCTTGTACTGCATTATAGATGGTATTTGTTCTCAGGTCTCAGAGAGGTATAAGGACTCTATAATGTCATTACTGCTGCTTCATTGTTTCTATCTTTTAGCAATTATCTTCTGAAGTCATGTGCCTCTGTTCTTTGCATTTTGCTGATGAGATCTGTCTGTTAGTTCAGCTAGTGTTTTTCTCTGCTTCCTGCTATGTTTTCCCAAGTGGCTTTGGTACCATCCCTGTTTGCACAGGACATATTTCCCCCATTTTTTTCCAGGCCCTCTCGTTCACCTCACAGCACTTGTTTCTTCTGCCTGTACTGTTTTCCCACAGTCCTTCAAAGAATAAAGAGCTTTCCTAGATATAAAAAATAATGTTGCAACAGCGCAGCAAATGTTGAGGCAAAATTAGGATGGGGAAATAAACTAATTTTCAGTATCTCTGGCTTTCAGTTATTGCCACATACTGCCAAGCACCAAGACACACCTGTGCAGGTCACCTCCAGCATCCAGGCATCAAGACAGGTGTGCTCAGAGCAGGCACCAGGTGTTGGTTCTAGATGTGGTGCTTTATTTTATACCTTTTGGCAGCAGGTAACAAATAGTCTTTTGGCTCTCCACCCTGCTGGTATCTGAGAGTCTCTGTGATTCACAGCATCTGGTTGCTTCTCTTGCTGTGAAGGGCTCCTTTCTTACTTGCCCATTTTACATATCATTTCTTAGGTGGCATATTATTTTCTATCTTGTCTCCAAAGACATGTTCTCAATCTTTGTTTTTCCTTCCAGTCGATAGACTTCAAAAGTTTTGATTTTTCTATTTAATGATTCTGTTTTACATCTCCATTGATCAAAATATGTAATAATTTTCCAAGCAATATCTTACTTCTCTTCTGAAAGAAATTTTTGTGTTCATTTGAATGCCATATGCACACTTAGCCATTTTTCAGCCCTTCTCACACGTTCCCTTTGGATCAAGCATCTCCTCTGAATAATGCCTTCAGCTGATAGCCAGGAATCGATGATATTAACTGCAATTTGCAGACTCAATTACCCAATTGTAAAAGTGGTTGTTGATTTCTTAGTGTACCTACTTATGCCGTGAGGCATTCATGAAAGATAAATAAGCTACGTCAGAAATGACCTTACATTAAGGAGACTGATTGGGGGGGGGGGGGGGCTGCATATTTTGAAGAGTTTATTTAACTTATATCACAAGTTACTTCACATACTCTTAGATAAAGGCTGCAAAAAGTGTGTTTTGGAAGTTGTTCATTAATGGATAAAAAATCTGTCGTCAGTGGCAGACAAGTGAGATGTCGGGCAGTAGTAGATGTTTACTGTGCAATGGACATCCTTAGCAACTCCCAAATGTGCTGTTCAAAATCAATCTGCAGTGCCATTATTCCCATTTGATAGGCTGTCATGTGTTATATTTGCAGTAACACACTCTTTCATAGTGCTTTTCACCACTAATTTTCTGACGCGTCGCAGAGGAGGCACAGGTTAGGTACAATCCTTGTGCTTGGATGAGAAGGAAATTGTCCATCAAAAGCAACACAGCTGGGAAATTACCTGGTCTTTGTGGAAATCAAACTAGCATGCTAGCAGTAGTATGTGCCACTTGAGGCCTTGTTTGAATCACAGTGCAACCCTGTCACATTCACATTTTCTGAAAAATCCCTTCAACCAGGATTTTTCTCCTGGGAAGCTGAGAAGCCTCAGAGAAAAATGAAAACAATAATTATCTCATTTGCTTCTCCTCTGTTTTGCTCATGTGGAATGTGTTTGGAGATTGTTTATCCAACAGGTGATTGTTTCTTTGGATTCTCGTGGGACTGTTTTCACTCATTGGCCAATCAGTGCCAAGCTGTGTCGGGACTCTGGAGAGAGTCACGAGTTTTCATTATGATCTTTTTAGCATTGAGTAAGTATCCTTTCTGTATTCTTTAGTATAGTATAGTTTAGTATTCTTTAATATAATATAGTATCATAAAGTAATAAATTAGCCTGCTGGGAACATGGAGTCAGATTCATCATTCCTTCCCGCCATGAGGGTCCCTGCAAATACGATGCAACCCAAGTCTTAAAATCCTTTGAGATGTTGAAGCTGATTACATTCATTCCAGAACATTTCCATAGGCACAGATTAACCACTTAATACTCAGGGCACATTTAGTGACCCACATGTTAACTGGCAGATGCCACGAATGTGCAGATATTAGAAAGCTGCTAACCTGAGTGTGTATACAAATTCAAGCTTATCACATCAGAGAGGGATGGCCAGTCCCAAGTTAGCTTACACAGAGCTAAGACAAAGCTCCTGCAGTCCCACAGAACCATCCCCTTGGCCGTGGATGAGCAGGGGCAGGGCTGCAGTCTGCACATGAGTATGTGTACCTGTGCCTCAGGGCAGCCTCATCCCCTTCCAGCTGCAGTCCTCTCCTTCCAGAGAGGAGATGGAGCCCCTGGGCAGAATGGAGACTAAAGTACAGGGTAGGAAAGAGACCAAAGTGATGAATGCAGACTTGTATTAATTTTTTTGCACTGAGTATCTATTCTTTAGTACTATTTTCCAGCCTGTTTATGTTAATATACACAATAATTTATGTTAATAATTCCCACTCCCTGATGTTCAGATGGTCTTGAACACAGGAATGTGTAAGTTGTTGGTTTGGGTTTTCACTTATTTTTAATAAAATAATAAAAAGTTATGGTAACTAGAAAAAAGAAGCCCTAAAACAGCTAAAACTTCCACCTTAAATGTTGTAATTTAAAGTTTAGCTCCTTATCTGCAATCCTTTGGAGGGATCTGTCAATCTCTTAACAAAACAGAAAACAAAATCTTGTAATTTTCCAGCAGAAATTTTTAGTAGCAACTGAGGTATTTGTTTTGCTTTCATTTTGTTTACTGATCCCATGATACACCCCCCAGGCCAAGCAGCTGCAAAGCCTGGTTTTGAAATAGTTTATGAAATGTTGCTACAGTGTGGATGATGCATTAGGGCACAATGATGCTCATGGAATATTGCCTCTGACTCCTTATGACTTATTTAGCAAAAGCTAGGTCTTTTCCAGGTCTTCATTTCATCTTTTGAAGGTTTTCCTTTATGGATGATCAAAAGGTAATGGTAACTGCTGATTCAGCACTGTAGGTAACACCTCAGAATATTATTCATATCTCTTAAGCAAAAGACAGGTGTTTGTCTTCATCTGTTTTGGAAGTGTTTCAAGAGGGACCTTTCCCACCTTAGGAACAGAGTATTTGCAGGAGGAAAAATAGATTCACTTCTCCTAGTAAATCTTTAGCATTTATTTTGAATCAAAAAGTTGCCAATAACATGCTCAGAGAGTTTGGTCCTGTACTGATAACTCAGTGGAGAATGGAGCTGGTGTAAATAAAGAGTTGTGGGTACAGTTGAATTGCTGCTTGACTATCAAAATTTGCTCACTGACCCCAGCTGCCTCAACAGCAAGGATAGAGAAGTGTGAAGTCTGGAGAAGCACAGGTAAACTGAAACATGCCTGCATTTGCATAACATCATTTGAAGAAAAATATTTCACCTGTTTGTTTTCAGGACTAATTAAATGGGCCTTAAAGCTTCTGCCAATAGATAAGACATTCCTTTCTAATTTCAAATATGAATTCTTTTTGGAAACTTGATTAGAATTTCAACAAACCCCAGCTGCCAGCAAAGCTCGCTGTTTTAATAACCTACACATATTTCATTTCACATTGTCAGTTTTATCTCTGCCAAAGCACCTATCACCTCATGCTGCCAATCCATTTTGGTGCTGGAAACATTTGGAAAGCTTTGATTTATAGTAAAGACTTGCCCTTTCTTCTCAAGTGCCTGTCTCATGTTTCCTGTCTTCATGACTATCCATCTAATCATTCTTGTTTCATTTCATTTCAGTAACTATAGGCTTTTGAGAGACATGATGAGCCTTTTCTTTTTGGGGAGAAAACCTTCTGAAGAAAGTTAACATAGAAAGAAAAAGCAAACATTTTCTTGGGTATGACAGTGCATGGAAAAAAACAGTCAGTGTTTTGTGGTTTCAACATTGCTTGGATAATTTGATTGGATTACACAGTTGTTTTTTCCTATGTGCATTACCCACATTGAGAGTTTGGTGTTGCATTGCTGTAGAATATGTAGAATATTAAGAATATTCTACTCTTAATAGAAAAAGGATAAGAGCAGAGGAAAATTGAGAGTTCTGCAGTGGTAAGGATGTTGAGTTCGCAAGCTGAATCATGATGTTGCCATCTCATATAGACCTGGCGAATTATATTTAATAGAGTGTAAGTAAGAGAATCTGTTCCTTGGACTGCTGTTTGAAAACTTGGTTCAGAAGGCAGGAAGAGCCCTAGTGCCAGCAGAGTTAAGTTTCTTTATGAGTTACTGGGGAATGAAGCAGCGTGTAACAGGCGCTGCTTCCATTTGCCCACAACACGAGCCACCGAACGTCCATTGCCGATACATGAGGAGTAATCGAAGATGTTTGTACTGTGAGTAAGCAAAGGCATACCCAAGTGGTGCAAGATGCAGCTTCCACTTGTAGTGCGAGCTGCTGAGGGATTCTCACTGTAGTTTAATCAGCCCATGCTAAAATCTTCATTGCTAGTGTTGGACCTGTTGTGTTAAAGCTCACACGTGTGCCTGTGTGCTCATGGTGGGCACTGGGCATGAGTTACCTCCTCAGTTTTGCCATGTAGGTCTGTCTTGTACTATTTTAAGTAGAACTCTGGAGTTAGCAATTTTGTCCAGTCAACACCTTTGGCAAATGTGACATTGATTGCATTTTTTAATGTATTTTTTTCCAAATATCTAATGTCTGATGCTGAAAGCAATGCATTTTCTTCTTTGCTCTATGCAGGCTGCCTTTCGTATATCAAATTTGCTTTTATACAGGCTTACTTCTTATGTAGAGATTTGTGTTTAGTCTGTCGTTGGTGCTGTATTTAAGATTAATGTTTGTTATGTTGCTGGTTTTAACTTGTAAGTTCAAGCTGCCAAAGGAAAGCATTTGCTCCCATTCCATTTTAGACAGTGTCAGAGGATTTATTTAGAGTGTGCCTTCCAGGCCCACTCACTTGCTCCTTGGAAATAAACCTGGATCCAAGCTGGATTATCAGTACCTATGTGAAGGACCATGCTTGACTTCCATAAAATTTCTCTTTCTTAACATTTATTCTTCCTCCTTGCCCTGGAGATTACACCATTGAAGATAAATGCAACTTACAATAGTGAGCACAACAGTACTCTCTGTCTTTTTGCACAATAACTGTTTGTTATCTTTCCAAAAAATGTGACTAGCCAGACAGCAAGCAAATGCCATTTCATACACCTGTGTGCCAGATGTTTTACAGCTGTGCACATACTGCTGCCGCTGAACCTCCAATGAGTGTCATGGGACAACTGGTTCAGGAAAAGTATAAATTTTTTTCTTGGGATGGGCTGAAATGGGATGGGAAGGAGATGGCTGCCAGTCAAAGGAAGTGCATAGCACAATTAAGAAGCAAATCTTTTGGCGTCTTATTTGGGGATATTGCTACCGTTGTGAGGTAGTAAGATTCCCTCTGGCTTCTTCCCAGCTAAAATATTTTTCACAGCCCCTCAAAGTCTAACGAACTTAAAGTAGGTATTACTAAAATTTGATTTGGTAGCATACAGGTGAAATGATTCTTGTAATGAGCAGCATAAATAGAATCATGTGTTACAAAGCTAGGTAAGAATTAATGACTATAAAATTCATGTTGTTTTTAGGGGTAGCTCAGTATCTGAATGTCACAAAGCTTGGAAAATCTTCTTCTTGCTGAACACTGGAATTTTATTCCTGGAATGCACCTTTCTATTTCTTAATTCTTAAAACGATGGCCAGTGTGAAAAAGGACTTGGTCCTATCATCACAATCCCCATCCATTTTCTTTCTTTATGATTCCTACAATGATTCTTCTTTACAAAGTACTTTGCAGCATTCATTTGAAGCTTGCACAATCCTGTGAAGAAGTAGGTTGGTTTTACTATTGTGTAATCTTTTATTTATTTAGCTATCATAACTCATTGCTTTGTATGTCAGACTGAAAGTTCCAGCAACTGATATGCTGCACATGGTATTTGCATCCAAATCTCAGTGTGGCTGCAGCTGGATTCTGTGTCACATCTTTAAAGAGTGGAAGGAGGATATCACACACTGCTCTGGGAATGGGGCCAAGGTATTAGACACGAAAGTGGGCAGGCACATGTGCCTTTATGGGGAGAACAGGGGAAGAAGGAGTGTGGTCCTGCAAGTCTGATAGGCATGGATGTTTGTTGGTTGCTTTAGAAGCTGACTCAAATTTTGGATTAGCATCTGTAGTCACTGACCCAAAGCTTCTAAGCCTTTTGAAAGTCTGTTTTTAAGGTGATAGTTTCAAGAATTTGTTTACTTGTGTCCTTCCAATTTGGCAATGAAACAGTTTTTACTTTGGTTTCTTATTTGGAGTGAGACTGCAAGTATGTTGATGTGAGAAAGAGAATTATAGCCACTGCTGTGATATTGATTTTGGCATGCAGAATTGAACAAAAATTACGTTTAATTAGTATCATGGTAACTCAGTGTGAGAGACATCAATAGTTTTAAAGGAGGTGGCCAAAATCTTATCACTAGAGCACAAACTTCTCCAAAGCTCTGTGTTTAGGCTTTTTTAACTCTTTCCTTCGATTAACTTTTTGATGCTTTTGAGAAGCTTTGAAGATGGTGCTAGGAGTGGGCTGTGGAGTGGGAGGAGCCCATGGCATGCTGTGCAGTGCAGCATGGAGATCTGTGGTGTGGTACAATGGATGGCACACCATTGTAGCACATGAGAAGGATTGCCTGTGGTTCCAAAGTTGGTAGGATGGCCATGAGCAGGGCACTGTGCCCGTTGAACACCCTCTGGCTCAATGGCATGTTCATCTACATATACCTACACATACATATATATACACATACACATGCACATACACACACACACATATATATATATATATTTTATATATATATATATATATATATATATATACACACACTCACACTAGCTTTTGCTCTCAAAGATATTGTGGGTTTTCTCTGCCACCTTTATGTTATGTTGAGCTGGGTGTTGTCAGCATGGGTACAATGAACAAGCAGGGAGGAGGGCAGTTCTGGACCAGCATACAGCCAGGGACAAGCCTTCCCTCTGGTTTTGGGGAATGCTCCCTGTGCTGCTGGGAAGGCAACTCACACCTTCTGTCTGCTGAATGGGTTTTTTGGCTTTCACATCATGCTATGAAGTCCATTTATTTTCAGTCTCAGGTGTAATATGCTTTTAGTGGGGGGTTTTCCCCCTGTGATTGTTTCCTGAATTAGTAGATCTTCCTTCACTTTGGCAAGGATTTTCTGTAATAAAAAGTTTCATCATCAGTTATTAGTTTCATATGACTGGTCTGTGAAACACAGAGGATTATTGAAAGCTATAAAATTTGTGTTAGCTGTTTTCCTTCGTCATGATCAAAATTATCTCAGTTGTGTCTCAGTGGGTTTGATCATATAAATTTATTGCTGGTTACCCACAGTAAACCAACAAGCTACAACTGTGTGACTAGAACTCAGATGAAATTATCCATTTACAGCCAAAGTGGATCAGGGAAAAAGCAGCTGTAAAATAAGTGCTTTAGTTGTTTTAGTAACAATTTCTTTGCTTTTAGTGGTTTTATAATTTTTTTTTTTTGTAGTTACTACTGTCCATAACTTTTAATCAGTATTAGTTACATTAGGTTACAACTTTATATAATCCTGTTTTTAACCCAAATGACAAAAATGTTGATACTCAGTTCTGGTCTGTGGTGAAGTGGGAAAGGAGCTGTGGTAGAACACAGTGTGCTACTAATAGCACCTGATGAACTAGCATGAAGTATTGTATTATTAATTGATTTAATGAGTCCTTAGGTCCTATGATACTTGAAAGAAGGTTAATTGATTTCTTTCAACATAACTGTACTGGACTATGTTTAAATGCATTATTTGATTATTATTTTCTTGAAATACCCAGTTCTGAGATTTTCAGTCCCCCTTCACTATTCACCCCCAAATTTGTATTCCTTTTGCTCTGAAGCATTTTACGAGGAGTAGCTCAAAGCACAGTGTTTCTTCCTTGTCTACATCCCTTGGGTCAGCTGTGAATGGCTGCTGTGCTGGGCACAGTCCTCTTCTTGAGCTAAGCAGAAACATGTCTGGCTGACAATCCAGGAGCAGGTAATGCTGAAAGGTGCTTGTCTGATGTGCGTGACCAACTCTAATTGGTTTGGCACATTTATATTCCATATTAATGTCCTCTTTTTTGTGTAGACCATATGAAGAGTGGCATGGAAGTGTCAAAATTTATTGTTTTTCATTGGACTCTAAAATAAAGTTGTTTTCATCACTTGGGAGGACAAGTGCCAGAGGGGTGGATCAGCTTCCCTGCAAGGCCATGTTGGACACAGCCCTGCCTCACAGACAGGTTACATTTCTGCAGCTGGATGCTCTGGAAGGCCCTACCATAAAGGGAGATGTGGCTGCTGAAGCAGTGCTGCTGTGAGTGTCAGGAAGGCAGGCTGGGGCACTCTCAGCCCACGCGCCGTTCCCTGTGCTGCTGCTCTGCAGAGCGCCTGAGCAGGCTCACCCGAGGTTCCTGTCCTGACAAGACAAAGTGCTGCATTGTATATGAAAGGGAAAGGTTTAAGCTGTTTGGCTGCATCCCCAAATTCAATTAATAGTGCTGGAACCTGGAGGTGGGGCATGCATGGGCTCTGCAGCACACATTGTGACTAATGTGCTGTGAACCGCAGGTGCAGCAGGCCAGGAATGGTGGGAGCATTTCAACCTACTCAACCCTGTCAATTCAGCCTGTCACTCATCATTTTGCTTTGGGATAGCTGGTTTCAAAAAGAAAGAAACAAAGTAGAAGTCTCATATAAATTAAAATCATAAACTGAAGGCTTATGTAAACATGACAGGAAAACCTAACAGAAAATATTAAATAAAAACAGCAAAACCATTATTTTTAACTAGCTTCCTTTTGACAAGAAAACTTTTCCTTCACAGGCATTCAGAATAGTGGGAACACAGATATGGGCACCCCCACCTACCTGCACACTACACACCTTTAGTTGTAGTATTCAATTAAGGATACTTCCACTTCTGGATTTGCATATTCAGGAGAAATCAAGTCCAGATTTCAGAAATGTTCACAAGTAGGTTACATTGTCAAGAATCTGTGTGCTTTGACTGCAGTCAAAGTATGCAACTGATAAGTATTCATGGGGATAAAATTCCTCTGTGTGTCCTCACATTCATTTTGATTGGCAAATAAGTTATTTATCCTTCACAGTGGCTCCCTTCCAGATATCCTTCACAGATAAGAGTATCTTCTGTCCTTCCTCCTCCTTTCATCTCTTTTCCCCACCCCAGTATATTGGATCCGTGCTGGAATAGAATCAAATACAAAAGTTGTATCGATCCACAGTGTAATGCATTTTAGGATTTTTGCATCTTTGCTGGAAAATAAAACACTTTGGACAGCTGGAGAATTATTTCTGTGATGTTGCAGATGTATTTATTTACTTATTTATTTGCTTGTTTATTAATTATTTGGATCCTCCTTCAGCTGTTTTCATCCATAGTTTTCTTAACCCTTCTCTGTATATTTTACACCCTTGTTTCTCAAAAAAATGATGTGAATTATTTTCATAAGGAATAAGGAGAAGGCATCCAGGATTCATCCATTTTACCTTTCTGCTTGCTTTATTTTTAGCTTCCCTGGTGCCTCATAGAAAGCAGCAGCTGTTTTGCATTCTGTATCACATGGCATCCTTTCTAACAAGCCACTTTAGAGCATCCTTCCTCGGTATTTTGAAGGATGCAGGAGACTTACTGGTACTTTGCTGCTTCCTTCTCATTGCACCATCATGAACTGGCAATATGTCATCTATGTGGTGCTGCTCTGTATTGTCAGAGGACTAATTTAATTAATTTTTATTAACGGTGCCTTAATTGAATTTTTGAAAGACAGATAAAATTACAAACACGGCACAGGAAGAGCATAGGAAGAATGTCTGGCAGAGCTATACAAATAGATGTATTGTTTCAAATATTCCCTGTGCTCTTGAACAAGACATGTAATCTGTAAAGGATTATGTGTAAGAGTGAGAAAGATACTCAGAGCAATACTGAAACTTATTCAAGTGGTCAAAGCCAGTAGAAAAGGGAAAAAATAAATTCAGACACATGAAATCACGAGTGCCTCCAAAGCGCAGTGGCTCCTCTTCCAGACACTCAATCAAAAAATAAAAAAAAAATCAAATAAAATAAAAATTATCCTAATGCTTGTGCTCTGGAAGGGAGAGAAAGAAGGCTCCTTCAGGAGAAAGAGCCAAGGTGGCGTTACGACCCACAAATCCCTAAGAGGTGGGCATTAAAAAATGGGGACCACAAGCAAATAAAGTTTTCTAATAGCTCCAGTTGTTCAGTAACACAAAATGCCCATGCTGCATAAGGATCATCAAGTGCCATAGCTGTTTCCACTGAGCTGGAGAGTTCTTGGTATTTCCGAGTTTCACTTCGGACCCCTTTTGAATTTGTTTTAGGATAACTTGCTGGTAGGATACACTGATATAATTCCATTAAAAATATATTTTAGTGAATGTGGCCTGTCTTCCAGAGCTCCCATCCCTTGACTTATTCATCAGATTATCCCAATTTGAATGTAGAAAGTCCATCTGCCATGAGAAACCTGGTAGGTGAGCAAGCTGTGTCAGTCAGTGACCACACTTCCTGATATTGCTGATAAATGTGCAGCTGCAGAGTCTATAGTAAGAACACATTCTTTCACCTTTTTCTGAAGGAAATGTCAGCAATAATTTAAAATTATTTAGATGCCATTTCCTAATTGTTTACATGCACTTTACAAAATAGGCACAACTGGGAGACTTGCTTTACTCCCCAGTCAGGAGGACCATGATGGAGATCTGGTGAATATAGACACAGACACCTACCACACACAAGCATATGTCATGCTGGAATGGAGTACCCTCAAAATTTAAACAGAATGCCTGCAAGCATTTTTATTCCAGGACAGAAGTGCTTTTTTCTAGGTAAACTGAATCTGCTCTGAAATGTTAGCTCAGCCTATGTTTACTATTGCAACTGGAAAACATTTAAAATCACATTTTCTAAAGGGAAAGCAACTTTTTTCTTTCCTTGGATTGTTTAGACCAAACCGACCATTTCATTAAAGATATGTTCTAAAGTCGGTTTCCCAGACACAAAAGCCATGATAATCCAAAAATGTGCCTTCTTGTAGGACTTTCAGTATGATTTCCAGTAAAGCTTAAAAAAAATAGTAGTATATGAGATGAATCCCAGATAACTGCAGTGTAATGTCTAGTGGTTTCATCTTCCAGAGATATACTCATAAAAGTTCATTTTTAGGGGTCTAAAGTAATCTTCATTTTATGGGGCAGTTAAAGACTTCTGTTTTGATGTTGTCTGCTGTTCTCTGTGGGATTGATTCAGAATCAAATACATACTGTAGAGGAAAATTCAGCATGACAGTTTGCTGCTGGCGTTTTTCACGGAGAATTGCAGTATTGTCCCAGATGGAAAAGAAACTTACAAGGGAGTTTTATTTTTTTGTAAGTCTATATTTTAGCTAACCATTCTTCTACTTATCACTGCAGGTACATGGAACACTGCCTGGTTTTGGAATCTTTCCCCTCTATAAAGTACAAGTTATGTTAATATTTCTTGACACTTGAGTAAGAAAAATTCTTACATATTATCAAATTCAAGACAACTGACTGCCCTTTGATTATTTCCAGACCCACATAATATCAGTCACAAAGCTAATACAGTATGAGGTTTAGGGTTCTGACAGACATGTGTCTACAAATGAAAATCATATTGCTGGAGCTGTGTCAGCCCCTGTCTCTCCGAGGGGTGGCAGTGCCCTGAGTATATGAACATCTGATTTATTTGTGAATCATCTCCACAGTGCTTACAGTTTGCTGTATCTAGTGTTTAGTAGGTAAGCCTCTGGTGTTTTCACTTGGCTTTATATCACTCTAAAAAAAAAAGTGGTTGTCCAGAAACCGGGTTGAGAAGTGGCCGAGGTATTTCAGTAACAAGAGCTAAGGGAGGGATAGCAGGAGTGTCTGTCTCTGCTCCAAGTGCCACTGTCCTTGTCCCTCAGTCAGTCCTAAAGCTGCTGCAGTCCTTTGGTGATGTGGGGAGTGCTCTGGCAGGCTGCAGATGTGTCCCTCTTGGCAGCAGTTTGGGTGTAGGAGCCTGTGCTCTGGAAGCTGTAAATCACTGCTGCCTTGGGGAGCAGCCCAGGCTCCCAGCCCTGCCTGCCTCAGCCCTCTCTGAAGCAGCAGCAGTGGCAAGGGCTGCCTCCCGTTTTCTTTCTAAGGGGTTTTCATTAGCAAAGAGACCATCAGCCTTAAACATCAGGATGCGGTAGGCAAGGGTCAAAATCTTGTGAGAGGAAATGAGTAATAAGGACGTCACAGACCATCTCCTGCGTTACTTGGAGTTGTGCCCTGGATATGTCATCGTTTTCCCTTCTCTCTCACTGAATCTTCTTTATTTATATATATTTTTAATAGTAGCCTCAATGACAGTGAAATGGATGAGTGCAGGACCTGTTAAATGCCAGTTTCCCCTTGTATGGCATCCATCTGTAAATGCACTTAGAACAAACATCTGCTCCCAGAAATTACTTTCTGGCCTGTGCTGGTTTTTTCAGTGCCTGCCAGGTTTTTCATCACCTTCCCCAGTAATCCCAGCAGGTCCACAAAAAAGTAAGGATCCTTATTTGTGTGACATTGCAGCCACTTCATCTGGCTTGTTAAAACTCAAAAGTTATAACTGAAGGAGCATTGCAACCCTATTCACAAGAAAGAGAAACTTTTCAGTTGTGAAGGTCATCGCATATGTTAGGCATACATAACCCTGGTTACTTCTGCATTATAATCTGGATCCCACAAAAATTAAAATTCATGTAAAGTACCTTTTTGAGCTAAAATTTGAATTGGTGGGTGACTATCTAGACAGTAATCTTGAAAGGTAGAATGTTACAGAGACTGTCGTCCAGCTACACATTAATATGTGACCATTCCCTTCTGAAAACAAAATACTGAACTGGGTTTTAAATATCAGCTTGCACACTGTATGACGTGTAGTATTTTGCATACTTGCTGACTTAAAATGTGTGTTTAGAGCTGATGATGTTATCAGAGCTCTGCTGTTATCCCTGAATCAATTTGGCAAAAGGTTTATATTCTTTAGCAACTTGACCACTTTCTTTCTCTCCATTTAATGAAAACTTCTCGGTTCATTCTTCACATAAACAGTTTTAAGACACTTGACATGTTACCATGTTTCTAATATTTGAAGTGCTGAGAAAGCCAAGAATTTTTAAGTTGTCATGTTCATATAGAATTCGTATCTCCAAAGCCTTGAAGTCTAGAATCTCCAAAGCCTTGAAGTCTAGAATTTGTAAATCCAAAGTCTTGTGAATTTCACAGACATGTATTTATACCTGTATTCTGTCCCTATGGTGTTATACATAATTTAAAGGTTATCTGAAGCTGTCTCCATAGCACCTGGAAACTAGTTTTTCTTTAAAAATACTTTCAGTCGGTGAAGAGATGCTGCCAGGCATTTATATTAATACTTCTATAAAAGAAGGAAATACTTTCTCACATGTGACTAAAATGTGGAAGTCATTAACACAGGAAAGCCATCGAGTCCAAGAATTTAACAGGACTTCTGAGAGGTTATAGCCATCAACATTATACAGGGTTGTAATTAGAACAAGCAAGTAATTTGGAAAAAATGCTAAGCACAGTGTTCAGGGATTCAGTTGGTCTTCATCTATCAGCTCCAGGTGGACAGAGATTGCTTTGTCAACCTCCATAGTTTCAGCTTTTCTCCGTGCAGCATCTGGCACCAGCCCTTGCACAGGACACCCCTGGGACAGGAGCTTTTGCTGTGCCATGGGAGGGACACGCTCCCTGCCTGCCTTCTGGCTGCTCTGAGGTGTGCAGCTCCTGCAGCCACTGATCACTGCACAGCTTTCTGAGCCTGCATAGATCATTGATCACACTGCACAGCTTTCTGAGCCTGCATAGATCATTGATCACACTGCACAGCTTTCTGAGCCTGCATAGATCATTGATCACACTGCACAGCTTTCTGAGCCTGCATAGATCATTGATCACACTGCACAGCTTTCTGAGCCTGCATAGATCATTGATCACACTGCACAGCTTTCTGAGCCTGCATAGATCATTGATCACTGCACAGCTTTCTGAGCCTGCATAGATCACTGATCACACTGCACAGCTTTCTGAGCCTGCATAGATCACTGATCACACTGCACAGCTTTCTGAGCCTGCATAGATCACTGATCACACTGCACAGCTTTCTGAGCCTGCATAGATCACTGATCACACTGCACAGCTTTCTGAGCCTGCATAGATCATTGATCACACTGCACAGCTTTCTGAGCCTGCATAGATCACTGATCACACTGCACAGCTTTCTGAGCCTGCATAGATCACGGATCACACTGCTCAGCTTTCTGAGCCTGCATAGATCATTGATCACACTGCACAGCTTTCTGAGCCTGCATAGATCATTGATCACTGCACAGCTTTCTGAGCCTGCACAGTGTCCTGCTGCTCCGTGCCTGTAGGCAGCAAGGCTCCAGGAGCTTTTGTTACTAGGCTAAATCCAATGGGAAGGCCATGTCCACAAACAAATAAAGCAAAGTGGGTATAGACTCCCCTCCTTCTAGCTTTGACAGCTCTTTGTCATTCCTGCGTTTCAGCTGTGGCCAGGCACGTGCTCTGCACTATCCTGCAGGGTCAGGCACAGTTGAGGCAAAGCAGCAGGAAAATGGAGAGGGAACATGCAGTGGTGCACAGGGAGCAGAGCAAAGCCTTTTCTGTATGCACCAGAGAGAAACATCACACTGCTGGCACTGTGTGTGTCAGATTTGCTTTGTGTCTGAGACCCTGAATGAGCTGTGCTGACTGCAGAGCTCTGCTCCAGACTGTAGGAAAGAACATCAATGCCATTGTACTTGGCACCTGTGGAAAAGATGTGATGCAGAAAGTAGACATGGAAAATAAGCGCTCTGCAGGTAATCTGTCCAGAATGGGATCAAGGAATGCTTGTGACAGCACAGATAAGCTCCCTCTGAGTTTGTGAAGCTCTTTGTCTCTTTAATTTTCTATGGAAAAAAGAAAAAAGCTTATTTTCTTGATAACTCACAGAAATAAAATCAACTTGAAAATAGCTTTACTGTCAGTATTTATTCTCACAGTCTGAGAAATGCAATGTGGAAGCAAAGATAAAGCAGCGTTTTCCTACAAATAAACAACAAGCAGTTTTCAAATGAGAATGACTGCATGAATTCCAGTTGCTGGAGGGGATGCTGCTGATGAGATTGCAGCTGCACTCAAGGGAGAGCGCTCTTGCTCACCAGCAGCCTCTGCTCAAGGCAAGTGCCCGGGCAGGTGGGTAGGAACACACTGCTGGGGCACTGCAGCTCTGCAGGTGAGTCTGGTGTGCCATCCTGGGGGATCTGTGTTCATGGGGTTGCCAGGAGGGAAGGAGGAAGGCTGGGCGTTAGTGCCTGTGTTATGGGTTGTGTTCTTTATGCCTTGGCTGAGCAGTGGAGTTGTAAATAATTTCTTTGACAAAAATGAAAGTTCATTACAGACTGGGCTTGTTTTGGTTAGGAAGAGTTGAGAGGATATACCATAAGAGTAAATAAAGCTAATGGCTTTACCTGCTAGTTTGTTCACTTTGGCATTGAAGGGATTGAACCTTTCCACGATGGTGACGCTTTTACAGTTTTTCTAGTGCTTGGAACGAAGCTCCCACAGACTGTACGAGATGTTTGTCAGAATAAAAAAACTATTGCGCTAACTTGTGTTGGGATGCAGAAATTCATTACCTTCCCTTTTCTTTTTTGTCCTTTCATATACTTCATTTGGGAAAAATACTGCCCACAAAACATCTGTTTGGGGGTTGGTTTGCTTTTCAGACTGAAAAAATGTGTTTCCAAATAGAGTTGATTTTAATTAGATGGTTTAGCAACATTTTTGTTGCTTTTGTGAATATATTGTTATCCCTTGTTTTATTGCTGAAACAGGGGTTAGGGAAGTGACTTGCTGCAAGTTCATAGAGAACATATTGTGAGAAATTGAGAAAGTTGTGTAAAACTGCTGATACAGCATTCATTATGCAATAGAAGAAGATGTGGCATGCAGTGTTATTTTTGAATTTCAGTTATATGAGACCAAGATAAGAATCAGTTACCAATTTCAAGTTCCATTATCCTGGCAACACCTCAGCTCCTTTTGGCAAATCATTTAACCTTCTCTGCTTCCTAGCTAACAATTTAAACTCGTGATCTTATTTTATTTATTTCCCAGATGTACTTGAAGTATTTCATTCATATGTGTAAGTACTTTGAGGAGAATTATATTTATAAATAAAAAATACACAAATCTTTATTATATTATGTAAGGATACATGTTTGTGGGATAAAGATTGTGCTCTCCATCAGTTAAAAAAATTTTACTGTATTTCCTTTGACAATTAAATCTGTCTTGACAGCTTGTTAACTCATGGGTAACAGAAAGTGAGCAGAAATTAGGGGTTTGGTATCTTCTTAGAGAAACTCTGAAAATCAGTACTGCTGTAAGAAAGTTATGTCTTACATTCATGGGTAGAATTTTTTCCTTTCTCCTTACAGCTATTAGTGCTGTTAAGATGGCTTACAAAAGAGCTGGCTCTTCTGAACACTCGAGTTCATCACAAGTCAGTAACTTTCGGCCTTTTTCAAAGTATTTCTGTGTTCCTTCATTTTTCCAGGAGAAGTGTGAGCTCTAGCATAGGTTATTCAAGGCTTGCTTTTCTCAGCAGCTTTGTTAAGACTTCTTAAAATAGTGGTTTGATAGACTAGAGGAGGAAGATTGCTGATCTAAGTGACATCCTTATTTTTTCTATTTTGTTCCTTGTCAAAGGGGACTGTAGTACATTCTGGCATGATTCTAGAGGACACACTACATTAAATAGTGTGTAATGCCAGAGGTCTGCATTGGAATTGTGACTCAGACTATCTGATTTATGTAGACAGTTTAACAATTTGGCATCCTTGTATCCATCCAAGCTGGATCCATTCTGATCTTCTGGGTTAGGAGCAAATAGAAAGGAAAAGCTTTTTAATTCCTCAGTGGAATCATTCCTAAGATGGAATGCATGGACCAAGCCTATCAAAACAATAGTTTGTCTGGAGAGCAAAGCTGTGTAGGGTTAGAAAGCCACATCCAGTGCTTCTTTGTCATTGTCTATTTCTTGTTTGCTTCAGTCTGTCATGAAATAGTGTGTGTTAAGTTTAATTTGTAAAGAGCAAATAATTTAGATTGTTTATCCAAATAGCAAGTGACTTGAGAAAGTAAATATAGAAACTTGAACTAATGAGGTTAGAGATGCTCACAAGTCAAGGTTGGTGCATGATGACAGTCCAGTGATAGTGACTGATGCTGTTGGTGCCCATCACGCTTGGTTATTCTTTGGAGACAAGCTTCCCAGGCTCTCCTTTCTGACTCTTCCCATGATACCTACAGACCAGAAAGCAGAACTGCACCTGTGAAGTGCACATGCTAGCTTTTATTGTTTCCCAGTCCTGAAAACTAGATTGTGTCTACCTAGCTGGGACCAGCAAAGTATAGTCACCTCCTCTACCACTTTTTTCCACTTCTGTTGTTTTGAGGTGATTTCCAAAAATCTAATACCCTTTGGTACCACAAAGGTCATCACTGGCACTTAGTTTAAATCCAGTAATGAGACCAAGCCAGTTTGGCAATTTAACAGTTAAAAAGAATTGATTTTAAAGAGTTTCTCATATACCTCTATGATCTTTAGAAGCAGTTTTTCCCATGTATATACGCACACATATGCACACACGCATGCACATTATCTTTGCCTGAGATGGTATTTCCTAGGAAACTTTACTTACTCAGGAATCAGTGGGTCCAGTTAATTGTAACCAAAAGGGCTAGTATGGCAGCAGTTTAATGTGCTTTTATTCACCACAGTTATAGAATCTTTTTTTGGTTTTTCCACATTGTAATTTGCCATGAAATGACGGCATGATGCTCCTCGTGCTCTTCTAGTATGGGGTGCTGAGAAGGCTAAAGTTTGTTGCGTGTTGAGCACACACATTTGCTTCACATAATCTACTGCTGTCACCATCTCCAGTTTCTGGGCTGTAATTGAGGTTTTCTCAGAAGATTTTAACCAAAATGTCATAGTGATGATCAGCAGCACAAAGTGTGACTTGCTCCCGGAGTTTGCAGAACAGCACTTCTAAAGAAACCCTTGGTACAAAATAAACAGGTTTCAGAGGAAAGGAAGGGTGCCCAGTCCCTGAGCAAATACAAGGCAGCTGAGATGGGTCACCCAAGATCTCTTCCCTCCAAATACCACAAAACTTGCTCTGTTTTCAGCAGAAATGGAGCTGCTGGCAAAGTTTGGAGACCTCCTCTTTACCAGGAGACCCGAACTCTGAACAAAGCAGGAGAATTATTTACCCGTGAACATCAGGTGCTTTAAATTTAATAATAAATATTATTTAAAGCACTTGAGAAAAATGCCTTTATCCTCTAGATTTATTCCTTCAGAGGCCCACTTCCAGCACTGCTATATTGGACACTTTTCAAGAATGGGAACAGCCCTGGGAGCATCTGACATCAGGACTGAGCTGCAGGGAAGGATTTCTCCTGAATGAGGAGGTGATTTTGTACAGGAGGCAGTGAGCAAGAGTCCTCTGCCAGGGATTCTGTCTAAAGCTCAAGGGGGAAAGGAAAGTCAGGATGCAGGCCTTGGTCAAGGGAGCAATTACTTCTGGAAATGGATTTGAGTGGGCTGGGATGAAGGAAGTGTTTTGGAACAAGTCACCTGGAATTTGTAGTCTCCTTTTTTTCTCACTCCCTTCATTTCCTTCACGAATAGCTTTTTTTTTTCTGAGGGGTTGTTTGGTTAAGTTGGGTTTTGTAGCTTTCATTTTTGTAGTATTTTGTTTATCAATTATCCTGTGTAGGGCAGAATGCTCTGTGAAACATGGCGTGGATTGTATAGAATAGAGTTCACTCAGCTAATCACTAGCCATCTGATGTGCTACCTCAGTGAGGTGAATTTTTCAATTTAAATTTAGTACATTGTTTCCATTGTGCTGTTATAACGGGGACCATTTTCTTCTGCTTCAAGTGTGGTTTTATAAATTCTAAGATGAAAATAAGTTGAGAGAACTGTGCCAAGACGAACTGCAGTCATATATGTGAGTCATAAATATTTTACTTAATTGGGGAAATTGCTCATTCTGTTACAGATTACATCTATTCCTAAATATTTTATTTAACAGCTAGAAAAATGTCCTTTCTGGGTCTTTGGTCCTTCAGCACATCACTAACAGCAGCATTTGAGTTCCAGACTGACTCACCAAGAAATCCCTTGCTTCCTTTGGGATATGCACCCAAAGATCTCTCCAAAAGTTGTACTGGATAGATGTGGACTATTGTGTGGGTTTTGTTTATTCCCTGGGGTGCCCAGGAGGTCACTTTTGGGTTCAGATCATCTCCATTCAAGATGAGTAATTTTTTGGATCCTGGTAATCCTTCAGAGGATGTAGCAGGGCACAAGTTGTTTTTGCCTAACTTGAGCACCTGGCAGCAAGGCCAATTTGGATTGTATAATCAATATTCAGTACTTTTATAACTTCATCCAGATGCTGAGAGCAGAGGAGCAATGTCCATACATTTTGTTGTTGTAAATCCTTTCACAAAAATCGAACAATTGCCAAGAATGTGCAAAACATCAAAGTAAGAGGCAATTATAATACAGTAATTGATGCCAGATGGACTTCTGCACCTGAGATCAGTCAGCATGCCAGTGAAAAAGAGACGTTTACTGCAAGAAACACTACAGCATATGTCAGGGTGGCATCAGCATCTTTTCAAACATTATTTTAACCATTTTGAAAGCTGCTAAAGTGTTGAGTTTCTTGCTGTGGTTGTTCTTAGACATTGCAGCGAAATCCTTTCCTGTTGAAGATTTCCTGAGAAGGAAATATGATCTTCGCTCTCCCTAACTCCTGTTGCCATCATCAGGTTTGGCAAATTTTCATTAAAACTTAAAAGTAAACCATTATTCAAACAGTAACAAAAGATCATTGGTTAGCTGCTTTCAGAAATCCTTGTTATCTTCAGGCAATGAAAAACAATGAGATAATATTTTCTTAAACATTATGTAGCTATTAAAGTAATTTTTTAAAAAACATTGCCATTTCCAAAACTGAATTTTTTAGTTTGTAAAGGTTGATATTTTTTGAAGGAAGCACAAACTTGCCTCCACTATGCATCTGCTTTTTCTAATATGAGATTTGGAGGTTTGTTTGCTTTTAAGAGGTGGGGAAAGGTCACTTGAGTATCACTTCAGGCTTTGGTATGGTATCATTCCCCTCTGTAATATGTGGTGGGTGGGTGAGATGAAGACTATATTGTGCATTTTTTTGTTTTGGCCATTTCGTTCTGATGTTCTTGTAGTTATTGGGGGCCAGGAGGGGTGTGGAAATACTGTTTTCTTAACTATTCTCTTTTGTTATTTTCATGACATTTTTTTTTTTCCATCATTCAAAACCTGAGCTACCTTTGAAGTGATGGAGCTCTGTAGACTGGAGGAATTTTCCAGTTCTGTGGAACAGACTTCAAGCTGATTCTGGGAATACTTAGTGTATGCTGCCTAATTTTTCTGTGACCTTTTCACACCGAGTGCCTCTGTGTGCTGTAGGACAGTGCAGTTTGAAGATGAAATAAGCGAGTGCTCATTGGAGGCGTTTGCACAGTTGCATGCTTCAGAGTGCTGGAGCCCTACCCACGACCCTCATTGCATGGAAAGTCTCATGAAGTATTTCCAAGTATAGGTTTGAACTGGAGACCGTGAGGGATCCAGTGAGGAGATCTGCACACCTCTGCAGCCATGCAGTGCAGTGAGGTGACTGTTAATGTCTCTCTCCTGCTCCATGGACTGCAGTTCCCCTGGTGCCAGCTCCCAGTGCGTGGCCAGCACCACACGTGCCAGTGGGAGCAACTGGCACTCAAAGCACAGCTAAGGGCAGGCAGGACTGGAGACCTGGAAGGATTTCTTCAGAAAGTTATTCCATTCACCTTTGCATGCCCTGAGACTGGCAGATGCACTGAAGTTGAGCAAATTTCTGGTGGTGGATCTGTCTTCCAGGGCTCTAACTCACACTAGGAAACATTATTGAAACCCTGAAGCGTAGCTCCTTCGTGCTGTGCCTCAGGATTCCAGCAAGTTCTGGCACGCTGACCATAATGCATACAGGTTTATAGCACTATTTATAAATCTCTTGAGTTTCCTCTTGTATTGTTTCTTGCTGAGGGAGTGTGGGATATGCAATTCATCCCATCAGATTTTATTGAGGAGTTATCCGCAGTCATGTGCATGCTGGATTCTCTTGAGAAACAACATCTGTTTTCTGCAGTATTTCAAGTTTGAAATGGTTGTGAGTTGTTACAGCTCATTTAATTAACAAAAGGATACAATTAAAAATGTGAATTACTTGTGTTTTTTGTCGAACACAATGTTAACTCCATAAGCCACAGAATAGGGAGGTTTCCTCTATAAGCTATTTTTTGATTTTTCAGTATTTTCTAATGAGTTGTTTGCCATACTTTACATAAGCACAGATTCCTCTGATTTTCTTTCTCTATTCAACAGAAACCATGTTATGCCTGTAAAACAGACACTTCTTGTCTTATAGGTGAAAAAGACACTGAACATGAGTTGGACATGGTCCTTGGGACCATCTGTTTTGCAAATTGTGCCATTGAGCTAACCCTGTTAAGGCAACCTCAAGTTCTGCTATGATCTTTTCATATAGATAAATGAAAAAATACAGATACATATATGGATGAATACACCTCAAAGGCAGGATGTGAAGCACTGATAGGCATATAGGTATGATTAAAAAAGAAAGCTAAGCAGCAGAGTTCCCTGTGGGACCACAACAACCCTGGTGAGCAGGGTCTTGGTGCTTGACTGTGTACAGCTGTTGGGTAGATCTCATGGCCAACTCAAATTATAAGGCAAATTACAATTGTAATTTAAATGAAACTTAGTTACTCTTCCAGTAACTTTGGATGCATTTGTGGAGAGGGTGTGGAGCAACACTTTCATTTGGCTTTCTTGAAAGTAACTGGCATTTTCCATTTGTAAGGAGGCTCATTATGGTATTTCTGTTCAGTCATGTAAGTAAACTTCTGGAGGATCATAAATGCCTAATATAACAGTAGCCTTCAGGCATTCTTAACTAAAATTGTATTTTATCTTCCACCAGCTGTGCATTTCCAGGAGTGTAAATGATCCTTAGGATAAGCTGTCTGTAAGACTTACTGCTCTAAACACAGAGAGCCATAGTAACAAATAGCTCTGTGTATTTTCCACATCATCTTTCTGCAGTTGATTCACCTCTCATGGATGTGTGGACAGTTGCAGAGTTTGTAGAGAAAATGGTCTGCTCCTAGAAAGCTAGTTCCTATTAATTCCTAAATTATTTGCATAACTTTTTTTTTTTCCATGCATGAAACATTCATATGAATTGCATTAAGCCTTAAGGTACCAAGCTTATGCCTTAAATTTTCCTTCTCCCAGGAAAAGTGTGATAGTAGCAGTTTTGTCCAAATTAAGTACTGATTATTTCAGCCATCTAAATCCAGTTTGTGATTTTCAGTGGATAAGGTGCTGTCATTGTCCAGTTCTTACCCTGTTCTTTTCTCACAGCCACGCTGTGCAATGTTGCATAGTTACCATTCTATAACCCAAATGTTGTTGCAATAGAGTGGAGAGAGTTTTGTTGCTCTCTGGGCAATATATAGAGGATGTATATTTTATGAGATGCTAAGCAAGTGCTGCATGGCTATAAATTTCTGTGGGTTTTTCTCATGCTGTACATAGCTGCTAATAAAGTGATTTACGTTTTAAGCATATTTTCACTTTCCTTGTTCATTCTGCTTTTTTCAAGTTTGAAAACTGAAGTAATTTCAGTAATTGGTTATTTCAGGAAGAGAGGTGGAGATAGTCTGCTGGGCACTGTGTACAGAAAGTGCTACAGCCAGGGGGTGTTTGGCTTTCTCTCTCCATGCACAAAAATCTGGGCTCTGGTAACTGAGGTCAGGGAGAGGGATCCCTCTGGATCATGCCTGCTGGAGTAAAGACCAGCTCACTTATTAATGCCTTCATTCAGCATCACAGAAAGGGGTGAGAGGGAAGAGGATCCTGAGCCTGCAGCCATGTGGAAAGCCAGTCAGGTGAAGCCTCTCTGCAGCCTTGCATCAGACTGAGCCCTCTTTTCTTTCCTGCCTTTGTGGTTGAAGGAGAGCAATGGAGGGCTGCAGAGGGAATAATCAGCAGTACCCTCCTCAGCCAGGCAGCCATCTCCTCCTACTGACCTTGAAGCAATGAAAAAGGGATAGATTCTTCTGCAGGTTACCTCTGTGTGTACAGATAATGAGAGCAGAGAGTAATAATCATAAATCTACATGGCTTTGCCTGTTTGAAAGTCTGGGCCATGGGAAAAATGACAGTACATAGTTTATTTTCATTCTGTAATTCACATAAGTATTTGTTCCAAAGTGTTCCTTCTGGAGGCGGTTTTTTTTTTGCCTTGTACTTCATTTTATGCAGCAGTGGTTTTAATTCAAATTAACCTATTCCCTTTTGTTGACTTCAGTTTTCAATATGAGAATAGCTGTATTTCCCAAACCAGCAATAAACTGGTTTGATATTTGCATTTGTTTAAATGTAGTAACTTTTCATTAGTTGATACAGTACAGTTATACTGGTGTAGAACTATGCCTATGAAAGAAAAAAAAAAAAAAAACAAGTCCAAAATAGATATGTAGGACATGTATTTAATATTTCTTTTAGAAAACAAAAATAAATAAAACAAAAAAAAACCCCACCCCAACCACAAACTCCCTCCCACCCCCAAAAAAGGAAAACTCTTCTAAATTAGCCATGGTTTTTAAAAAACCCAGCAAAAAATAAAAGTAAAAATAAAAATTAAAAAAAAACACCTTGGAATTGGGGAGTTTGCTTTCAGATGTTGAACTGCCATACACAAAGTAACCAGAAAGTTGTCTTTGGCAATTTGTTCATTCCCCTCCCAGCTAGATGAATTTCATTAAGGCAGTTCCTTATGAAACATTAACTCAGAAACTGGAAGGAATCTGAGACAGAAAATAATTAAGTAACCCTAATGATGTAGTAGTCCAACTACCGTGGCCAATGGATAAAGAATAGTAGCAAGGTGTTTCAGTACTTAGCTAAGATGCCAGGGTAGTGTCAGCCAATAAATGATGTCATGCAGTCAGAGGCAGGGTTTGGTCAACACAAACTGACAGTTTTGTCTTCTAATCCTACTACGTACGATAACAAAACATCAGGAAGAACTATATTTAAAAACAGAGGAAATGTACTGAGCCACTAGAAGAGCTTGTTGCATTGTTTTCCCTCTGAGCGAGATCTCAAGTGAGATGATGGCTGTGCCAGTACTGAGCCTTTCCCCCTCCCCAGCACGGGATTAACCTCTGAAATGGCAGCAGCATTTCCTCTCCGGAGCAAATGGGACTGTGCTGGGGACGTTTTACATTTTGCTTGTATTCCCATGATGGAATCACCACGTGAGTGTTGGGAGCAAGGCTGAAGCATAAGGGAGATGCTGACCCCTCAGTGAGAATGCAGCACTTGGGGTTGACAGGATGAAACACAGTCTGACCCAGAGCGTGGGGGGCCTGCAAGTCTGGCACTCTGGAGCAGCTAGGATGGTGGTCATAAGTTTTTCCTCTTTGGAGGCCAATTATGCTGTTAGGGCTTGCCCTTGGCCAGAGCAAACACTGTAGCTGAGCTGTGCTTGTTGGGGAATTAGGGAGGATAGAGGGAGGAGTTGCCTGGCTTTGGCTCTCTGCTGGAGAGCGGGAGGTGATGGCTGGCCACAGTGTCCTCTGGCTGCTCCCCCAGCACAGCCTGGGGCCTGGAGGTGATCTGGTCATGTGGTAAGCACATTTAGTTCATCAGCCAACCAGCCCTGGCCACAAAAACGTGTACTGACATCAGTTCAGTGTGTTGAACAAGGTTGGTTGCAGTAAGACGAGTGCCAGAGCCAGCTCCAAGGCAGAAGCATTCAAGGGGTTCCGAGGGTGAAACTTCCAGCAAGCTGTTTCAGCTCACTCATGAAGACATACCCTAATCTGACCCTTTTTTGTAGGATATTGTGTTTGGAGTGTTTCTGGTACTTAGGTCTGTGTAATTTTTTTCCTACACAGCCATGTTTTAAGGTTACTTCCTGTGGTCAGGTTAACCATCAGTTTTCATGAACTCTGCTGACTTGCCCTGGTGAAAAGTTTGTTCCTCAAAATCTAGTAAATAAGTTTTAATGCTTAAAGACTCTCAGCCAACAGTCAAGCAAAGTTGAATTCCAGGTTTGTTTTGAGAGATTGTAAGGTCTTTCATCAATTTAGGTATTAATATAGGGCCTATTATAGCAGGGGCATTCTCCACTTTGTCCACTTATGAGGTTAAGATATCAAAAGGGTTTAAGGAGTCATTAAGCCCAAATGCTGTTTTTAGAGTTCCTTGAATTAGTGGAAAGATAGCGAGATATTCAGGGTGTGAATCCAAAATTAACCAAGTTGATCCAAACTTGGTCCTGTTTTAAGGCACAGACTTTACAACTCCAGTGGGGCACTAGGAGTAGGGACGCCCTTCCTGGCTTAAGGGACTGAAACAGGAGAAAATGAGGCAGATCAAAAACCAGCATTATTCTGCCAAACCTGCTCTCCAGACATCTCCTTTGCAAGGGAGAAGTGAAGAATCCCGAGGCAAGGAGTTGGGAACTGGGGGAACCTCTGATTTAAAGGGACTTAAACGGTTGTGGGGCACTTCGAGATTTCAATGTCAGTCATGTGCCTTTAATTGCTGCTAAAAATGCCAATTTCAAATAATAGTATAAATAGCCTGAGTAGAGCTGTAGCTAACTGTGTAATTTAATTCCATGAAACTAGTGACATGTTTAAAAGTATGCAGATGCTAGTGTCTTATGCTAGATCAGGATCTTAATTATGCATAGTTTGAGATAATTGGGTTTCTTTAGCTTAGTATCTCAACCTGTTAATTCTAACTACTAAATTAGGATTCAGCTGTAATTCCTGTATGTTTAGTAGAACTCTTTCAATTTGCTCCTGACATTAGGTAAGTGTTGTGATTAATTCTGCTTCTGTATTCTGGTTTTCTGTGGGAGAGGTCTGAGTTTAACACGTTCATATCACTAGGTAAAGTCAGACAATTACATCTTTGCCCTTTGCTGTGATTTTTTTCTCTTTCTTGTCTTTTAGAAGCTCATACTTAAAAATTCATCAAAAAAGTATCAAGTTTGACATTTTTAACAGAAACAAAAAATGTGGTACAGATTGCATCTGTGGTCAAGCCTGTGTTGAACAATCCAACCTTTCTCTTAATCTAAGGTTTACATGCAAGGGCAGACTGATTATCTGCTTCCAGGTGCAGGAGTATAACTGAATGTCATTGTTTCCACAGATGAGCACCATGCCAGGACTGCCCACAAGGCCGTGCTTCTATGACATTGACCTTGACCCCATCACAGAGCAAGTGAAAGGATTGTTTTGAGAGTGACATCCAAATTCAGGTCAGTCAACAGCCTTTATTTTCCTGTTCCAGCTTGAGGGAGGATGTTTGTGCCTAGCATGTGTGTAAGAAAGGTTGTCAGGAGTTTATCTAGGCTCTAGTTTCAGTAAGGATTTCAGACACTTTGGGGGTGTATTTCATAATGTGTAATTTATCACATGGGTATCTCATTTGCTGAATAGTGACTGGCACTTTGCTGTTGTGCCTTTTGGATTTCCTGGCACTGTCAGTTTGGCACAGGAGGAGCCAGCTCTGCAACTGTTCTGCTGTTGGCTATGGAAAAAGGCAGTCTGAAGAAACCATGTCATCTTACTCACCTCAAAAGAAATACTCCTTGATACTGCACTCACGTGGCAGTGTGTGTCTGTCATTACCTAGCTATCAAGGAAGATATTTCTCAGTTTGTTCATGAGCTCTGCTTTGTTTGTTCATGTTTTGTTTTCATAGCTGTTATCATCTCTCTCAAATGGTAATAAGCATTTCAGGAACACAAAGCTCTCCTCTTAGCCTGTTTTTCATGCTGGATTCTCTCCCTTTTCCTCGAAGGTTGCAGTTCCCCCACCACCTCCTCCCTTTCCCTAAGTACTTAATCTTCTTGGTGTCCTGCTTTAATTTTGTGCAGCACATGTTCCTCACTTAAAAATACAAGATGTTATGAAAATATTTCATGCTCCTCCACTTTAACCTTTTAACATAATAAGTGGAGTAAGAGAGAATGTAACCCTGACTGAAACAAACCATGTGTGCCTGTCATGGGATTCTCTCCTTTCATCACTTAGCTCTCTCCCCCAATAGATTGGTCTGGAGAGCAAAAGGGTTTTTCTTTTTTAAGACAGAACAACACTATTACTATGAGCTAATAGGACTGTGATGGGACCCCAGATCAGCCACAGCTTTGAGGTGAATGTGCCCAGGTGCTTCAGCCCTGCTTTAGCAGTCCTTTCTTACTGTGGACTGAGAGAAAGGGATTTCATTTTCTATTTCTGAGTTTGATGGATTGTTTGGAGGAGGGGAGAGGCTTGCACAACCCAACCAGACCAAGTGAACTGTTCACTTGCCCACACATTCACGTGAATGCCACAATATTCATGAGAATAAGAGATTCTGAGAGCAGATTCCACCAGTTTGTGTGTGTGCCAGTCAAGACAAGTAAAAAGCACCTACCTTGAAAGTTAACCTGCATGCACGGGTAATTGGCTGTATGCAAACCAGCCCTGACTATTCTGTGGCTGGGTGGCACTGCACATACCACTCCTTGGCACATATCCCATTTTTGTTACTGATACACATGATATGTCTGGCAGCTTCATGCATACATATTGATTCATCATGTGTCAGCCATGTAATTGCTTCTGAATCATTTGGAGTGACTGTAGAATCCTAATATAAAATCTATATGCAGATTCACGTGGCCTGCTTAATTGGGTGTTTACTGCCTAGTCTTACACAAATCCATCCATACCATGGACTGATGAGTTTGGAAGAACAACAGTAATTAAGCAGACAAAATACTCCATTCCAACTGTGAAGGCCTTTCATTGGAAGCTGTGCATGAAATGAAAATGTTAAACTTAGCTTTTAGTCAGTGATGGTGTTTTGTCAGATATAAAAAGAAATGCTAATGAAGTCGCAAAAACATAATAGGTAGGAAATAACATATATAGCCAACTGTTAAAAAATTATTTTAATTTCATTGCAGAGGTATTGTTGGCATCTGACAGATGAACGATTCATTAAGTTTAAGCCTTTTAAATAAAATCCAGCTTAACTATATATATATTTCACCAATATAGGCACATGCTCACCTGTCTTCCTACCTTTAACAATCTAAATAAATACCTTGTGAGTATGGTAATACTCAGTGAGCACCACACAAGGTAGTCAAGTGTTCATTAGCTCTAGAATTCATCTGGTTCATGTGCTAGATTTGTACATTGCTAATTTTGGAAGAAGAGAGAAATAATATTCCTATGTAGTCTTTACTCCCAACTTTCTGTGGAGAAGTTTAGTAGTATCCTTCACATACACACTGAAGTGAACCCACACTGTAGGTGATATTAGGCTTTTGAGGTCTTTGTGGGTTTGTTTCTGTGATGGCAAATCAAGGGGGTTTTTTTCATTTCATTTGAATTCTTCAGCATTTTAGTGTATGATGTGCTATTACTAATAATATAGTGTTTTGCCAGGTCATTAGGGTTGATTCAGATCTTTAAGACATTTTAATTGGAAAATATTTAGAAATTTGTGGAAGAGCTGCAGATATTTCATTATAAACATGCCTGTAGAGCTGAGAACAGTTGTTTTAGTGTGCAGTTAATATCCTCCTCTGCAATGCTTATCTTCAGACCTGTGAAGGAGATACAGGCAGAAGTTCCTGCTTCTCAGGATGCTGTGTAAGGCTCTGGCTGAGCTAAAACACAGGGTGTCATTTGCCACTCTGATTTTTCTCTACCACTTCACACTAGTCATTTGAGCATGCTCTAAAAAGTCATAGAAGCAAAAACCTTATCATAAAAGTCAACTCTGTTTTTCCTCTGTTCACAAATAGCCAATACATGGGTAGACAATATTGCAGTCTCTCTGTAGGAGCAACGTGATCTATCAAAAAAATGAAACATTAATATACAGAAATGAACCCAAAGGAATCTGGCTAGTCCTTTGTCACTGGCCAATGTCCTATTTAAATTATACTGCCAACTCATACATTAAGAAAGTTGAAATTGTTCCCTTAGCAGGTGTCTGTAGAGAGCACCAGTCAGAGTAAGACTTACCTGGAGACAAATCTCCCAATAGGAAGGAATTTTAAAAAAAAGTAATATTTTCTGAGTGAGGGGAAGTCCCAAACTGGACCTACATAAGTAAAGTCTTTTAAGGACCCTTGTGAGTGCTAAGGATCCCTCTAATTTAATCTGTGGCAGTAGGTGCCTGCTTTTACTGTGCAGGCTTTGAGTATCTGGGTTGATGGCAGCCGGGGGAAATTGTTCTCCTCAGTTGGTTGTGACTTCATAAGGCTGCCACTGCCCACAGTGGCTGATGTATTCTCACACTCTTCTCTTCAACACTAGCAAGCATCAGAATTATTATAATACACAGCGTAGATACTTTGAGCTTTTCTGAACTTGAGAGGAATCGGGGCTCTGCCTGTGAGCATCTTCACGGCCATAAAGAAATCCATAAAGAGAGAGGAGACCAAAACTGGTGTTCTAAAATTGCAAACTATTTGTTAGATGTTTTCATCTTAATTTATTCAAATACAAATAGAAAGTGCTTTAAGACCTTTGCCTTACATCCATTAAACTGAGTCTATGGACAAAAAAACTACTTCCTTTAGTCTCATTCCACAGTATTAGCTTTCAGTCAGCAACAATTACTACAGTAATGTGCACTCTGAAGTCTGTATCATGCTGGAGCACGAGTACAAATTTTTTGTTTCTCACCTAATAGGGCTGCACAGATAATAAATAGGAGGTGCATATGGCATAATTATACATTTTTGTTTATTGTGGTTAAGGCAAAAATATCCCATTTCACTGAAGCACTCATTTTAGAATGTGATGCCTTTTTTTTTTTCTTTAAAGAAAGCAAAGATATCTTGTTTCAATGTATAAATTTCTTATCTTTGTCATTTCAGAGGCCTGAAAATTAAGAACTCCAACTTTCCTATTTCCTGCAAGTAGGAGACAAAAAATGAATCTGAAATATTCCTGTTATGTGTCTCTGGAGCAATGTCAAGATAGACCAAAGAGCAAAAGTTTACTCTTTCTTCAAACTAGTTTTCATCATAAAATATAGCTGTATGGTTAAAAAAAAAAAAAAAAAAAAAAAAAACAAAAAACATGGCAAGCTAAAGTTTTTCTCTCTGTAATGCAGGAAGCTCTCTACTAGGGCTTACGCTTGTTTGTGGATAAAATGACATTGAAAAAGAGCAGTTTTTCAACTCAGAGTTTTTGTCTTTTCTCAGAGGAGTGTACAGAAGTATTTCCTTTATCTTGGCTATCTACTAAAAACTTGCATAAACATGATTATGCTGTGTGACCCAGCCTATTTCTCTCTGAAAAGTACACTTTTGCTCCTGGCATTCAAGAGCTGAAACTACACACAGATTGACTGCACATTTTTGAGTTATCATCAAGCGTTGCTCTGGACGCGTTTGGGCAACAGCCAAGCTTCAAGCAAGGAAGATATTAAACAGAGAAAGAACAGAGCATGTATTTTGTAAAAAGTTTTTAATGTATAATTTGTTTCCTTGTTGGGCAAAGATCTTTTGAAACACTTAAGCCGTGGCTGCCTTGTATCCACAGGTCTGTCTTTATCCGAGGCGTGTGTTACAGGCTGTCCAGCTGATTATGTGCTTGTTGTGGTGAAGCTGGTTGCTCAGACAGGGCACTGCTCCTTCTGAAGCGCTGTTTTGCTCCTGTTCATGGCTAATGAAGCCTCCTGCTGTGCTGGCTCCCGACCTAGAGTTCTTCCCTGGCAGTACACAACGGCCCAGAAACAACAGAGGAACGTCCATCAAGCGGGGATGCAGACAGGGCACAGCTTTTTTTTCTGCTTCATTTTGCAGGTTTTAACGGCCACACTTGTACAAGTGGAGAGTATTTCCATTTGAAGGGGCATTCAAACAAGTTGAATTACAGACCCCGTGCTTTCATTTGTCTCAGTAACTTTACTTTCCTGGTTCTTCCTAAAACTTGTAGCAAAACAAGCCTTAGGCACAGGATACTGCATTGAACTTTCCAAACTGCTACTCCTCAGGAAACTCTCGCTGACTGACTGTTGGTTCCTTCAATAACAAAAAATGGAACAGAACAATAGGGTGAATCGAGACAATAGGCCATTGTTTTTTTTAGGTAAAAAGCGGTGAAATAATGATGAGAGAGTTTATTTTCCTGATGACGTTTTCCATCCTGTCGCTTTGCTCTGCTTACGCACATCTGCATGTTATGGGCTTTTGCAGTGTAGCCTTGGTTCCCTTCTACAGAGACACATTTGGAGACTTAATTATCTCAGGAACTCTGTAGTAATTGAGGGGTTTGTTTTGGTTCTTAAAATCATGCTTCGTTATTTATAAACTCAAAACTATAATTATGGACAGTAGAGCAAACTGGGGACAATTAATTGTCTGTGCCTTCCCTGGAGTAGCACGGAAATGTCTGCTGACTGCATTTCAGTGCTATTCATAGCATGGTCCTCGAGCACCACGGGGATTGCTGTGAAGATAAGTGTAAAAACTAGAGCAATTTAATATTTTATCCTTACTAGACAATAGAGCTCATAACAGCCTAGATTATGGATGCTTTAATTACACTGGGGCATGACAAACATGGTAAGTAGAAAGCAGATTCAAGCTCTCAGAGCTGCTGGGAAGAGACATTTCTTATATTTTCTATTAAATTGTGCCACAAAATACAACTCAATGTTATTCATACACACAATAGTGTTGTAAATTGGTCTTGCACACAGTCATCTATCTAGCCAAGAAATAGCCAAAGAGTTTTGGAAGAAAATAAGTGTGGTTTCAAGAAATAGTTTTCCTAGTAGCTTCCTTACAGGAAAAATAAACAAGGTTTTCTCTCCATTTTGTCCAGAGAAATTCAGAAAATACATAATTGTGGCCTTTCTTGGAGTCACTGTGGTTCCCCTGCAGGTGCACTGGAATTGTCCCCATGCAGTGTGGGATACTAAATGTGGCACTGTCTGATTGCCTGTGAAGCTTCCGTATGGATGTGGATGTTTGAGCAACAAGTTTTATAAGTCATCTCAAGCTGCTGTTTGATACTTTCTATAGTGTCTCCATCTCGTCCCTTCAAGCTGCACATGCTGGGACCATTTATCTGACCCAGCAGTTTCTCCCTAAAACACCATTCCAGCTCATTCAGTTGAGAGTTTGCAAACATCCTGTAATTTTTCTACTGTCATGTGCACAGGATTTGTTATATTGTTTAGATAGCTTCAGTAATTCAAGAAAGCTGAAATGGCCACTTTTGTCATAGCTTTTCCCCCACCCCATCTAGTTAACTATCTCCAAAATCTCTCATGCTATTGCATTTTTGGTCCTTTGATCCAAAGGGACTGAGCTATTGGCCACCAGCTGAGCCACTTCCTCCAGGAGAGTTTAACATGAAAACTTTTTAAGATCAGTCTTATTGGTATGTGTGTCACTTGTTACATGGATGTGACTGTGGGACATCCTTTGTTTTTTGCATCTACTCTGAGCAACATTGTCACATGGCAGAACCAGAGATTTATAAGGCAGCTTGCCAAGCTTATCCCTGCATTGATGAAGTGTGTTTAGTACCATGCAGTTGTTTATTGTCAGATCTGCTTTCTGTAGTGACTGAATACTTTGCTATTGCTACTGCTGAACTAATTCTGCAATGACATTGAAACACTTCAGAATACATGCAACAGGTTTCTTCATTTGTAATGTGAAATTCAAGCTTCCAGAATTTCAGTTGCTATGAACATGAAAATAAAGTCTGTGTGCTAACGTTTAGTTTGCACAAGTGGTGCCTGTCTGAATTCATTAATAAATACATCATCCATTATTTAATATTGTTCTCTGTCTATGATCTTGTCTACTTAAATAGTGACTTTCCTTTTTTTTAATTCCTCCTAAGCCATTTAGTCTTCTCATGTCTGTCTCCAGCTAAACACAGCTATGCCAAGGAGAGGAGCTCAGCCAGATGTGGGCAAAGCATGGGACTCTTACTACAGGGTCATACATGGGTTCTTCTCCATCAGTACAGTCCTTTTGAAGTTGGTTTGTGCTTGGGGAAGGACACACTAGGCTAACATCCTGTCCTGGTCCCAAAATAATCTTGCTGCTGCCTTTGGTCCTTGATGTGAAGGGCTGGGTAAGACGCAAGGGTCGGTTGGACACTTTTCACTTCTCAGTTATCAGCTGGATTTGTGTGGTGTCAGGTACAGGAATATTACCTGTGGGCTTCTCAAGGTAGGATTCAAACACAAGGGATGCAAAAGCTTCAGGAATTATGGATGCTAAATCATTAGGCCATAACAGAGCAGAAAACATCCTGGGAGCACAAATTAATAAAATGGGGAAGGTGGGGGAAGAAGTCAAACATTGTAGGCACATAGTGGACAGTGCTCCTGTTTTCTAAATAGCTACATGGAGTCCTAGCCATGTGGTTTGCATTAGTACTGGGTTTTTAACGTGCTCCTCATAGCTAGATTTCCAAGCAGCTTCTCTGCAGTGTTTCAGCCAGGACCTTACCCATATGGAAGAGGTCTCAAGCACTGGGTTTGTTCTTGGTGGCCCATGGGTCTGCCCTGCTGACAGCCACCCAGTCAGCCAGGGGTGAGTGTGGGAGGCATGTGCAAACTCTCCCCTCCAGGGAATTACTAGGGTGTTGAGGGAGGGTGTTCCCCCTTTAAACATGCAGGTTTTCATAGAATTTTCTTTGGAGAAAATATTTTAGAGAAAAATGTTAAGGCCAAGATATGACCCCCTTCTTGAGAGGGTTGGAATGGAAACACTGAAAGCTCCTTCAGGCATTTGTCCTGAGAACAGGACTGCTGTGCTATACATGTTACCATTCACCATGGAGTTAAGCCCAGAGTGTTTACGTAAAGTAAGTTAAATTCAAATATTTTCACAAGTGTGGTCATAATAATAGTTCCCTACTCCATGTGGTTGAGTGTAATGTATTACATACGCACAAGCATGAGCAAGAATCAATTTGTGCATGCAGCTTTTATGCAAAATCCTCAATATTTGCTTCCCCAGTAAAATTTTTAACTTAAACCTTTTGAGTAATGATTGGGAGGAGCTAACTGCTACATATCAACATAGGCTCAGCTGGGCAAGACCTTGACAAACCTTTCTAAATCAACCCTGCACTGGACCTGATCCCCAGGTCCCTTCCAAGGTAAATTGTTCTATGCTCCTATGAGCTGAGATGTTAGCAGAAAAAGTTAATACTGAGGAAGCTCAGGGCTGGAATACACCCCACACACACACACCACAGGCACCTTAAGAACTTTACTTTGCAGAGTACTAATAAAAAAGAGGATGTATCAAATACAAGTCATGCCCACTTCTATGCAATACACTAAATCAAGGTTTAAGTTATGACATTTTAAAAGCTAAATTGTTTCCCACTGGGCAATTTCCGTCATGCTCTTTCATCTCAATTACCATCAACATCTGGTCAAAGTTACATTCTTAATGCCAAAGAAGAGTTTCAGCTCTTCAGAATACAGCCTGCTAGTTGCCTGTATAATGCAGGCCCTGCATGTTCTTATCACACACAGAGCTTATATTTATTCTCCAGAAAAATACAATTATGGCTGTATTTATACAAAACGTGTATTATGTACATGACATGTAGCTGCACCACTAAATGAACCCCAGGATCTTTCCTTCCATTTTCTTTTTTGAGGAAAGGCTGAAGGGGAGGAGAATATCTGACTTGGAACGGCAGACCAGCCCCTACACAGCTTTCAGTCAGACAGAATCTCTGCAAGGACACAAAATCCCTTTATTCACTGGTTCTGTGCTTGGGTGCAACACCTATTCCCACTCAGCTCCAGCTCATCTCAATCACCTTGCTGTCTCCATTGCAGTCAGAAAAAGTTCTATTTGCCAACCTATTGGTTTTTTTCCAAGTGTTTGAGGTAAGTGAACTCTCCCTGAGGGAGGTTTCTGGGGAGAGCAACAAAACCAACATCTAACTCCCATCTGCTCTTTATGACATTAGCTTGAGGTGGCAGTTTAATGAACAAGGTCCTGCACATCAGTGCCATACAGAGGTTGATTTTTTCCCCCATGTTTAGAATGATAACCACTGTCATTTAGCAATTCAGAATGATAATCACTGTCATTTGTCAAACATTAACATCTGGCAAAAGCTTGGCCATCCAGGATGAAACCTGTATCTAATTCTGCTTCTTGAACTACTGAAAGTCAGGCAGACCTTAAACCTCAGTCCTGTCAGTAATAAACAAGTACCAAGTTATTTAATTCTCAATAGCAGGGGGAAAATGAAAAATAATAAAAGAAGAAAAGTTATGAAGATAGTAAATGAAGGAACAAAGCATAGGAGTCAAGTTCACTCTTTTGGGACAGATTTGTATGAAAGCAGTTGTAAATCAAGGTGAGTCTAAGAAGTAATTTCACTAAATCTCACATAAAAAAATTCCTTTAAGTGGAGCAGTATATAACTTAGCACCAACAGTTCTGAAGAAGGCTATATATAAAGCAAAAGTGCATTTAACTGCAAATTGCTGCTGAAAAGGGGACTTTTAATACTAATTTGATATTAAATAAATACACTAAATCAGCACAATCTATTGAAGTGTAACTAGGAAATAGTAGATAGAGATGACCAGCGAGTGAAAAATGTTGTCAGTTAAAAAAACAAGAAGTCTAAAATAGCTTCTGTGATAATAATGCACTTGGAAAGTTAATGCTGCTAGAGATGACCAAGAGCCAATTCATAGCAAGGTATTGTAGGCTGTTTCCCATCAATCCTTCCTCACAGTATGGATTACAAGGTCCCCAGGGACAGGAAGAAGATCTTGCACTGAGCTTGTGCCTGGCATTACCCACAGCAACTGCAGGGGACCAGAGGGGTGGCAGCAATTGCCATGGAGCCCAGAGAGAGGGAGGCTCCAGGCTCAGATTCCTGTATTTACTGAGTCCTCCTCATATGTGCCTCCTCTGTGGCAGGTCACTGCAACAGATAACCTCACCTTGGCTAAATTTGGACATCTCTACCCCACAACTGCAGTAACGCAGCAACAAACAAACCACACACCAGCCTGGAGGCAGAAATGGAAGAGTTATACCCAGTATGATTTAAACACGTCTGGGAGCTGTGCAGACAACCTGCAATTATCAAACCAAGAGTTTCATGAGCTGTTTAAAAGACAGATGGTTTCTTTTTCTAACTCTTCAGAAAGGACCAACAGCATCCTCATCCAACACTGTGCTTAGGGAAGGAGTACTTGAGTGCAAAAACCATTCCTTAAAACACTCCTTTTCTGCTGGCATTCCAGTTCTATCCCTTTAAGCTCTGACAAAAGAAAAAAGTCGCAAAACCTCACTCTCTCCCAGTGAGAGGATCCCATCAAATATATTTGTGTATCTGGAAATGGATTCTTGCCCCAAACCTCTCTAATGCTCAGGTTTTTCTGCTGTTTGAAGACAAGTGGTAGGAACAAACTGACAGAAGAATACACTGTTTAATCCTGTATAAAGGATGATAAAGTGAACCTACAGAGCCAAATCCAAACATTTAGAGAGACAAGCCTGGATGCACAGGAGCAATTAGGCTTGCATACTTGGGAAAACATGTTTGGGGAGGACCTTTTTCATAACTCCTGAAGTGAAGTGGCTGTGAAACCCAGCTGTGGCAGAGAGACATGCTGGGAGAGCCGTACCTTACTGAGTGCAACTGAAATGGAAACAGTCCAAATAACCATTTACTCATCTACATAAACTTCAACCTTAAATTTAGCAGCATTTCACCTTTTGACCTAGAATTTTACATTGCCTCAACCAGCTTGACTTGAGGCTGAACAGCTACAGAAATGTTTACAGTCATCTGCTACAGCAGGACAGAAGGAAGCCTCGCCTGGATCTGGAAACCAATGTCTGGGGACGCTGCAGACACCATCAGCACTGGATCATTGGACTCACTGCAGACAATTGCCATCATGCCACCAAGCCCAAGGGCTGGCCAGAGCACCCCACACTACAAATAGGGCAAATCCTGCTCCCTGCAACCCAACACCAAGTGAAGATGTAGGTGTTTACTATGTGGAAAGATGTGCATGACAGATGTAAAAAAAATTAAAAAAAAAAAAAAACAAACCAAAAAATCTCTTCCAAGATTTATAAACTTAAATGCTGGACTCAAAAATTCAAGTACATGCTTGAATTTCTACATGACTTATTAAAATGCCAGTGCCCAGCAAGAATATAGAAATTTTTTTAAAAATACTTTCAGTAGAGGTAAGGAATCCAGTATAGAGTCAGAAGGTTATAACTCTATACTTTTTCTAATAAAAATATTTTAGAATCTAAATATTCACTCAGATCTGGTACAGATGCTGGCCCTGTCCACACTGCTTACACAGAACCACTCAAGATGGAAAGGACCTCTGGAGCTCACCAGGTCCTACCATATGCTCAACATTGTATTTATTACTAAACAAGATTTCTTTGAGTAAATTTGTGTTTTCATGTACAAATTTAGGAACTAGCTCACATGCTGTAGGGCTGCTTAGCAGCTGTAAATTCAAGGACTTGCTCATTCATGCAATGTGCTGAACAACCAAAGGCTTGCTGCAAAGGTAGGACACCCAAAACCAGCCAGTCCCCTGGACTGTGGAAGCATGGCACAGCTATTCCCCCACAACTCCCAAAGGAGCCACATTAAGACTACTAACCTGCTCATTCTCTTGGATGAGTTGTCACAGTCCAAGTCACATCCTGCAGACTTTCAAAATCTAATCACTTACTTTGAAGCACTTGAGGGGAAACACAAGAAGAAAAAGCCTGAACACCCAAAAGAAACAACTCTCACTCCACCCCAAAGCCCTCAGGTGTTTTAGGTTTCTTTGTAACAACGAGGTCTGGCAGGGGCAGGTGCTGCCTGAGTTTGGGGTAATTGGGAGTGGGGCTGCAGCCGAGCCTCACCCCCAATGGGCTGCAGCTGTGAAAATCAGGTAAACAGTGCTGAAAGCAATGAGACAGGAGTGCCCAGGAGCACTGAGTCTCATCCCCAGTGGGCTGCAGCTGTGCAGGACAGGTGAACAGTGCTGAAGGTAATGAGACATAGAGTGCCCAGGTGCACTGACCAACCTCAAAAGGGACACACAGGTGCAGTGCAGTAAGGTGAGGAGGGGTATAAAAGGTTGGGCTGAAGGACAAGGGGAGTAGGTACTTGTAGCCTTCTGAGGTGATGTTGGGCTGTATGGGTTGATGCTTGAAGCCTTCTGAAATGCTGTGGTGTTGCTCTGTATGGGTTGAAGCCTTCTGAAATTGTATGATGCTACTTGGTGCATTGTGGCTGTCTCAATTGCAGTGTATGCTGCAACACCTACTCACACCAGGTCCTTGCCTCAGAGTTTTGGTCTTGCGGTGTTTGATGAACTCAGGTGTTTGGCTCAATGGCCAGAACTACCCTTGCCCAGTGGAGCCATCAGAGCTGCAGCCCCTCTGCAGATGGATGGGTTTAAACCACCAGCTCTGGGTGCCTCAGCCCATGCAGGCAGCCTTGCCCCAGGGTGGGTGGGAGAGTGCTGCAGGAACCACTCCATTGCTAAGGAAGGTTGGTGGGAATAGCTGGCATGGCTGAATCCTGCCATGCAGCCAGCTCTGCCAGCTGTGCCATGAGTCACAGCACCACATGTACCCCTGAGGCAAATTGTCCCTCAGCCCAGCCTGGGCAGGCTGTCCTCTGTGTCCCTGGGGAAATGCCTGGTGCTCCTGAGGAGGTGGATGGTACCTGGGACTCTGGATGGTATTCAGGAATGGGTGTCAGGTCTTAGAAATCAGCATCCAACCACAAAATACCGTGACCTGGCACACAGGTGTTTGTGAACCCACAGCAGGACTCACACACCACCTGCCTGGTTTGTAAGCACAGCAAGTGCTGCCATCTCTGTCCCACTTGCAGCCTGCTGGATAAGCCAGCAGTGCTGTTGCCAGCCCATGGTTAGATTTCCTCAGGGCTCTCAAGCTAAGGAAAAGGAGCAAGGAAGGGGGAAGAAAACGGCAATTTACTCCCAGTAGTGTGCTTTTCCTCTGAAATTGTTATCCTACTGGAAACTCCCTTGGCATTCAGAAAGTATCTGTGTTTAATCCCCAGTCTTGTTCAAAATGCAAAGTATCTTGCCTTGAGACTGATAATTTGATCTCCTTTGGATAATTGCTACCAACTAGACTAACAGCTGACAAAGGTCAAGTCATTGGTTATTCAAAGCAGGATTTCCCCCATTTTACAAAAAAACTTCTACTTGATCTTTGACTTGTTAGCTGCAGCGTGTGATTGCTTTCAGCACTGGTAATCGCTGCCAGGGCTGTGTGCACACACATTTCACACACATAAATGCAAACTGGAAATGGCCTGCTCACTCATGCCTCTGTGTGATACCATAGATCACTTCCAATTAATGTTCAATAAAATTTATATCCTCCACGGCATTTTGTATACATTTGCATATATTAAATTGTCCCAAGGCTTACTAAGTAATGAAGGGGGATTCTTAGCCTTATTTTTATTCTTTCTCAAGGAAATTGGTTTTATGGGACCATGATATTTTTGCATATTTGTCCATCCCCTAATGCTGAATCAGTCCCTAAGCAGTAAACTGACAGACAAGTAAATGACTGTAGATTTCATGAAAGCAGTGAGAGATGAAGTGGAATGGACACATGAGAGAGATGAGATCTTTTCCATGGTGATATAGAAATTTATGAGGAACAAGCTTTCCAATTTCACTTCTTGCCAGGCTATGCTTTCATTACATGTAATATTTTAACTAAAATACAGCAATTCTGTTGCTGTATTTTAGAATCAGGAGTCATATTGCTTTAAGTTTGTAAATCTGTTGCAAAGCAATATAATGTTCATAAAATCCTAAATTGCTACAGTCTCACATGTTAGGGCCCTATTCAGCCCTGAAAATGGGTCTATGAACAGGGGATAAACCTAGTGCTCTTTACTGCATCTTATGAATAGAAAATACTCAAAACAGGGCAAACTGACTTCACTTTTTAAACTGTACAAACTGAGAGTCAGCAAAAATTACTTTAGAGGAGAAAATAAGCTCAGAACCTCAATGCTGCTCTTATACTCAAATCACATCAACCTTATTTGGTGGAGGAAATTCTCCATCAAAGTTTCAACAACGCATTGCAAAAGTCTCCGTTTCCAACTATTCATTGCCCATACTGGAAGGACAAATTCAGGACTTGTCTTGCAAGTCCTTGGACAGACACTAAGAAATACAGTTTCCTGGAACAGTAAGAAAAATTAATCCTGGCATCATTTTTCAAATTACTATTTTCCTCACCACTGTTGGGAGCCTGCCAAAGCACAGCTACTGAGATTTGACTCTCACCTTCCCAGACCTGTGGCCTTGTGCTATCCCCAGGGCTGGTCCCTCTCACATGCCCCAGCAAGGGCACCTCCCTGTGTCCCCGTGGTTTCTTCTTCCCCCAGGAGCACGGGCTGCTGGGTCATGCTTTACTCCATAGGAGCTGATCATCAGACCCAGACTTTCACTCCTGGTCACTTCTCTTTGTAGCCAGGATGAGACTTCTACAGTATTTCTGTGGTGCAAGGCAGCTGCAGAGGAAAAGGTATAAAATCAAAGGGATAATTCACACACTGAATGTGTTATAGAAGTAAAATACCAAATAAATCACCCCTTGTTCTATCTGAGGAAATGAGATTAATAATTATATTACTTTTCTTGGCACGTAAGAGAAGGTCCATCCTTGTTTATCTGCTCTGTGGTGCCTGGGAAAGCAGAGCTGGTGTTATTGCTTACTGGCCTCTGCAATGCCCCAGCCGTGCCCTGTGCATTCCCTGTGCCCCTGGAGGAGCTGGGCAGCTCCAGGGACACATACCCCTGCAGGACCCTCTTCTGGGGAGGGAGCACCTTGGTCTGATGCAACAGTAAATTGCTTCTGTTGCGTAAGAGAATAATTTAGAAACAGCATTTCAGCCTGAATGTTTTAATCATGGGAATGTGTGTAATTAGCAATCGTTTACCTGTGATCAATACCTGGACACTATTAGGGCACAATGGAACAGCTTCCCAGAGCTCTAGATAAAAGCTGCCCAGCAGTTCCAGAGCTGCAGTGGTGAGAAATGTCTTGGCTGCCTCTGGTGAAAGGCTCAGGAGCTGTTTTTTAGAGAGGTCAGATTGCCTCTGCACCTGTGGGTGAGCAAACGTTGGCAGCTCTTCAGGGCACGCTTGTGCCTTTCACTTAAACCATCCAAGGTCTTCATTACTGCTACTGCTGCTGCTGCTGCTACGGAAAAATGCTGCTGTATATGAGCTGCACACAAAGCCAGGTGGGAAAAGGCAGATCCATCACACAACTTCAGGCTAGGAATATTCTGTCTGCATGGTTGGTTCAGGTGTGGTGTGCTGTGTAGCTCTACACTCACCTACAGCATTGCTATCAGTTTACTGAGAACACAGAGAAGGGAAAATATTTCCGTCTTAATTACAATCCTGATGTTTATTGCAAAATCATTTAGTGACTGTTAAAAGCCAGCTTGACAAACACTTACTGCTCACAGGATCGAGGGACTGAGGAGACAGAAGAGCAGAAAATTAGGCCCAGGGGAATTGCTGCAGGAGACAAAACGCTGCAGCTGTTTCTATGTGGTGGGAACATGAGAGGCACAGCGGGGCAGGTTGGTGTCTCTGTGTGTACCAAGCAATGCCAGGCAGAGGAATGGCTCATTTCAGGTGCCTGTTGAAATTGCTGAGAGTAAGAGAAATTTGCAACTCACCTTCTTGTAATTCTGTGTCTTTGCTGGAGCACAGTTTGAGAGGTGAGGAAAAAAAAAAAACAAATAATGACACAAAATTTGCAAAATTCTTAAGCAGAGGTGAAGCAAGAGAACAGTGGGAAAAGAGACAGCAGGCTAAATGGGCTGTGCACCATCATCAGTGGAAATAGATGTATTCAAGAGTTTACACATCTGATTTTTCAGTTCAAAAGAAATAATACAGCAGTACTGGTTCTGACTGGTTCAATGCTGTTTAAAATAGTTTAAACTATATAAAATACTCTGTAAACTTTGAAAATTTAAAATTAGGCTTTTAAAAAATATTTTTAATTTTAAAAGTACATTTCAAAACCATACACTGTATGATAAAACAGTTACATCTCAAATACTGAAAGGCAAAGGTAAATTGGAGTTTTGGCTGATATTTTCATACTGAAATAAAAATACAAAACGGTAAATTATGTGTATCTTTATCCTATTTGCCCAGTCTTGTAAGAAAGCTGGCTTGAACACACCCTAGATGTTACCTAAAATCTTTTACTACAGCCCTGTAATCACCAATAGCCTGATCCAAAGTCTATTGATCAATTTGGAGCCCTTCCCTTGACATCCACTCAGCCCTGCTGGGATCAGGGGAAGAAAGGAAGGTGGGACTACAGACAAGGTGCTTAAAGATAAAATCAATGGCAAGGTTACCAGGAATGAGGTCTTTTGTTTGAACATAGACGTTGTTGGCAGAGATAGACATGTCACAACTCATGGTCTTTCATCCTTCTGCTTAGATTTTGACCCAAATCACTTTTCAGTTCTTGATCAGCCCTTTGATAAAACGTACAGGCTTGATAAAAGACTTATGTCGATTTTATCCTATTGATCCAAGACTCTAAGATAAGATTAAAAAAAATATTGTTCTTGAAAGATGGGAATAATTCCTTTCCAAGAGATTCCTCAGTCAATGCTGGTAGGTAAGAGGTCTTCATTATCAAAGGCACGTAAGAAGCGCTGCTGCTTATACAGGAAATGTATTTAAGGAGGTTTTATTTAGACAAAATGTGTGACTCAAGCAAAAGCAGCTGGCAGACAGGACAAAACATTTCAGAAATTTATTTTTCAAGATGATAAATGGAAATAAATAGATCTCCAAATGTTCATTTCAAAATGGGGGAGGATTTATTTTCTCAGCTTTTTATGTTTTCCACAGGGAAATGATAGGAAATGGTTGGATTTCTATCACTTTTTAAATACTCTTAAAAAACATTTTCCTACCCAACATTAATGGACAAATAATCGAACAAGACCAAAAAAAAACCCTAAAATTCACAATGAAGCCAAATTTTCTGTCAGAACTCAAGCACTTAGATTTTAATTTTTACATCAAAATCAGGAAGGATTAAAATATCCACAGTGTGGGAAAACCCAATCCTTTTCCTCAGAAAAGGCATGACGAGAGTTAGTTCCCATCAACAGCAGTGGGCAGCAGGACGTGGCAGTGAGGGCAGCTCTCTGGAAGGACACAGCTCAGGCCAGAGAGCCCTGGTGATGCCAAATCCTGCTGCATTGCCACCTCCAGACACCCAGTGAGCCCTCAACACGGAAATGTGAACAAAGGCAAAGCAATTTTCTGAGCTCAGCAGTCGTGGGAAGGATCTTGGTGCAGACCTGTTCTGCCCTCTTTACATCCTCAGTTTGTCAAAAGAAAGGTCAAGAAGATCCTCCCTCCCCTGCCATGCTTGGTGAGACCCTATCCCAAATCAATAGCAAAGCTCCAGCCACTCTCATCAGAGGCAATTTTCACCCAGAAATATTATTGAACTTTAATTTGAGAGCAAACCCCAGTGACTCCCGAAGCACTGCTGTTCACTGATCAGCAGTATGGAAATTTTTAGAAGAAAACCCATCCCTTGGGATGTTCAATGAATGTGATCCACCTACTTCACCCTTCAGCCCTGAAGGATACTTCCTGAAGGGCTCTTTCTGCCTTCTTATGGCAATAGCAGCAACGCTTCTGCTTTCCATCACTAAAAATTCCACTCTTTGAATTTACAGGCTCCTGCTATTTATAGTCCCTGAAAGTCCTTGACCAACTGTTCATTTCGTAAGTAATGCCGTCATATGAAGCCTAATTTGCTGAATATGATGTTTCCCTTCCTTTGTCATATTGAATTACCAGCAATTATGGCTTTAGTCTAACGTAATATGAAACTAAGGCCACATAATAATTTACCCAATGAGCTGCACCAACACTGTATGAGCTGTATCTGCAGCACCACATCCCAAGTTTAAGTCAGTCTGGGGCTTCCTAAAAACATAAGTAACAAAAAGGTACTATATCTGATGGTAAAGTGGATTTAAAGGTCCCAATTTTAATATGCAGCTAAAAAAAGGGAGTACAAAAAATATAACTAATGGGAGTATGAAAAATGTAACTAATGGGAATATAAATAAGTAAGCCAAACTTTAGCTCATTGTGAGCAGTACCTCTTAATTCCAACCTAATAATATGGAGATATTTCCTTAGGAGATTCTGAAAAATACTGAATAAAAACCTTGAAATCTTTCTGAACGAGGGACTCCAAACATCTGGTATCACATTTGAAATACCACTTGTTTTTCCAGTCACTGAGGGGGGAAAAAGAGATGAATGGATTATTCTTCTTACTCACAATGAATACCCTAAGCAAAGAGTCACTCAGCATTATTCTCTCTCTGGTATTTTCCCCCACCCATTTCTTTACTACCACTAAAAATTGCTCAGAGCACTGTAAGGGAGGAGGCAGATCCAACAGGACCTGTGGCTGCAGCATCCTCCAGAGCTGGCCTAGGACCCAGGGTGGTACACAGCCTCCACAAGACCCAAAGAGCCTGGCAGGCTCCTAATGGAACCACTGCTCAAGCTGCTATATCCTGGGGGTGAATTATTATTTCTATCTTGAAAATAGCCTGCACTTTGGCTTAATGTTCTCTGACAGAGCAACAGCCCATATTCCAGTTCTGGCAAGCTTCTAAAGGCCCAGAAGGTTGACTGAGGACATGAAATTTTAAATACCTATACAAACTTCTTCCAATAGCAGAGGGCTCTAAGTAAATTCCAGTCTTTTCTTACGTCAAAAGTATCCCATGAGTGACCTCTCACACTGAGTTCCCTTAAATTTGGGCCAAATTTCTGAAGTGCAAATACTCACAAATAAACGATAGCAGTTAAACCATTGTAGCTTTTTTGCAACTTTGGGTAAAGATTTAGAATTTCTTGCCCATTCATTCTGCCCTACTCAGGTAACAGGGAACACACTGCTGCAGGGAAAGAAAAAGGCAAATAAAAAAGAAGATGTATCAATTGTCCCTAGACAGAAGGGAATTAATATCACAAATGCTTGTTCCCCTTTTGCACAGATACTGATTTGATACTTGAGTGAACATTGTGAACTTGAGTTTTTCAGGGCTGAAGCAACTCACTTTCTCAGCAAGATGTGCCAAGAAGCCCAATTACAAAAGGACAAATGATTCATTTAACAGGAGTTTTCATCATGTTGCCACACTGCCTGACCTCCAAATGTGCCAGGATGCTACAGTATCATTTAAACTGGGAAAAAATGCCTCTGCATTAGCATGTGTGAGGTTCACGAGGGTCCCATTATAGCTGTAATGTTAAACCCCCAACCAATACATAAAATAATAGTCTAACTTGAGGAGCCCTGATGAAAAATCAAATAAACACAGCATTTAAAGACAAAACGAAGTACACACCCATATGAACAATTATTACAGTTCATAAGGAAAAAATTGCGTTTAAAAATCAAGATGAAAACCTTGCTGGTGCTCACAGCTGAGTGCATGCAAGGGGGGGGGGGATGCAGAAGGGAGAATGGTATCACGCATTCTAGGTCCACATCACCACAGCCCTCCAAACTGAAGTAGTTTTCTGCCATGTTAAGTTTAACCTAAATCATGTTCTCCCCTCGCTGCAGGATCTCTCCTGCTGGAAAGGGTGGCCCTGCCCACTCCTTCTCCCTCCCTTCTCCTGACAGAGCTCCCATTTTCTCTCTGCTGCACCTCTTGCTGCAGTCTGTCCGCTGCTCTTGCTGTCCATAAACCACTGCTTCTCAGAAGCCGTAAACTGTCAGCCAGGAGAAAGAAGTATTTACTGGGGTTTTTTTTTCCCAAGGTTAGCTTTCCTTGGGAGGGTGAAATAAATCTCACTGAGACAGTGAACTCCAGCTCCATCCCTCACCATTTAACTGCTGCTCTTGGGTGACTGGCTTTGTTTCTCAGCTGCTGTGTCACTGGATGAGATTTGTGCACTAGAACCATTTGTTGTGGCCTGCCTTTAGTTTCTTTTCCCATTTAAATTAAATATTAACTAATCCCAGGGCTGCTACCAGTTTTAAACAGAGCCTAAAGACTAAGAAAAGCCAGACCCGCAGCAAAGATATTTTTTACCTGATCTGCTACAACATCTGGAAACAAAAAGATTCTCAGCTCAATAATAATTCATCCTCTTTCTCATCTGTATCAGTTGGAAGAACAAACCTTGATCCTGTCTAAGGAGCTATGCACTGTCCAGTGCAAAAGCTATCGCTTGGTTTTAGAGTCTGCAAGGAGCTATGCACTGTCCAGTGCAAAAGCTATCGCTTGGTTTTAGAGTCTGCAAGGTATTTAACAATTCCCACAGGGCGGGATGGCAGGATCGGGATGCTTTTTATCTCAGGAGAAACAAAGGAAGGAAGGACCTTTTTTCTGAAGACAGTTAATCAGTATTGATCACAGGGACTTTATGCAAAGATGCTCAGGCAGGGAGCGAGAACAAAGCGTAGGCAGCACTCTCACATCCTGCCTTAACACAGACAGAAAAGGGAAGAGTTTCCCACTCCCACACCCGTCCCCCATTTCTCTCCAGCCCAACTGGAGTTTGGTACCAGAGTGTTCCACGTGTTCCCATGAGGAGGAATGGCAGGAGAGGTCTGGCAGCAGGCAGCAGCTCTGTCTCCTGCTCTGCTTGTGGTTTCGGCACCAGCCCCACCATGCTTTAATGTTTGACACATCCGCAGGATCGAGCTCACCATTCAAGCAGGGGGGCAAACCCCAAATGCTGGGATGGTATTTAATTTCCATTGACGCCTCCACAATGGAGTTTTAAATCCTCCCAGCCAGGAGGACCTTGTCCTTCGGCAATCCTTTAACAACACTGGCAATCCTGAAGCATTTTACATCTTATCCTCTCAGAGCATCTCACAGACAGTTTCGTATAACAGTGCATCTAAGACCAGAAAAAAAATCCCATATTCCCTTTTTGCTGTGTCAACAAGCAAGAGCAAAAGGGTAAATGCTTTGCTTATGGCTGAACAGCAAGTCCTCACCAGCTGACAATCAATCACCACCTCTCACTTAGCTTTATAACCAAATCTCCTGCCTCAACACAGCAAAGATAGGCGACCATCTCACCTCAGTGAGAAAAACTCGCCACCATGTCATCTCTTCTCCTTCTTTTCAAGCCAGCAGTGCTTGCTTGCTTGCTGCATCGTGTGATGAGCCTGCTCTACATCACCCGAGGACAGGAAAAAGATGATTAGTTTAGTGCTCAGTTACCTAAGGTTGCTATGCTGGCCATACAGACTGACAGCAGCCCCATCTCCCGCTGCTAGTGGCACACATCTCTGCACCACAGCCTCTATAAAACACACACAACAGCCTGATAAAACACAGGCATTGCTGCAAGTAGACACAAAGGACCATATCTGCAAAATGGAGCAACTTTGATTTTTACCAATAAAAGCCACAGGACGCTGCATTTACAGGGAAAGGTACACATGTACTTCATAGCACTGAATGGGAAGGGATGCCTGCAGATGTATGTACCTTACCAATATGCTGGAGTAATCACTTGTCTGTAAGGCACATGCATCTTTGGATATGAGATTAAAAAACACCCTCTGTGTCTCTACCTATATTCTGTTTCTTCTCCCTGCTCTCATCATAATGCCTTATAAGAAGTCTTTATAAATCTCCACCTTTCTGCTGCCTTCTTTCCTTCCACTGCTCTTTTTATAACCAGACTCACAGGTCTTTATTATTCTTTGTGGCGTTTGTAACACCAGTTTCTGCAGAGTGACCTCAGACTTTGCTATTTTTAAATAAGTGTAGATGTGATTATCACTTAACCTGCTATCCTGAGCCATATTTTGACCAGCTTGTGCTATGCCACTGGGACAAACTACCCCCGCACTTGGTGACTACAGCTCCTACAGAGCCTCTCTGGTCTCAGACACCTTGGGTTTCAATAACACAGTAACGGTGTCCTTAGGTATGCAGGAGTGCTAACATCACTTTCATGATGCCTTCTCTCCATCTCTGGCCAGAGATACAGATATGTTCTTTCATGTATCCTTTAACATTAATTTCTGCTTGCTTTTAAATGTAAAAATTCAAAATATAAACATGTTCTTTAATCTTATTAGTGAAAAAATTTTGGTTAGGGTAATGATCTAGATTTCCATAGATAAAGCCAATTACAGAATAGGAATCTGTTTAGCATTTTCTCAGCTTAGCTCTGTACTTCATTTAGCAGGGCATTTTCAAACCTCAAACAGTTGTAAACAACACAAGCAGGCTGATAAAAGTGCTGCAGACCCACAGTACCCCAGGCAGTAAGTGGGAGTGGGTGTGTCAGTCACTGCTTCAGAGTATTCCCAAGGGGTGAAGGACTCCTACGATGGCTATCATCCCTTTAATCTGCATATTGCAGACTCAGGGTAAATGTTTCCCGTGGATGCAATCCTGCTTTGCCAATAGCTGAGGGAAGGAAGGCATTAACCACCACTCCCCTGCTCCTGGATTTCGATGGGTTCCCTGACCAGCACTATCTGTGGTGTGTGTTTGTGAAGAGGGTCAGAACATGGGTCCACCGTGGTTCAGTCATTACCTCCCTGCACTGCCAGGTCACCTGCATGTACAGACTTTATTGGCATCGTATCTGTGTCACATTAGTCAGAGCACATTGTGTTTTTGCTGGGTTTGGCTCTCTGTCAGTCCTGGAGGCAATGCACCATCCAGCAAAGAGCCTGCCCGCCGCCCCTTGGAGAAAGCTTTTGAAGAAGGCTCAGCAGGCAGCACCCACAGGCACCAGCTCAGGGCCCTGCCCCGGGACCCTGACAGTGCTTGGCCAGCACCAGCTGCTCCAACACCAAAGGAGCCACTGGCTTCTCTTCCTTTGGAGAGCAGCAGGCAGAGGGTGCCTGGGGCTGGCCAGCCTTGGCAAACCTCCCACCAGGGACAGCACCGGGGATGCGTCCTCCCTACTTTAGATTTTAGTCCCTGCTCAATGTGCATGTGTGTGCCTGTGGATAAAGGCAGAAAAGGCACAGCAACAGCAGGGAAGAAGGCAGGATGGTGCTTAGTCCTTACATGAATCCATATCCAGCAGTGTTTGGAAGTGACTCCCCTGGACACACAGTTTAAAGGAAGTTTTTATACAGCATACTGCATCTGCAGTGGTGGGTGGCTGAGATACAGGCTGAGGGAAACAAGGAAATCATCTGGTCTCTAGTACAGATGCTGAGGAATGTGTACCATAAACCAAATCCAGATGGGCTGAATAAGGAATAAACGCTATCTTCACCTCTTATCTCTCCAGCTTTGTGTTTCACCATCATGCTAAGTGGCCCCTACCCTTCAAGTAGCCTAATGATTACTTTCTCCAAAAGGTTTAGGTGTGATTCAGAAACAGAAAGGTGACTCCTCACATCAGATTGAGTTACTGGCCTGAGTGTCTCTCTCTCTCTCTCTCTCACACACACACACACACACACACACACACACACACACTCTCTCTCTCACACACACACACACACACACACACACACTCTCTCTCTCACACACACACACACACACACACTCTCTCTCTCTCTCACACACAGATTTCCCCAGCTGCCAGCACTCCTAGCACAGGGTGACCCCCCCTGGACCTGCCCAGGGATGGGTGCACCCCAGAGGCATTGCAGCCACTGACACCCCACCAGAACCTGTGTGTGCCCACTGCCCCTACAGATAAAAAGCTGCCACTGACAAGCATGATAATGGCTTGAAATTGTTTTCCTCTCAGAACTACAGCTTTGTGGATTTTATTTTTTTTTTAAATATAAAAGTATGTGTCACTTTGAAATGCTATAAAAGTGCAATACTTTCATGTAGAAATGTTAGACATCTGCACTACATGCATTAAAAAGCAGTTTCATGTCAAAGCCAAGCAGGTTGTGCAGAGAACCATTAAGTGCCACCATTTCACATGTGGGTGGTTAAGTCAAAAGCAAGAAATTGGAGCTGTCAGTAGGGATGAGCTGCTGGCACCCAGCAGAAACACAACCACAGCTGTGGTGTGGTGGGGGGAGGAGAAGAGTGTTTGCCACCCGTTTATCTCTGCTAATTTAGTCCCCAGGATGAATGCAGAATGAGGGGAAAAAAGAGATCTTTGAATCAGGACAACACCTTGGCTTCCAGAGCAGAGAGAGTAGAAACTGTTTCAGCATAGCTCATATCTGTGAAACCTTTCAAAGCTGCAAACAAGATGCTAAATAGATTTAATAACACTATCCCCTCAGGATGCAATAACTTATCTGCTTACAGGTTTTATCACTCAGATATGGCACTGCTGAGAGGCCAATCCCTTCCGTGACAGCACTGTTGCCCTGCCAAGGGCTCAGCAAGCCCCCAGGAAAAAGGGAGGCACATCCCCACGGTACCTGTGTGGACCCTTCCCTCACTAGCAGACCTTGAGTCTGCCCAGACAAGCCCACTGAGCCCCAGAGTGTGCTCCTGCCCATGTCTGGATTCAGGGTTCTGTCACTGGAAGTCCCCAATGGCCACGATACCTGTGCATGTGGCCCTCCTGTTCCATGAGCAGAGCAATCTGTAATCTTCCCACCAGCAACAGCTCCACAGCAGCTAAGGCATCCACATATGGATACCATGGAGCTGCCAGGAATTCATGCCTCTGTGGCATGAGGTCATGCAGCCACAACTCTGCTTGGGGATATTGCACTCCAGGGTGGGTGGGACAAGCCAAATACATGGTTAATTATCAGCAACAATTTCCAGCTACTTTATTTGAAAGACATTAACTTACCTACATCTTGTCTCTCACACGCCTGCACACGCACACATGTGCATATACACTCCCATGTTCTTTCCAGAAGAGGGGAGAAAATAGGCCAGGCAATATGAATAATGAAGATGATGGCACTCCCTGGGGCCATATTCTCATACAGCTGTGATCCTTGCAGCTCCATTATGAAAGTATCACCTTCTGAATTCAGACACGTTGAAACTCTTTGTAATTGAACTGCAGATTTATGTTTAAATTAAATGCCATTGTTCTTTCAATTGTGAAAATAGGGTTGTGTCATTAGGTTGGACTTTCATTTCCCAGTCTGGGGGATCCCTGTGTCATCTACAAGGCAGATTGCTGGTTCTGCAGCACTCTCCTGACACTCTCTCTCTGTGCTGTGGCCCAAGAACCTGCTCTGCTGCCAAAAAGAGACCGAAGATATCAGGAGGCAGACACACCACATGGCCCCTACTCTAGATGAACAAAAATTCAGCTGAAGAAATATTTTATAAAGCTTCTTCTTTTTCTCATTTCCAGCGGGGAGTATTGGCTAATGTGGCAGCAGGGTTGCTCTTAGGTCAAGATGGAGAGATCAAAGGCAGGCACTCTGGTCTGCAGCGCCTGGGTCTTTGGGATGCTGCCAGGAACAGGGCAGGCCATTGGGAAAGCTCCCGTGGGAGAACAAGGGTGTGCTTGCTTCCCCCCCTCCTCTTAGATGCTGCACCAAATGGGCTGTCCCTTTCCACCACTTGCTTGCAGTGAGAAGGGAGGAGGGAAAGGGATGTCACACGGGAATTTCACGTTTTTCCCGTGGTAGGGAATTAACCTTGCTCATTTGCATGATAAAGGGTGAGATTTCATTTGTTTAATGTGGTAGGCAGTACTTGCAGCTGCTGGGAGGGACACTGCTCCTCTGAGCTGGGCCACCTTCGTGCTGGGCATTGCTGCAGGGAACCACTGTGATGGCTGCAAAAGATGCGTGCAAAGAGCAGGAGCAGCAGTGCATCACAGCATAAGCTAACAAATGTGCATGTTTCACTTTGGGAATGAACTGCATCCAGGTCTCTCCAGGGACAGACCAGACTCCTCCTCACTAAGAGTTCATGCTGCCAGTGATGCTCTTAAGAGGAAAGTGATTACGGTTCTGATGTCTCAGCCGTGACACAGCTATGAGTGAGCTAAATCACATGCTGTATCAGTTTAAGTAGATCAATGTTAACTTGTGTGAGCACACGCACAGGACTCCTCCATATACTGATATGTTTCCAATTGGAGTGCTTTGCCAGCACAGGAATGTTTTAAATCCTTGGCAGCTTCACTACCAAAGCTTCTTTAGCTTTGAACATTTTCTTAAATCGTGCATGACATTGTGGGTAACACAAGCAGCCCTTCCCTAAGATGAAGAAAGTATCCCAGCAAATATGATGATCTGGCAGCGTGGCTGCTCTGCGTGAGATGCTTCTGCTGACACAGGGATGTTGATGTGGGTTCACAGCTCCTCACACTCCTTGGCTGCCACAGCCATCATCCCCCACGTCTGCAGGGCAGATGTAGCTCCCACAGGGCCAGATATGACCAAAAGTGAATGCTGGGGATGAGCTCCTTTATCAGCTGCAGGGGCAAAGCACGTGGTGAGAAGGCTGAGGGCAGTGGCACCTCCCGTCACCTTCTCTTGCGTCAGTAGAGCCCGATCTGGCCACTGTATCTGCACTGTCTGAGTAGGTCAGTGCCAGGGACGGCGTTTGCAGTGTAGAGGAGTGTTGGGTTAGCACAGCACATCACAGTGGCCACGCTTACACCTGCCACAAAGCCTGTATGAAAACGGTATCTTAGCAAAGGGGAAATCAAACTCCAAGACTCCCTGACCAAAGTAGTTACATTGTTAGGAAGCCCATGTGAAATCAGATGAGAGTGACTTATTTCACTTCAGCTTTAACCAACATCTACCTGAACCTGTCCAAATCAAGTATGTCCATTTCAAAGGAGGGACCACAACAATTTTGCACTGGCTTACTTATGTAGTTTCAGGTCAAACTGACAATAGAACCAGTGCAAGATGTAAGATAGGCATGAGAATATTATAACCATAAACATGCAGGGAACAGAAATAAATATTTTATCTTGTCAACATGGGTCATATAATAATTACTAGAGCTGAAGAGAAACATTTAACTGCAAATGGCATTTTAATTTAAAAAATCATGTAGCTCTGAAGAGGAGCTTATATGATGAAAGACCTGCTTAGTCTAATGAAATTGTACTTGTGCCCTTCAACCCACAGTTTGCTTAAACTCTTAAAACTATCATGGCTATAACATAAAAACCACTACACAGCACACAAGAGTATAACAAGAGTATCCAAATGTATGTGGAATAATAGTATTACAGTAATATGTATTGCGCAAGCTAATAAAAGTAAACTGACCCACAGACAAATTCTTATGAGATGGAAAGTCATTGCTGAAAGATACCTGCAAAATCATACAATAATCCTCCTCATACATCTCAAAGTGTTGCCTGAAACTAGCTGTAGAAACACTCATGCCCCCTTCTGCCCCTATAGTTGTCCCTCTGTTCACCTTTTCAGAAGATGTTCTTCTCTAGTTTATTTTTTGTGAACCACAGGTGATTATAGTCAAGTTTGTGCAAAAGGTAGCTCTCTCAGACCAAGACATAAGACCTAATATTTCCACAAGATCATCGTGCTTTGCCTGGAATGCCAGATTGATCTCATGTAATTAATATTTCAGATATCTTCAAACATCTTCCCTGATTTGGTTAAACTATTAACACATGTAATGCTTCTCTGCGTTTCTGGATTGCAGCAGTACATTCCTGAGTAGAGAAGGTGCCAGATTAAAGACTCTGTTAAAAAACTTTATATTGTTGGATTATTAAAAGCGAATGAATCTGACAGTTTAATTGCTATTTCATAATATTCCGCATTTCCTCTTTTTATTTTGCCTAGATTCTGTAAACAGACATCAGGTTAATTTTTATTTGTAACTGAACTTTTTGCAGTCCCTGCCAATTCTGGCTCTCTTGGCCCAACAGTATATCAGTGTGAGCATTTGCAAGCACAACAAAGCTTGTTGAAACCTAAACAAATAGAACTTAATTAAACAAAACAAAACCAAAGAAAAAGAGAGATTAAAAAGTTAAACCTTTGAGTTTTTTTTTTAAATCATACTGACGTTAAATTTTATGTGGCACTCCCTTACCATGTTTGTTTACACAAGACCGAAAAATTAGTAAGAAAATCTCCAGAAACTAATGATCACTCAAGAAAAATTACACAGAACCATATTTATTCTGTGCATTCAGAGTTTAATTTTCCACTTTGGCTTCTGTAACAATTGGGTCAGAGCTTATGAAAGGGTTTTTCTCTGAAAAATGGACAGCATTATAAAATCAGAGCTCTTAGAGGCACTAATCAAATCCTTGCACTGAAGACTAACAGCATCTGTAGTAGACCCATATTATCTCATGTCTCTACTGTCTCCAGAGATCCTACCCCACAACGCTGGAAATACTTAAAAAAAAATTATTAAGTTTATAATGACCAGAAAGAATAGGTATTAAGGGCCTGAAAATTTAAGAGGATTAAGATTGCTTCTGCAGAGACCCTCCTGAACAATGCCTTTTATTCATATTACATATCTGTAGCAGAGCATTACCATTTGCTGGAATTCTTCTTGGCTGCATATTTTTATCTAATGAAATGCTCCAAAGTATTTCCTCCTTGGATAGATACCACAGAATGTTACACTGGGACAGTGTAACTGAGGATGTCCTGTGCAAAACAGGGTACTCAGCTGTTTGGTTTTTCACCATTTTACTTGCATCTTGCATCAGGTTTCAATAACCAACAACTAAATTATTCATCTGCTTCATATGCTCAAGCACAGTGCCATGGATACTCCTATTGAGTCTAGACATACTGGAAAAATGGTTCAAACTGAGAAAACGTTTGCTGAATCCACCCTGATTTCCATCTCATACAACCCAGCAGCTGAAGAGCGAAGGGATATAAAAATAAACATGTTAACCCATCCATTAACTTCACTCACCTGTGCAACTCCTCTAGCTATGCTGCAGCTTTTACTGAGAAGAGCAGGGACATGCCTAATGCATGTAAAGCATCTTGAAATATTTCCTTTCAAGCAGAAAATTTTGTGGTATTAAAAAATAAAAAAATCTTTATTGTTTTGATAATCTCTGACTAAATCCATTTGTTTCTGGTCAGGGATAGTCTCCCAAATGTCTCCCATCAAGGATACCTGGAAAACTAGCAAGAGAGACATTGTAGAACAATGTTCAGACCTGGAACATGATGGCATTGAAAGCAAAACCAGCAAAGGGAAAATAAGTTTTACTTCACAATTTGAGGTGACCTTGTGTACTGCATTAGCAACACGATGTTCCCTCAGTTTGGATAAGAAAATTATGTGTGATTCACAAAGAAACATTTTGAGCACAGTTGTGCTCGTTAGTCCCTGTATTTATGGCTCTGGCAGCTCTTCCACTGTAAACACCAATGCTGAGGATCAGATCTCTGCTGTGAAACGCTCCTACAGAACAAAACATCACCAGAAAGCACCACAGGAGGGGTTTGAGGGCAGTACTATTTCTCACTTTCCTAAAACTAAGTCAGTTCTGTTTTTTGTAAGGTTATGCAAAGTTCAATAGAAAAAGAAAAAATAGCAAATCTGGGTACTCAGAAATACCTCAATGATTTTGAGTTGTTATGATCAAAGTTAATTTAAGGTATTTTTAATAATGGAACTTCATGACACAGACTAGTATCCTTTGTAAAAGGGATTTGAAGTGTTTTTATCAAGGCTGAGGCTCAGACTGATCCTTGTACACGTGCATGGGGAAGGAGTCCCTGAAGCACAAGTGTAGGGGCTTTTTGGAAGACCGGATGAAGAGTAACAATATCTCTGGAATATTCCAATTAAGACCAGTTGCTCTTGGCTACCTAGTGAGAAATGTTAGAGTCCCTCCCATGACAATTTACCCTGGCAGCAAATGCAGTGAAACCACTCCAACCATCCTTCTCCGGACATCATTCCCTTCCCCTGCTCCTGTCCATGGCCCCTTCTTGCCACTGGCCTGGGAAATTGCAGGTGTTTTCCTTATGCAGGTGGTCTCAGGGATCCAGTTCACATCACAGTCATGACAGGAAGCTGAGGGGGAGCAATATATCGTCTTGTGGGGGCTCTAGCAGAGGAGACAGGAGGAGAGTGAAAGCTATGAACAAGAGTGGTGGTGCTGTCTTGTAGCACAGTCCAGGAGCAGAAAACATTTTTACTCCCTTTCTCTAAAGCTCTCTGCAGAGTCTGGGGTGGATCCCTGGCCTCCCACAGAAGGGGATGGGGTGCTGTGCAAGTTCCAGGCTCCATTGCAGAGTGTGGAGGGATTATTTTAGGAAACTGAAATGTTTCCATCTCTGGAGGTCTTTGAGAACCGGACAGATGAGCAGCAGTCAAGAATAGCTCGGTTATAGTTGATCCTCCCTTGGGCCAGAGAGGCAAAGTTGGTGATTTTATATGATTTTTTTTCTACTCCTGTGATTCCATGGTTGAAGTAGGACCATGGTTCAACAGGGCACCACGGTTAACTAACATCTCATGGAGTTAACTACATACTAACTACATGGAGTTAACTATCATATGCATCTCTGAGTTGGCAGTTTGCATTTGCTCTTTCATGCAGTATTACCCTACATCACAAAGTTATCAAATAACCAAACTTCTCTTTCATCATCAAAAGTAGTTCTTACAAAAGCTAGGGGTACTGCTTCCACCACATAAAAATTCACAGAATTAAAAAATTATGCTTACAAGGACCATGCAAGAGAATTAACACATTTATATGAGAATACTTTTATACTGAAGGTGCCACTGATGCTGCATGTACTTCTGTCATGGGGAATGGGAACATGAGAGAAGGGAATCCTTTTGCCAGCATTACCCTACTTGCAGGGAATTCTGCCTCTGCACCACCATACATCCCTGGAAAAAATATTCTTATTACTGATGGATGGGAAGCCTATCCATATAAAGTCAATTAACTCCTGCAGCATTTCTGATCCTCAGAGGGGAAAAGAATTTTTGCCTGTGCCTTTTGGGGAATCTGCAGAAATATGGCTCTGGTCAGCTTTACATTGCCTTTGGGACTGATGCACACACCCTGTTTGATTGAAAGGGATCAGATAATCATGGGAAAAACCCCTTGGGACAGAGGAGTAATATGAATATCTGTTTGATACTGCAGTGTGGACATTCAGACAGAAAAAACCACGGCTTATACCCCTGTTTCACATTACTTTTGGGGTATGGCAGGTAGTGCTTTGGGGTAATGCTCAATGGACTTGAAATTAAAGTAATGTTCAAAGCAGTTTAATCAGATGTAGCAGTCACTGAAATAGAGATTAAAATTAAAAATACTACACCTAACATAGTGTTAGATGGAGGATAGTTAAAACCTTAGAAAATATTATCACTTTTTCCAATGCCAGGTTCGATTCCAGATACCACAAAAACTCAATCTGGGGTAGCTTCCAAAAACATTTATTGTTTCTGGAAATCAGATTTAAAATACACAGTAAGCTAAAAAATAAAAGCAACCTAGTGATTCTGTCAGCCACTACACAACAGAGCTTAGCAAAACCATACATATATGAAAAAGAAGGCGATTTCATAGCCATTCTTTAAGAGATCTTTTCCCCTGTAGTAATCTGGTAATGAGCAGCATCGATGTCACACTGTGGACTTGAAGAGACTTTAGTGTGATCCAGTCAGACACTGCCTCTGCTCTCAGGGCTCCTGACTTCACAGCCACAAGCTGACAGAGGGGCTGGCTTTAACCTGTAATTTCTGTCACACTGGTTGATGCCTGTCTAGAGCTCCATGGGCAGCACACAGCCACAGTGAGGCTCACAGGTATCCTTTAAATGCAGGACTCAGCCCCTGAAGCACCCTGTGTGAGCCCAGCTTGGTACTGAAAAGATGTATAAAAATAAAAATTCCACACTAAGCAAGACTTACCATCTCTGATTTTCTGGTGTGCCTGGCACTTCAGACCTGAAAGGAGTAACTGCAAGTTTTAATAATAACCTATTTCAATATAGGTTGGGTAACTTCAGCACTGAGAAGAGACTGCTAATGAATAAAGGAGGCATTAAACTCCCAGCCTCCAGCTAGAAGGACAGCTTGGACCTGTGCTGGTGCCAGTGGAGAGGAGACAGCCCAGGTGACAGGGACAGCTCTGCCCACACAGGGAATAGACTTCAGGAGACCCACTGCCTCACTGGTGGGCTTCCATGTCATGTGTGCACCCATTTGTGAAGAGCTCATGCTAAGAAACACCTGCCAGACACAGACCGTGTCTCTAATGCAGCTGAGAGTCCTCTGGGAATGCTCCAGTACCACACTCAGCTTTTCTGGGAAGGAATTCAGTTCAGGACTGCTTGCTTTTGAGAGTAAACTTCAGTAAAGTCCACCGGAGTTTTGTTATCATGTAGTGTCCATGTTAACTGCTCGTACTCTTAACTAGCAGTTTGCAGGTTGTTGGATAGAGTGGCCAAAGGGATTTACCAAGCTTCTGCGTGATGCCACTTAAATCTGAGGACAGGTCTGAAAACAAGGAGGATAATCATACAAAAAGACTGCTTTTAAGTTTTGCAAGAAGGTTCATATTTTGCTGCCAAGATTTTTTTTTATGCTACCATCACAGGATGAGACACAAGCCACTGGCTGCAGGGGGATAGAACATAAGTAAATAAAGGTAGTATAGAATGTAATCTTATCCTTAAAGAGTTGCAGCTGAACCAATTACTAAAGATTTGGAGCAGGCCTGATGTTAACAGCCACACCTGTAGCAAATCAGAAGAGTGTTATAAAAGAGTGGATTGGTTGGTTGAGGGGAGCTGGAGTCAGTTGGCTGCTGTGAGGATGAGGAAGAGGCAGTGCCTGGAGGAGCTGCCTACAGAAGCCATCAAGGAGGTATGAAGCTCTAGCAATATGGAACCCTTGCAATGTAAAGACAATAGAACTCTTGTAATATAATGACAACAACTGACAATTACAGCTGTGATATTACAACTTGTAATTCAGTGAGAAACAAGCTACAGGCTAGCACCCATGCTGGTGCCTGGCCTGGCTTTCCTCAGAGGGCTGCTGCCATGCCTGGAACATGCAGCACTTCTATGCAGAAAAAGTATTTCTCTGAAAGATCTCTGGTCCCCAAGTCATTGCCTCTGCAGCATCAGATGGAAATTATTTATGAACTGCTCGAAGGATAAAGCCCCCTTCTGCCCCCCAGTCTTGGCCTTTGCCAGCACCCATTCCCCCGTGAGGCTAGATGCTGATGCTCCTCCCCATGGCCTGACAGACATGCCTGCTTTTGAGTTCTATGTGTTTTGAGAGACTGACTCCTTTTAGGATAAACCAACCCTGCATGCTCCAAATTGTCTTGCTGGTCCCTGGAAGGGCATATTGAAGTTGTTAATTGTGTTTTGTGAAGACCTATCACCTTTAAGGAGTATTTTCAGCTTGTTTAGTCTTGCAGCCAGAGCCAGGCCAGATAAAGAGGGATTCATTTCCGTCAGCATTATCTCCATGCCTCCCCACCACCTCACATGGGCAGGCACAGAGAGAGGGGTCAGCCCACAGACCCAGCAAAGGGCTATGGGCACAATGATGCGGCAATAATAGCTCCTGATTTTGTGCAAAAAGAGTTTATTGATATCAGTTTAGGGTAAAACTTTTGTGACTATTTTGCATTCAGTTTTCAACCAAACACTATATTTTTGAAAAAAATTGTTTCCTTTGCCCTCATTCCTTGCTCTCTCTGGGTCTCACTGATTTTCACTGCTTCTTCCTACCTGCCCTTTGCTGTCTTTGGAGTCCATAACCATCATCCCTGTGTCTCTTGACTTCTGCCACTCCTGACTTCTTTGCTTCTCTTTCCTCTTTGCTTTCTCTTTATCTTCTTTCTTAATTTCCCCTTCCTTCCTGCTTGTGAGATGCACAAAGATTGATTTCCAGCCGAGCGAGGCATCCCACACAGGGAAAGTAAACCAGGGAAGTAGTTCTTCTGAATTATTCTAAGCAGCCCCTTTCACTGCTGCAAACTATCATTGAGGCAGAGAAAAAAAGGGGTGCAAGCTCAGTCTGAGACATGTAAAATGACATATGGGAAGTCAAGTGGCCAAATGGAGAACTCTGGTTAACACTGATCTTCAGTGATTTGTGGTCACCTGCTGACTACTACAGCCTCCTCCCTTTTCTGGTACTGAAATCTTCTCCAGACATTTTCCTCAGCAAACACTCTTACTTTTGCCAGTCTGCTCTTAAGACTTTATAATCCCTTTTGTTTTCACATTGTGTTTTCTCAGCCCTGTGTTCTTTAGTTCTGTACTGAAAAAAAAAAAAAATTAGCATTCTGGCATGCAATTACTAATTCTGGTGGAGCTAGACATTTTTGTAAACATGGCTGAACGATGCATGTTGTTCTCTCTTCAGGCTCCTTTATGACCTCTGGTAAAAGCCACTCATCCAGTGTGCCTTGGTCTCATCACATCAGGACTTCCAGATTTCCTTACATTTTATTTGAGGGAACCAAAGTTTTAAAAGACAAGGGGGTAATACACTATTATTATTTTTATCCTTTGCCTGCCCCTGTGTTTTTCCTGCTGCCTAGCTTCCATGCAGCTGTTGAACATTTAAGAAAAACATGTCTCCCACTGAGCAAGTTCCCTACAAATGTGAATTGAGCTTCAGGCAAGAGGAAATGTGAGTCCTGAGGTCACTCCTGAAATCAAACTCTTGCCTGGCTGCACATAATTCTACTGTTGTGTTTTAAGGGTGATTTAGAAAAAAGTAGTATATATTTCCCACAAAGAGTATAAAAAGAAACAAATACTGGTGATCATGAGATGATCATATGATCCTTCAAATCTCACTGTTTTTCTGGTATTTTCAGTCATGCTTTTCGAGTATGCAGCTCAGATCCAAGCAGAGAGGGGGAGAATGTGGGATTACAGAGAGAAGATGACCCGCTGGTGCTGACCAGAGTTAATATTGGGAGGCCCCTGTGCACTCCATGCTGATGAGTGGAGAAGACTGAACTTTCCTTTCCACTTAAAGATGCTGGAGCTACACCCCCTTGTTCACCAGGGAGTAGTATTTCTGTCAGATATGAAAGCAGCTTCTAATCTGCTCTGACCTTGGCAAGAAATTCAAGTCCAAATGTAGTAACATAGAAGCTGACAGGTCAGCCTGAAGAATTTGAAGTGGGGGAGGCTTCCTTGCCTTCTTGCTTTCTTTCTGTCTTTCCCTCCTTTTGTTTGAAATCTTATCAAGGATCACTTCAAGTGCAGTGGCAGCCTGACCAGCCCTAGAAATGACACCAGCTGGGTCATTGTCCCTCCTCTTACAGCCAAGGTGCAGAGACCATTTACTGGCTGGGCTAAATCCATGATACTATTGTTATAAATTCATAAATGTGGAGACCCCCAGAGAAAAGTTTGTTACCTTTTTATGTGTAAAAATTGATCCAAAGTTTACATCTGTACATGGTACCTTACTGAAAGACTCCTGTCTTCATGCCAGAGGCTCTCTACTTTTTGTTTTCCGAGACACAGACCCACACAAAGTTTGAAGATTGTTCTCGCTGCTGCTGAAGGCTTTTGCCTGTCAGGTGTGCTAGTGCCTTCTTCCACAAAGTAAGACAAAACCGGGACTATAGAAATGATCCATGTTTGCTCTACTTCCTGCATCCTTTCTGCATCTCTAAGATTTTTCTATGTGCCTCAACAACAAAGGGGCTAAAAATGCTTTGAGCTCAAGTCCCGATCTGGGCATTATTTAGAAGTCTGAATAATGATGGTTATCTTTCTGCCTATCTTTCTTCTGGTAATTTTTCTGGGAGTGAGCTTATTTTTGATCACATTGGCAGAAAATTAAAAACCTCTGGTTAAGAGTTGAGGTGATGCTTTGTACTTTGTCAGCCAAGAAATCAGACTAGAATTTCTATGGATTGCTCACAACAAAATTTATAAATCATGAATGACCAAGGAGATTAATAGTTTGTATTAGCTCAGAAATAGGCTTTTTGAGCCACACCAGGACCCCCCCCCCTCACTTATATTTGGCATTATACTGGCCAGAACAAAAGCACTTTCCTTGCATCTGAAAATTTACAATCCCACGACAAAGTAGTGTAAACAGCACATCTTGTGGCTTCCTTCAATTCAGTGGCCATGTGCACCAGTCCAGGAAAGGGAGGAGGTATTGCCCACCCAATGGCTCTGCACCCCTGGGCATGAGGGGCTCACCAGTGAAACCCTTCTGCCAACAGGGACCCAGGGCTGCTCTGTGCCTGGACACCCCCGCCAGCCTAGGCTGACAGGCACCATACAGGTGAGGGGTTAAGGGAAAAGGGCCAACTCTCAGAGGTGAAACCTGATGTGTCTGCAATAGATAGGGATGGGCCCATGAAGTGATACAAGGAAATAGCAAAATAATGTGGCTGAGTAATCAGTAGTCATAGGTCAGCCACACTGCTACCTATCTGCTGTCCCATTTTCTGTAGATGACATGTCAAAGGCATGATTTAATGAAGATTCTGAAGGACATTGTCTCCAGGCATTAGGAGCAGCATAGGACATAGCACACATGCTCCTGTTTGAAAATCTCAAAAGCAAATGAAGGAGGCGGGTAGTCATGACTATTGCCAGTACTGAAAGATAACTTATAGATACGATAGGTTTAGATGGGAAAGCCAAAGATAAGTCAATCACACTTGGTGGCGACCCAGAGGTAAGCTGCAAATAGACAAATCAAGAGGTAACAGTCTAGGGAAATTATTCTGGGTGGGTACCAGCAGAGCAGGACAGTGCTTGCTCAGGCCAGAAAAAGAATGTGACAGTACTAAGACACAATCTCAGTGGTCCGTGTTTCTTCTTAAACATTTTGCCATTTCCTACCTGCAGCTATAAAGGTCTCCCAGGTGCATAGACCCTGCTCAGGGTAGAAGGAGGGAGGAAGGATTTAATGGCTTATGCAGTTTCACACTGCAAATGTCTGCTGGCTCAGCCAGCAGCCACAAAACACAATGAGAAACTGCCAGAGGGGCAGGCAGTCTGGAGAGCACACAGAGCAGCTTCAGAGCCTGGCTCCCATTTATGGGACAGGGCTCCTGAGGGGGATGTGTCTGTCCAGGTGGGCAGAGCTGTGGCACCCAGTGCCTTTTGGGGTGGCCGTGGGTGTCTTCCCATGGGGAGATACAGCCTGCTTGTGTCACCGAGCCTTTGGGAGAGCAGATGGGGATATGGAGGCTTGGCAGAGACTGCAGGCAAAGGGTGGGCATCTCAAGTGCCAGCCAAGCTTGTGAGGGATGGGGATCCCTCAGCAGCAGTGACTGGAAGCATATTGCTGCTGTTGAGAGAGAGAAGGTGTTTCCTTTACCTACTGATGTGCACATGTGGGGCAGGCCCTGGGTGGTAGGGGAGCAGGAACAAGGACTCACTTGAACAAAGCCCTAAACAACCTCATCTAAGCCTGAAGCTCACCCTGTTTTGAGCAAGAGATTGGACTAGATGACCTCTAGAGCATCCCCCCAGTCTAATTTACTCTCTAAGTCCACTCCAAATTCCAATTTAATTTTCAGGGTGGTGTTTTAGCACCTGCTGGCTCTGAACTCTGCCATTCTTGATAACATCAGTAGTGCCAAGGCATTTCTAAACAGTCACTGGGCTCAGTCCTGAGCCACAGGAGTCTCCTCCAGAAGACAAAAGAGCCTCACTCACCTGCTGCTGGAACAATGGGATAATGTCATTAGGGGGACCTTCTGTGCCTCTTTATCTCTCTCCTCTGGGCATTCCTTCCTTGATGAGGAATTTCCTCAGAGCTGTCTCTGCCTGAAAGGCTTCTTGGGTGAGATGCATTTATCTGTGCAGCAGATAAAACACTGCAGTGGAGGTCACATTCTTCCATCTTTGACACTGTGACTAAGCTTGCCTGCAAGCTGGTGTCCCCTTGCACCTGCACACCACATCATTTATTCTCCTATGGCACTGCATGACTATTATACTGATAACATGAAACTAAATTACAGCCTCACTGTATATTTCCCCTCCTTAGCTGGAAAGTGGACACTTGGCATTACAGGGGTATGATGAAACACAGTCCTTTGAGCTTATTCCTTCCTCTCTTATGAAAAGAATACTCATAGAGAATACGTTTTTTTCCTTCTTTATAAAGCCAAATTTTACATTTCTTCCTCATTTAAGAAAAAAATTTAATCCACTGTCACCTTCAAGCTTCAACACCCAAACATTGCCTCCTGGAAACACCAATATAATTATACAGACAGATCAGAGCCTGTCCAGTAACCAGAGCTCTTACAGGTTTGAGAGGGGACCATTTGGGCTGTGCCCAGGACATGCTGTGAATCTCTTCAGCCAAACTCCCAATGGGATGGACTTTTGTAGTCTCCTGCCCTGTCCCATGCCCTGTGAAGAACTGTCTGTGGGCAGATGACAACAGCTAGGCTCCTGAAGCTAAGATATCTGTCCAACACCTCCTGGGAAGAGCACGACAAGTGAAGAACTGGTGAGGAGAGAAACCACAGCGAAACTACAGAGAAATCAGAAATCACAGGCTGGGTAGTAGTAGAGAGGTAGTAGAGACAGATTGGTACTAGAGAAAACTACAGTCTGGGTCTCTCTCTCTCCTGAAACAGCTCTGGGTTGTCCAACAAGGGTCTCTGAGTGCTACAGAAATGTGCAACTACTTGCTGAATGACACACTTGCTACACAAATATGCCTTTACTGAAATAGCCATCAAATTCAAGACTGAAGTCAATTTCTGCTACTAACATTATTTTTAAATTGCACAGTGTGAGGAGCCAATTTAGTTTTGTTATGTGTGACACACAGATGTGTGTCCTTACCCATGAATAGGTTTTTTCTGATACAGATCACCTCTGTCATGTCAACCTATTAGATGTAAAGATTCTGCTCATTTTATCTGTTACTGTGATTTTTCTGGGATAGGTGAACTCCTGGGAAGTAAAGAAACAGTCTTCTACCAGCAAAATTTATTCCTTTTTCCTTATTTCTTACTATGGCATTATCAAGTATTTTTACACAGATTTTTGTAATTTTCTTCTTTTTATGCTCATCAGAATTTTGTTTGTCTGGTACATATTAGCTCCTTAGGCATATCCATGTATTTCTAACAGCATCCTATAATTTCCTAACATAACTGGACAAGAGAGAGGGGAGAAAAAGCTGAAGATTGCAGTAAATACAGCTGAGGTGAAGTCAGAGCACTATATTCTCCATCCAGATCTAAGGTATGTTCCTGAGAGCTTCCCATTTTGAGAACACTTACACGATATGTTTCCACTTAGGTTTTATGCCAAAAATATCCCAATGCAGCTCCGCCACTAATAAGGGAAGCAAGAGCCTTCATGTAAACAGGGCTCCAGGCAGCTGCTGGAGCTCCCAGCCACTGTCTCACACAAACCTGTGAACAGCCAGCCTGGATGGGATATGGAGGAGCCCCTGGATGGGCAGGCAGTCCCGTTCCCCATCACGGGTGCTGGGGACCAGCCCTCCCATGCCCACCTTGCTGCTGGCTCCCCATCCACCCTGCTGCCCTCAGGACCAGCCAGGGCAGCCAACAGCAGCAAAGCTTGTGGCCACTTGCAGGGACCAACAGAGTCAAGGCTGGAAGGAGTGCATGGGGAAAATCATCGATGGGGCAGAAGACAGCAGGAAAATATTTCATCAACACAGGCTCACAGCCGGAGACATTTGGTTCATCTCTTCTGTACAAAAGCATCAGCAGTGGTTACATCAATCATAAATGCTTTTGGAAAAGAAGCAATTTTAAAAGTAAATAAATTAAACTCTGTCTACAGACTCTGCATTATAAATATCATTATGAAAGCTATGCAGGTTTCAGGGGAGTTTTAAAACAGTCATGTGCTAGCTGCAATGCTGAAAGATTGTCCTGCCATTTGGAAGGTCTGTGCTTGCACCTCTTAGCAGGAGTTTCCTCAAAGATGTTCCACTGGAATAGTTTTAGATAATGTGCCAGTAGAGCTTTAATTATTATCTTTCTCGATTCCTTGGATTCATCCTAAAAAGTGTGCATGCATTCTTTTGTCAAAAGCTTGAATATTCTTGCCTCAGCGCCAACACTTGGTGACTTTGCAAGAGGACCAGAGGAAGCTTATGTGACTGCACTTCTCTGGGAAGTCTGTCAACAGAAACAGACATAGTGCCTGAACAACGCTTAGATACAGCAGGAGGCAGTTGCAGGGTTCAGGGTAAAGGTCTGGGCAATAACCACCCCAGCACACAGGCACAAGGCAGGGAAACAGGCTGACAAATGCCAGAGTCAGAGCTGTCATTCATCATGGTTCCTTCTGTACGGGCAGGGTGCAGACCATCAAGAATGGCAAATTGGGAACTGACCACCCTCTGGACAAGATTGGAGATGTCGGATACGTCTCTTAAAAGTTCCTATGCTAGATGTACTGCAGGAAAGAAAACAAATGCAAGAGGAAAGGAGACAGAAGCTGTGCCCATCTCAGAGATTATACAGAGATAGACAACAGCTCATGGCTGTCTGCAGCACAAGCTTGCAGAACTGTGGTGGTTCAAAGTGGGGACAAGTCACAAGTGTACACACAAGCTATCCTGCCAGCCTGTGCTGCTCAATGTTATCACCAGAAAGCCGTCCCCAGCACATTTTATTTCACTGAATAGATGTAACCAAAGACTTTCTGCCAAAGGAAAGTAATTTGTGTTCAGAAAAAGGCCAGTGAATGGGCATTGAGGGGTGTCTCTCTCAGCTACAGTGCTTGCAGCATCTTTGCTCTGAGACTGCTGGGAACAGAGCCGGTGCTCCCAGGCACGAGCAAAGGACTGAAGAGGAAGTTTACATGGGAGGAAGGAGGCAGTGCTCTGGTTGCTTGCAGAGAAAGCATTTTGTGGTCAATGACCAGTGAAAAGAGAAATGATGTGGCACAGACCTTGAATTATGTCACATTTCCCTCCCTGAGGAACTCCCTGGCAAAACCCTGATCTCCCCACGGCACACGCCGTTCTCAACCTCTCTGTGTGCCACTGAGCCCTACAGCCAGCCCTCCCCTCTCCAAAGCCCAGGAATCCTCTGTGTCTGTGCCCAGGGTCCATGGCTGAAGGGGAACCCAAGACAGCCCTGCAGCAGTTGGGCTATTCTCAGCTGCACTTGCAAAGGAGCAGCTGAAGGCAGGGAGAAAGGCAGATTTGGTGGGGAATGGAGGTGGTATCAGCACTTTCTCCACCAGAGACACGGTGGAGAAAGGATGACAGCCAGGAAGAGCTGGGAACAGGCTCCTTGCTCCCTGTTGTGAGTGCTGGCTGGTAGGTGATCCAGAAGTACTGGGTGGCTATGGGTAAGTTCCACCACGGGGACTCAGGCACTACTTAAAGCTCAGACCTGTATCTCATCTCTCTTCTGAAAATGATGACTAAGCAGAAAGGGGGAGATATTTATCCCAACTCTGCGATCCGCAACACCAGTTTTGGTCTGCTGAACACAAACAATTCCAGTAGGTTCTTGAGTTAGCTAAGGGAGATGATAAAAATGCTTTTTCAGTCATTGACTTGATGTCTGTTGATTTTTTTTAGGGAAAAAACTGACCTGCATGTGAAGATTAGGCCCTTTGTAGAATGGAATTTTTTCAGAATTTTTTTTTAAATAAAATAGTGCTTTAGAGGGTGAGGTTTAAATGTTCTAAAAGAAATCGTGTCTGTACTATAAATTCTTCAGACCATTCCTGATTTAACCATGAACTCTGTATAGTATAGGTACATGCATATGTTTAGAAAAAAAAATTATAGTTATGGTGAAGAACAGTTAATGGATCTGTTTGCTACCCATTGGGCACATTGTGGTTAGTTTCATTTATTTTGTGCTCTATTTCACTGCTGATACCTTTGAAAGTACCAGGTAAGAGCATGCCTACATACATGCTGGTCCTGTATTTGTGGCATGGGAAAGATGCTTTGTGTATTCTGGGCTAGGAGAGAAACTACCCTCTCCTTGGCTTTCCTTGCTTGTGCCAGGATCTGCTATGAATTAATAACTGGGAATCTACCCTGCATGACAATTAAAAAAAAAACAAACAAAAACACCACAGAAAACACCCCACCCACCAACAAAAAGAAGTCCAAAAAAACAAAAAGGCGGCTTGATCTTTTTGTTTCTTCAAAGTTGCCTAAGACATGGGACCTTACATTTCTGCATCAGCTGAAAGCTGGACGTCCTTCCCTCAGGCAGGCCCAGCATGGCCGAGGTCCGGAGCCGGCGCTGAGGGCTGCTGGCCGCGGAGCCGAGCGCCCGGGGCAGGAGGCGGCAGGAGCCCTGCGGGGGGCGAGGGCAGCGTGGCCGGGCTGGGGGCACGGTCCCTGGCCCGGAGCCCGTGAGGGTGCCGGCGGGTGGGCGCTCGTCGCTCGTCCCGGCCCCGGGGGAGCGGCGAGGGGCCCGAGGAGCTGAGTCAGCGCCGCGGTGCCGCCGCGGAGGGCCGGGGGCCGGGCGGCGCCCCCGCCCCGGCGGTGCCCGGGAGGGGCGGGGAGAGGCGGCAGCGGCGGCGGGCAGGGCGCTGCCCCCCTTGGCCGCTCCTTATCAGCCCGGTTTGATGCTGCAAGGCGTGTCCGGGGATCTGCTCATGTGATGGAGCAAGAGGCAGGCGGGCGGGGGGACCAGGGGAGGAGGTGATTTTCCTCGCTGCTCTCGCTCGCGCTTTTTTTTTTTTTCCCTTCCCTTTCCCCCTTTTTTTTTTTTTTTTTTTTTTTTAATTTCCCCCTCTCGCGCCCTAAAGGAGTTTGCAGAGAGCCGGGCTCCTTCATTCCCGGCTGTGCCGCCGCCGCCGCCCACCGCCAGCCCCCGCCCGCGGCTCCGTACGGCCGCGGGGCAGCGCCATGGGCGCCGGCAGCTCCGCCGAGCCGGCCGCCCCGCAGGACGGGGCCGGGGCCGCCACCGAGCCCCCCAGCACTCCCCCGGAGCCGCTGCCCGCAGAAGACGCGGCGGAGCCCCAGCCACCGGCGGAGCCCGCCAAGGTAAGGCAGGGGCGGCGGGAGGGACGCGAGGCGGCGGCTCCCGCCGCACCCCCGGGCCGGGGAAACTTTCCCGCCGCGGCTGCGGCCACCTGCCGCAGCGCTGGGCACCCCCCGGAACGGGCGCGGAGCCGGGGCGCGGCGGGGCCGGGACTGCGCCACGGCCGGCGCCGCAGTCATAAAACTCCCGCCGGCGGCAGCAGCGGCGGGGCGGGGGGCGAGGGCGGCTGCGGGGGCGCCGCCGCTTTTGTGCGCGGCCGGGGCGAGAGGAGCCGCACCCACCCGCGGCGAGGTCTGCGCCAAGGAGCCTCCTGACTGCGGTCCTGCGGCCGGATCGCCGCGGCTCCCGCGACTCTCCGCAGCCCCCCCGCTCCATCCTCTCCCCTCCCGAGGGAGCAGGTGGGAGGCGCGTCGGGGCGCGGCTCGGCAGTGCCTTCGGCTGGGCGCCAGCCGCGCTGTGCCCCCTCTCCCGCCCCGTCTGCACCCCGCGGCTCGGCTCACCTGAGCCGCCGCCCCTCGCCGGCCGCCCGGGAAAGGGGCGGCGGTGTCGGCGGCGAGGGCTGGAGCCATGCCTGTGGTGCGGCCCGCTGTCGCACCGCATAGGGGGCAAAGGGGGAGGGACTCCGAACTCCCAGCCCGTGGGGAGAGAAGGAGCTCTAGGTATGTGTGATTTAAAATAAAGACGTTGAAGAATTGAAAGAAATTCTTTTAAAACATGTCTGGTGTTTAAAAATAGATTATGAATGAAGCCATTTATCCCTCTGGAATAGGCGCGTTTAGGGGATTTTGGGACTGAAAGGGAGGTTATGTGCATCTGTGTGTTTACATAGCGTGGCTTTCGGAGTTAGTGAGGGGAGAAATCATGCCACGTGCTGCCGAGATCCCCTTCTTTGGGCTCTTCGGAGTTTGGGTGCTCAGAGCAGGGAGACTCCGAAGTTTCTGTGACTGGTGCGTGGGTGTATTAGAGCTTGAGAACCGGTTATGACTTTGTTTCTTTGACCTTGTGGTTCAGATTTAACTTTCAAGTTGAATTTCCCATAGTTCCTGGCTGCCACTAGACCTCCTTAGGCGTGTTTTGACAGATTTGAAAACCACATTGCGAATGAACTTTAAATTAATTAAGATGTATTTTATTTTTTTTTTTAACTAAATAAGCATTGGGGGTTGATGTTGGTTTGCAAAGTATTTAGCAGTTTTGTCGAGCAGTTTTAGAATTCAGATGCTGACGTTTAGAAAAGCGGGAATTTATATCAGGCAAGCATTTGGCTATTGTGGTTGTTTAAAATTTAAGATAATGCAACTTTGAAGAAGGGACATAATATTCATAGCCATGTTTATCCAGTTATGGGAACTAAGGCCTTCTAAAAAAAGGAAATCACAGTAATACTGTTCTCAAGTGCAGATTATTATTAATACTGTGTTTTATGTCTTCTGAGCTTTAGGAAAAATGTCTTCTAGTAGATTTTTGCCTGATTATTCAAGTAGAACTGTTTAAAATTCGGGAGATTCTATTACCATTTCGCTGCTATAAGAAGTTGTATTATTGCTGTTCTCATAAAGCAGCTGGTTTTGCCTTCCATTACATTGCATAAAAAAATCAGTTTTAATGAAGTTTAGTCATACTTTTTTTGTGTCTCATTTAGTCTGTCTTACTAAAGTAAAGTAACTCTATGCAGATTTGTGACACAGTTTTTCATCATTATTCCTTCCAGCTCTTTGAATTTGAAAATTACCAGGTCTTGCAATGCCCCTGGAGAAATCTGTCAGACAGCTAATATATTTGTGGAAGATAGGGAATCTTTTGGAGGGTGGTCTTCTATCTTGCATTTTCCAAATTAAAATGCTTATTACAACCTTTTTAGAAGAAAAAACTTCGGAAAATTACTTCAGTGGAATCCATCTTGAGTGAGCCTTGGCAAGGCAATTACAAATAAACCATCTAAGCAACTAGTCTTGTACAGGATATAAAATCCCAGAGAAGTTGTGCTTTCTTTTGTGATGTGAAATCCTTGAAATATTTAATTAAATTTCTTTCATGATGTAGCTGCATTTTTTACAAGATGATAAACCTTTTCGCCTTTTCTTCTAGAAAGGAAAAAATTTATAGTCATTAAGCTGTTTTGTTACTCACGTGTGACTCTTTGGCCAGGTACCAGTTTTTGACGTCCTGGTTAAAAAAAGGGAGGGTGTATGTTTCAGTGTTGCTCACTTGTACAGCCTAGGGACCTTGGAAAGCACTTGGTCTGCAGAGCTTTGGGCCCTGGCTTGTGAGCACGGTGGGTTAAATGTGGGCTCCTGTGGTGAGTACCTCAGCTGTTGACCCATCTTCTCAAAAGTTCCTCATAAAGCAGCTCCAAAGTTTCCAGCTTGCCACAGTAGTAGGACTTGAAATGGGCAGATTTCTTTACTGTAGCAGACAAGACTTAAACTCCTCCTCAGTGGAGGAGCTGCTCCTTATCTTGCATAGCCACCACTGTGGGAAGCCACCTCTGCAGGGAGGTGTGGGAGATCCTGGTGGTACTAATCCATTCAGCTGCCTGAACTGAATTAATCAGATCTGTGAATTGACACCTGAGGTCCTGCTGAAACCAAGAGGCAGGGTATGGTTCTACAGAAGGCTGATTTTTGTGATGGAGTTACCTCCTTGCTGTTGTAGCAGCAATGCTTTTTTTCCCCCTCCTTTTCTTCCTCCCCTGTTGTTCTTTGTTTTGCTTTAGATGACACAGTCTCACTTGGCTGTGTTGTGTCCTAACCTTGCCTTTCTGTAAGCAGATTAAACTCACTAACCCTTCAGGAAACTGAAATTTATTCTTGCTGGACCATTTTCCTGATCTGCTTGTGAGTTCATTTGACTCCTACATTGGAGAGGTGAGACCAAGAACCAGGACAAGGCAAGCATTTGCAGCAGGGCAGGAGGGGAAATGCAAAAAACTTCTCCTGTTGGTAGCAGTGAGCTGGTGGAAACTCATTGAAACCTCAGGGGCAGAGTGTCCTGAACAGCATGGAGGCCTGAAGCTTCGCCTGAGAAGGATTTATTAGATTTACTAGTGCTAGAAGTAGGAGCAAGGTCTTTCTGGCCTTGAAGAAGGCCAAACGAAACTTTGATGTCCTGAACTGACAAAAGCCATGGAGATGTCTGGTGAGGTGGTTCATGTGCTCCTGTCTCCTCCCCAGCGCACCTGCATCTTCTCCTTTATTGCATCTGGCACGGTGTGAGCTCATTCAAGGAGCTAAGTCCCTGGAAAACTGTTCCAGTTCTTTGGCAAAGTCATTCTCTACTGACTGAGCGAGATGTGTTAGCCTCTGGGACTCAGCAGAAGCTGCAGGTACAGGGGAGCAGGCAGGATCTTGTGTCCGGAGTTGGACAAGAAGCTGGGTCACGCTTGTGTTGGTGGCAGCATGTGACATGGTTTGGGCATCTCCATTTTGTGAGCACCTTCTCTGTTCATAGCAGTGATGTGGCTCTCACCCAACTTCCAATTTTGATGCTAAGCATTGGAGAGATGGAAAAAAATGCCAGCATGGTGCCCTCCCATGAGACGGAAGGTGACTTCAAGCCAGGATAGCAGCGTTGTCCTACCAGCGTTGCAGCTAGCAGTGACAATCACACATGTGCCACTTCTATTTTATTTAGAAGTTTGAGGTGCCAGCTTTAATACAGGTTTTTTTCCATGGCCTTGTGGAAGGAGCCAAGCTCTGTTGGAGCAGCTACCTGAAACAGAGTAGGGAAACTTCCAGAGAGAGAATCTGGAAAAATACGGGCATGCTAATAAGCTATTGTTTTGTTGTCAGAGATAATATTTTCATGGGGATTGATGGCTTGAAGATGTGGTGTGGTGGATTGCTGGCATGCAAGGGCCCCCGCTTGAGCAGCAAGTCATTCACGCAGTGTTTTCGTGATGGTTCCCATTTCTAAGTAGTAACTTGATTATGCTACCTGTGTTGTAATGAGAGCAAGTGTGGGCTAGACAGTAAATATTTGGAACTGTCTCTTCTAAAGGGCTTACCAGCTGAGATGTCAGAGTGTCTTATTGTCCGAGTGCCTGACAAATAACAGCTGGGGCAGACTTACATCTGCTGCTTAAACAACTGCGTTCTGGTGAGGGAGCTGAGTCAGCCTGAAAATACTACGTTAGCAGTGGTGAAACGAAGCTTAGACGAGGAAAGTCCCTAGACTGTGTCTCTGAGAGCCCAGTTTGACATTTGGTCTCAGGCTGCAGGGTTCCCCTGGTTCAGCAGGGTCTGATTCCCATTAGATACTTCTTTTCCATCTGGGGAGGAAGAGACTGGTACAATTCAGTGGTAAGGTTTGGAGGGCTGACCATGCCTGTGGAGTGGCTGGGGTGAAAGAATAAAAATGTGTAATTGAAAAAAATGCACAATGGAAATTGGTGTCGTAGCGGCACCAAAAGCGTGAAATAGCCCCCTGGTAGAGGAGATAAGAGGGAGGTGCTGGAGGGAGTGGCCGGGCACTTTGAAAGCGGAGGCAATTAGCTTGTGTTTGATGTGGTGGAGGCTAAAGAGATGCAAAGAGGATCGTCGGGACTTTGAAAGTGCTCCAGGTTGGAAATGCAAGCCTGGGTGTGGTTGCTGAGAGGAGAGGAAAGTGCTGCGTGCTCAGCCCTTGTTCTGACTGGTGCTTAGAGCCTGGCTGAGCTGTACCTGTGCAATGCTTCCATGAGGGGCTGTCTGAAAGAGCGGAAAGGTAGGAGACCTGGGAAGGAGCTCCATTGGGATCAGGCTTCAGAATAGCAGACTGGGGGTGGTGTTTCTTTCACAGGTTGCAAAAAGAGATCACAGGGATGAATTGGGTGTAGAAGCTTTTTGGTGTTTTGTCTGCTTTGTTTTATCCATTTGGATTTGGAGGGTAGTCATCCATAAGGAGGTGTCACAGTGAAATCAAGCTGAGAACTGGGGGAGAATAGGGTAAATGAGGAGCTGAAAGGTGTGGAGCAAGTTCTTGGCTCTGTCTGCAGGAGGCAGAAATAAGGTAATGAAGTTAAGTGTGCTGTTATGGGCCTTACAGAGGAAGGGCCTTGTGTTTTCTTCACCTGGAACTTGCAGTATCCCACAAGCCTCTAATGTTTAGCTAATGCAAAACAAGACAAACTGCTGTGAACAAAGAGTTGGAATGATCCAATTTTTTTCTTTTCCCAAGTGTTGGTGTTTGAAGTTCTTTTTAATGAAGCAGCATGTGCTAAAGGCAGACCCCCTGAGCACAGCAACAGTCTTTCCCAGAGTTTCAAAATCAAACTTCAGGAAAAATATTAGGGACCATTATGTTAGTTTGCTCAGTTGTTCAGACAGCTGGATCTGGCTATTTTAGTAATCTAATGTAGAATCAGTGTAGCAGGATTAACAGAGCAAAATTAACTCTGGTACGTTTGGGCCTGGTGTGAGGAATCCCTGGAATGGTTTGGGTCTGGTACAAGGAATGTTGGGAATGATGGTGATAGCTGGTGGGGGGAGAGGCTGGGTGCTGTGAACCCCTCAGGAATGGTGCCTGAAGGAAGCATCCACTAATGTACAGTGAGATCTGGGACCTGCAGTCCATCCACATCTCATGCAATTTGTCTGTTAATTTATCCATTTTCAATTTTGTGTGCGTTTTATGGAATCTAACAGTTGGGCCTGCTGCTGGATGCACGATGGAGCAGAAGCTGCTCTTGGTTAGAGTGATGTGGGCAACAAGCCCTGTGTGTTTTAGTCTCATTAGCTGGGTGTCTGCCCTTTGCTTCCATCTTTGTGGTGAATGTGAGGCAAATATTAAAAAATATATGCAGGATGTACAGTAGTGGTGTGACAGAAACTGGAGTGTTGCTTTGCTAATGGCCCTTTGTTTTGGGAATGAAGAAGCTGAAAGATCAGTGAACTGGATAACCAGTTCCCCTTGGTTTCTCCCATGTTCATGAGACAACACATTCATAAATTAATAATCAAAAGAGTGTAATGAATGTGTGCCACAAAAAACTGATAAATGTTGGTAAACCTGCCAAATGTAATGTCTCATTACTTGTAGATAAATGCGTAAAGATGAACAGAGAGATTCCTAATACTGTTAATTTTTGTCTTTTTAAATTTTGTTTTCACCCATCTCTCTAAACTGTGTTGTATTTGTCTAAGCTTCACAACTATTCTCAATGGAATTAAGAGCACTGCTCACCAAATTAGATATAATTGGACTAAACTGCAGTTTAGATCCCTTCAGAGAAATGAAGCAGTTAATGTGAAGGAAAACTGAAATTAGTTTCTTTTGAGGACTAATGCAGTGGGACAGACTGCACTGACCCTCGTAAAGAGCCTGAGCAACTTTTTTTAGAACAATTTTTTTTTTCTTTATTTAAACTAATGATGCTGTTATGTCTCCTTTCACTTTACAAACTCCCCAAAGGTTTCTTCTCCTTTGCATGTTTTAATTTGGAAAAAATACTATTGTTTTATTAGTTTTGATTATTCAATTATTTAAAGCAGAACACTTGATTTGAAAATCTAAGTTTGCCTTCCCAAGGCCAAGAATCACATCAAACTCTTTCCCAAGAGACTGGGGTAAAAAGGTAGGGTTATATTGTAAGTCTGGTCAGATTTGAAAATACTGAGGTTTTTCCTCAGTATTTACATTTTTTACTCAGTTGTGACAGATGGATCCTGTTTCCAAAACTGAATTTACGTACAAGGTGAACAGGGATTATAATTATACTGGCTGGTTGTAAAAACTGCCTATAGTCTTACATTTAGTGATGTTTTATATTTAATTATGTTTTTCATACTCGAAGGTATTGCAGATTTAACAGATCCAAAGGGTTATGTGCTGGACCATGTGACTTCTGAATTTTGGTCTGAAATCCCCAATCTTTAGGATTATATAAAGTCACTGTTTTCCTGAATGCACCAAAACTATAGAATAAATTCAGAGCTGGGGTAATAGCAAGTACTACCATTGTTAATATTTTATCATAACAGTCTTTGCTTGATTTAAAACGGAGCCAAGCTGTACTGCCTTGAGGTACCAAGCTCCTTTGTACTCTGGTTCTTTGCAGAGCCCACTGGTGCTTGTCAGGCACATGGTCGACTGTGTCTGTACATGTGTGTCCATACATGGGACTGGCTTTAAAATGGTGTGCTGCCCAGGGGAGTTTGGAAAGAAAGGCAGAGAAATCTTTGAATAACGTGAGGAATGCTAAGATATTCAGTGCTGTTGCCTTTCTTGTGACTTGAAAGAATTTTTGGTACTAATTCTGAGTGTCATCTTGAAATAGTCATCCATGGCTTTTTCTTCAGATAGACAAATTTCCTGAGAGCCAGTCAAGTCAAGGTTGTTCTTGTGTTTGCAGGACTAGCAGGTGTCTTTCAAGAATGAATCATTACAACTTATTATTTATTAAAAAATTAGTAAAGGTCCTCTACTGAATTTGTGCTGAAGAATCTTAAAGCCCTTTCAGAATCAGGTGGTTGTTTTCTATGTCTTGATTTTCTCGATTGTTTTTAATTGGTTACTCCCATTCAGCTAATGCTGTGTGCAACTGCAGAGGAGCTTCCCAGGGTTTACGTGCCTTTGTTCAGTAGTGTGGTGTCTTTATCCCTCCTGAGTTCCCGTGTTTTAGATTTATGGGAAGGATGATGTGAGAAGCGGGAATGTAATCTGAGTGTTGAGCCATTCCGTATTTCTTCTATTTAATATCTGGTCTCAGCATGTGAAAACTCTAAAGCCAAGTTATTCCATCTGTGGTATTGGCAGTGGAGCAAAATGGGATCCTTTTTCGTGAGGTGGATTATGTGGCTGTGAAAGGCAGCTTTGAGGAGCGCAACAACGCCGGGTGGAAACAATTTGGCTTAATTAAGGGCTTCTGAACTGAAAATTGGGAACCTGAATGCACACACTTCATTGCCTGTGGAAGTGGGGTACGGCGCTTCTCCCAGATCTCCCCCAGCATGTGAGAAGAATCTGATGATTAAGAGGAAAGCCCTTTTCCTGGCACTCTGTCTGCTGATTTGAAATTCTGTTGCAGCAGGCTAATTACTAGTAAAAATAAATAAATAGATTTCCCCATTCAGTTTTATGTGGGTGGGGGAAGGGGCTGGAAGAGAATCATCAGGAATGTGGCATCTTCCTGATCCTAGTTTGGTGCTTCAGGCATGTGGTTGTTAGATCCCATCTTTGGGTGTAATGTATCTGTGGTACCTTTGATTAATTAACAGGGCTTCAGTGGCAGTATTTTGGGAGTACAGACAAATCATAAGACAATGATACGTAATTAAAGTTTGCTGTTCCACCAGAGGAACTTCAAACCTTCACTTCAGGAATAATGGGTAATTAGTTGAAATGGTTTCTGTTGGAAGGTAATAGGTTCAGTTGGAGAACTAGTTCATTAAAGGGTAATCAATAAATTAAAGGGTAATTAAGTATCTTATAATGACCACAACACGTTCCATGCTTTTAAAAAAAATGCTTGTGAAAGTATATTTCTTTTAAAAGGGAAAGTCAATGCAATTTCTGGAAATAATTAGAATGTGTCAAGTGTGGAAGCTGAAAAACAGATTCTTCTTTTTGCATATATTAGCAAATCTAGAAAAAATATTTCAAATGCTTTGAGTCCCAAAGAATTGTAAAGCTCTTTCCTCCTGTAAGAATAGTTTCTGCCTAGTAACAGAGGTCCAAAAATTCTAGTTTTAATCTCAGTTTCACTGCATTTCCTCATGGGAAATTCATATGTCTTCTGCTTTGTGTCCCGAATAGTTCAGTGTCTTTGTAGTTGTATTGTTGATGATGATAAGATAAGCACATCAGTAGAGGAGCAATACCAAAAGCTGTATTGTAGAGAGGATTCATTCATATATCAGAGCAGTTGTGCCAGACACTTTGAATGAAGAATTTCTTCCCATCAGCTAGATTCACCTTATCCTTGTCCTTCATGGAAGAAATCAATTTCTACACAAGGTTATAGGCCATGGTCTGTAAGACCTGCTTCTTCTGTGTATTTCATGCAGGAGAGCAGAAAGATAAATAGTCCCAAATTATGTGTTCTGTTTTTTTTTTTTTCCTCACAGAAGTACTTTTATTTAATGAAGTTAAAATGGCTTGCATGTATATATTCAAAATGAGAGTGAAAGAACAATATTCTGTAGGAGTTGGGGGGGAATCCAGCCTAATACTGACATTCTCTTTTTCTTTCCTTCTCTCCTTATCTTTCTGTACTACTATCCTTCAATCAATATTTGACCACACAGGCTTTAAATGCAAGTTTGCCAGTACCTGATGTTGGTGAAGACAGTTTGAAGGATGATGCCTCACCACAGGAGCCACTGCAGCTGGGAGCTGTTACAGCATCTAAGGAATCGGGTGGGCAGCAGTCAGAGGTGGCTTCACCGCTCCAAGAACCACCCGGAGAGCAAACAGAGTCTGCTGGAGCAAATGGTGAGTACAAACCCCTGCTCAGTGCACATGCCTTGGAGGCCTGCATGCTGAATGGGATGAGGAGTAGAAATGGGGATTGACTAGCTGTGTGCTGCTGAACAGGTGTTACTCAAGTGATCTGTTGTTGCTCAGGTGCTTCTTGGGCACTGTTTTGTGGGAGATGTTTTCTCTGTAGGAGAGAGTTCATATGACAAGTGGCTTGTGGACTGAAGGTGTTGGTGTCAGTGGTGGACATCCACTTGTTAGGAACAGCTCAGTTTCTACTTCTTGTGTTATGCCTGCTGCATAGGCCTGTCCCTTCCTTCATAAGGCAGAAATCCTTTTTATGTTAATTCATCAGTGGTATTAATGATAAATGATTCAGTACTCATAGAAAGGGACAGGCTGCTAATCCTTTGGTTTTACCTGATGAAAGTTCCCTTTCCTACAGCTTTTAATCGGATTTGCATTGGGACCACAAAACCTTTCTCATCATAGGCATGCCAGTGTGTTCTGTCTTGGGACTGTCTCCCTTGCCTTGCTGCACAGTCAGGAATGTGCTGTTCTTTCTCCTGTGTGATCTGGCAGCCCACCTTTCCTGCTCTCATCAGCCTCTTCTTGCTTCCCTCTGTTCCTGTTCACAGGCGTGTGTTGAGAGATCTGCTTCAGCAGTCCTGCTCCCTGCTGACTTCTTGGCAGGATGGCAAGAGGGAGGGCTTTTCATTCAGAGCAGGCATCTAATGCTGCTGGTGGTGAGCTGGGAAGGGATGGTGACAGGGTACGAGGCACTGTCTTCAGTATCAGCCTGTAGAGTGCCTTAAAGGCACATGTGTAACCCGTGGTGTACTCTAGGGTTTGAATCCTGGTAAAAGCAATTCTTCGTCACATCTTCACATTAATTCCCAGTAAAAGGCTACCATATCTTATCCTGAGCCTTTGTGCCTTTTTTTTTTTAAATCATATCAGTAGAGACTTTTGACACTATAAAAACAGAATGCAACTTGTTTTATCTTTCATGAAACTCCACTTCTCTAAAATTTTACTCTTAAGTGGACAGGGATTGGGGGGAGGATACTAACTAAACAGTGTCACAAAGGAGAAGAAAATACTTGATGTTTGGAAGTAGTGTCAGAAGATTTCGTGTTGATGTTTGGAATTAGTGTCAGAAGATTTTGTGTTGATATTCAGCTTCTTGATCAAGTAAAAGAAAAGGCCATCAAAAGGACATGAGTTCCAAGCCAACAGTCAAAGATTATAATTATTTTTGAAGAATCCTGGGTAGTTTCAGTTGTTCGGAAATCACATTCCTAGGATATGTAATGAAGAGGTGAGAAGCTTCCTCTGAGTGCAGGTAATTATGTGTAACCAAGTTGCATGGCATGATGTGAACACACACAGCATTAGGAATCTGGATTTGAGTAGGCTGCCTGAAAAACCTTGACTTTGTTTTGAGAATCATCTCCCTGTGGTTGTGTGATGTTCCTATTCAGTGGAGCCAAGTCCACATGGTACCGTTGTTTATATGAAAGGGAAAACGGTACTATGTGTTTGCTCTTAAAGTGAAAAAATCCTTTAATGAAGATGATGCAGCGTGTATTTGCTGGTAATGATAGATGAAAGTGACATCATCTATAGAGACAAATAAAACTTGCCCAGTTGAGCACTAAAAAGAGTTCTTCAAATAAAGGTCACGTTCAGATGTTTCTTTTTGTCCACTCCTCTGAACCTTAGACAGTCTGGTCCACCTCATCTGTCCTTAGGCAGATGAATAAAGATGGAGAAGAGGTATCTCTTAGTTGCTTCATGCAGACAAATCTTTCCACATAGAAAAATCTCCCATTTTAGTGCTACACTTCATGTTCTATACTCATTGTTTATTTCACCTTGCTTGCCAGTCTAAACTCAGAAGTAAAGTGTTGTGTAAAGCAAGCACTGAAACAAAAGTGTTTGCCTACAGTAGTGTTTATGATTAAAAGTTTTTTGGTGTGGTTGATTCTTGTCATCATTATTTGAGTCTTGCATTCAAAAGACCACTTGAGAGATGACTTAGACTCATTAAAGTTGCCACTATAAAATGAAATTAACCAGATATTGTGGTAAATTGGCTGGGAAGTTGGCCAAGAGTCAGAGAGATGAAGGCTCAAAGTATCATCAGAACTTTGGAGATACTCAACATAATCAGCTGTAATCAAAAGAGAAATAGTGTTGCTATTATAGGAGGGCACCTGTATTAGATACCGAGCCTTTATATTTTATTTTATTATATTGCATCCCTTTTTTACTATCAGTAGGAGCATTAAATTATTATACAAGTATCTGGAGTCTATGAAACTCCTGACAGCAGAATTTGAGGCAATTTATAAGTAATTAGGTTGTAGAGAATTCCAATTAAAAAAACCCTTCAGAGAAATGAAAACAAAACAAACCCAATCCAACCCCACAGTAACAGGCAAAGGAGCAAATATTTCAGTGTGGAAGAACAGAAGTGGTTTTTGTATGGTTTTGTTTATGAGGGACGAAATCCATGGGGCTTTTAAGCAGCATCTTTTGAGGCTGAGTGCGGATGCCTTGTGGGAAGCTGCATCGGGCAGGAATTACAACAGCGGGAACTGAAGCGGGCGGCTGGTTCGGAAAGGGGCGGCTGGTTCGGAAGCGGCGGCCGGCGCTGTTCCCTTCCCGGGGCAGAGGGAGATGCTGAGGGCTCGGAGCGGCAGTTCCGAGGCGGACCCCGGGAGGCACCGTCCTTGTGCCGGCCAGCGGTGGGAAGAGCCGGGCGGGCGGGGGGCGGTCTCGGGCGGGGCCCGGGGCTGTCCGGGACGGGGGGAGCGGCCGTGGGGCTCGGGGAAGAGCCCAGCCCGCCGACGGGCAGACTTGCATCAGGCAGGCTCTCCGTCTGTCCGTCCGTCCGTCCGTGCAGCCAGCCGGGTGGGGTGCCAGGGGCTGGAAGCGCCGCTGCCGCCGGCTGGGGCTGCCCCGCGGCCCTGGGAGGAACGTCGGAGCGGGAGAGGGAGTCGGTGGTGCCGGTGTGGCTTCAGCCATGCTGGGGACAGTGACGATGGCGGGTAAGGCGGTGTGGCCCTGCCGGCACACGCGGTTCGCTCCCGGGCTGTGCGGGCGGCAGCGGCGTCCCCGTGCCGGGGCTGGGCGGTGCGCCGCTGCCCGAGAGCCCCGGAGCGCCGAGCCCCCGGGGTGACCGGCTCTGGAATTCCTGGCAGGGCCTTGGGAGCTAAAAGGTCTGCCTTAAGTGTTTTTATCTCGGTGAGAACCGCTTCCAAGCGAACGCTGCTGGAACTTCAGGAAGTGTCATATCGCCTCAGTCGGACGTACGATGTGGTACCTGTGATACGGGGCTTTGTGAATGTGGAGGTGCTGGCTGAGTGTTTTTCTGCGGGACGGGGCTATGATCTGGTATCTGAAATCGGGGAATGGAAAGAAAAGGTAGTGACTACACTAATGGTGCTATTTTACATCAGTCAGGCAATAAGGCGGTAAAATACCTTAAGAGCTAAATTTGGTGAAATTGGAGGGAATATGGAAGGTTAGCATCGTTTATATGTTGTAAAAATATTTGCATGAGAGAAATGAAGCTGTTGCTCTATTGCTGTTTTATCTTAACAAAGCGAAATTCAGAGGGGATTAGCACAGTGGCGAAGGGGAGTGTGTGTATGGGGGGCAGCGGGATCCCAGCCTGCAGTACCAAAAACTCAATGCTGTGTGTGCTGAACTCCACACATCTTACTTCAGGAATTAGCACACAAGCCACTGAAGCTGAGAGCTAATACTGTAAACTAATTGGACTTTCTGAAAAGATGACTTCTGGAGGAGCAAATAATTAAAAGAAAAAATGTTTTTTCAAAAAACTTATGTCAAAGAAAGACAAACTTATGCCTTTCTGTGGGAGACAAAGTGCTATTATTAAATTTAAATAACCAAACCCCGGATTTTTTATGTTTTTTTTTCCCCTAAAGATAGATAATTTGCATCAGAATTTCTCTCAGATTGATGATATATGGCTCTAGCTATCTAGGAAATCTTTATTTCATTGTATTAGCAATTACTCTCTTGTATATTGTTTGCTAGAGCCAGTGAATGAATTCAACAAATAGGGGGAGTTTATTCATGCAAAATACTCCAACTTTACAATACATATGGACAACAAAGCCGTAGAAGTGCGGCTCCATTTGGAGCGGGCCCTGGGGAGGACTGTACGTGATTTGAATCAGTGAGTAGTGGAGGAGATATCCTACTGCTGTTTACAATAGGGTTTTCATTAAACTCGATGCTTAATGAGCTTATCACATGCTGAGTCTTTTTCCTCAAGGGCTCTCTATTTTTTTTATTTCCTTTTATTGTTAGCAATTAAAGGTTAAACTGTTTTTCAAAAGCAATGTCTTTGTAGGTTTGCAGAGTTTTGATTGCTTGAGGTTTTCTTATTTAATAATTCCTGTGGAAGAACCTTAGATTTTCACTGCAGCACAGCTGCTTCTACAGTACATTTCCCAAGAACTGCATTTAGCTTGTGGTATGTGTTACCATTTCTTGGAAGGGACAGGGAACTTCTGCTTATTGGTATGCAGGAGTGTATTAAGCTGTCATGTGTCTAATTAGTGCAGATGTAGCTTCATCTCCTTTGTGGTGAGTTTGTGATGTTTACATTAGGCTTTATGTGGTCGTTTTGATAAAGAAAAAATTTCAATCTGCTTTTCATTGTTCATTAATCATTAGGGGTTCTCAAAAATGTCCCAGGGTTTACTGGCCTGTATTGCTTATCCCATCTTTGTTGCTAATGGAGCCATGAATTTTTTCCCCTCAAAGACTCAAGTGCTAGAGTTGTGTCTGTCTTATGCTTAGTGAATACATTTTATTTAAAGAAGCAGAACCGAGTCACTGAATGTGTGATGTGGACAGCATGTCTAACCATGTTATTTCATAAATATTTGTAGCATGCTGGTTTGGTTCCCAAACAGAACAGCTGTGCTGGTCTGAGAGCAGTTTATTATTGTGAGTGTATTTAATGAAGAATTTTTAACTACAGCAACTATATCTAAGCCATAGCTAGTGACACTTCTAGCTTTAAAAGGCTTCTGTTTGTTTTTAAAGAACTACAGTGTTTTCTGGTTTTTAGGGCTGTTTCTTGAAACACTGAAATGAAAAAAGAAATATCTTGAATAAATGAAATACATAACTTTTCCTGCTGGAATTTGAGAAGCTGGGCTCAGAATTGGAATTTGAGAAGCTCTGGGTTGGAGCAGACAAGTACAGCTAAATCAAAATCTAAAAACAAAGATTTTTTGGGGAATGTTAGAATGCTACAGTATCATAGTCAAAATGATTGTGTGTTTGAGGTTTTTGTTTGTTTGTTTGTTCAGTTGCTTTTCTATGATGTCGTTTTCTGGGGATGCTGCTTTTGCTTTCTAAAGGAGCTCTAAGCCATGGAAAAATAATAGGTATTTTGCAGCTTGTTCCTTTTTTCTGATTTTAAAAATAATCAAAAAGTATGTGAGATTTTAAAACCTAACTCTTCAGTTGCTACCGAAGTACCAGAGAACTGAAGACTAAATAGTACTTGTTTCAAAAGCTTTGAAATAACATGGTTGAAAAGCTCATGAATTGCATGGATATGCAGTTGAGATTTAGCATGCACAAATCTCTGTAAATCCTCCCTCATTATTTAATTAATCTGAAAGAACTTGTTCCCTGCAATGAACATGACAAGTCAGTCCTTGGAAAATTGAGTGAATAGAAGGGAGAAGGACGTAGTATGTGCTTTCTATGGAAGAATTGTTTGTACATTGAAGTGGAATTAAATATGGTGTGTGGCAGGCAAAGGAAGGAAGAATTTGTGAAAAATACATTGTTAAGAAGCAGCAATGTCACAATTGTAGTTTAAAAAAATTGAATCATTAGAAGGATAAAACATAATCATATTTCTGTGTTATTTTGTTGCTGTGAAATGAGTAGTGTGTTTGATTTATTAAACTCAACCTTCTGAAACATGTGATTAAAATAATCAGAATTTGTGGTATAGTGCCCAGTTTGTACACTCTGCAGTGGAAACGTAAATGCACTGATTAGTTTTCTTTTTTTCTCTCTCTCTTTTTTTTTTTTTTTTTTTTTTTTATGTTAAAGTGCTCAATTTCACAAATAATTCCAAGTAGCTACTTTATTGTAGATAAATCTGTTCAGGGTGGGTTTTTCACAGATATTGTAATTTCAGGCTGTCTCTTGTTTTTTAATTACTTGTATCAATTTTTGTCCTTTTTTATATTATCATTAGTGTTTCTAATGATAATTAGAAGAATTGTGCAGTTAAGAGAAAGCTGCATTTGACAAATACAGGCTTGGTTCAGATTTTTTTAACAGCCTTCTGTTTGCATCATATGAGTTTTAGAGCAGTAGCTGGTGGTTTGTTTGTGGCTTTTTTACGAGTTGTGTTTGTAGCAAAACTAGACACAAGGAAGGCAAGTTGCTCAGGGCTGCAGCATTTGCTTTTGCTCCTGCAAACCTAGCGAGAGAGTTGTGTGTGTGACAGCAGCACGGTTTGGCCCTGAACACTGAATAAATGGAAACAGCACAAAGTCCTCTGGAGCCCTGCAGTGGCCAGAGGAGTTTGCAAGGTGGGCGCTGGGTGTGTGTCACATCCATCTGAGAGATTGAGAATGCAGGGAATTCATGGAAAAAATCCAGCGCCGTGCTGCAAATCCTTAGGGGGAAAAGTCAACCAACTCCAGATGTTGACATGGTTGACTTGGAGCCCACGAAGTGCTGGAGATTTAACTCTTGCAATCACCATGGGTTTTTTTAACTCTTTGGCAGCTACCAGGGGAGAAACACATTTTCACTTCTGGAGAGAGATGAGAGCTGGGAGCAGTGAAGTTGTGCTGACGACTGTGTCTGTCAGTCTACAAAAAGAAGAGTTTAATTACTCATTTTATTTTTAATGGGATGAGACAGGAGTTCAGTCATTCTGAAAATACTAATTTTCCAACAGCTGATCAGCATGGTCCTAATAAAATAGAAATAAATTCTTATGGTGGACTAAGTACCTATGAAATTGTGAAATGAAACACCTTTGAGTCCTCAGGACTGTCAGTTTTGAAAGCTTCTTTGAGAATAAAAGTTGCAGTTACTAAAACACGAGCAGCACCTTGATTCAATTAAAAATATTCGAAAAGTTAACCGGTATGTTAGCAGTTAAAATAGAATTTCAGTGTTGGTCCTTGGCCACAGTGGATTTTAAATAGCTAAGTGTATCAATTTTATGATATCACCCCTGATCTTTATCACCTTCTCTAGGTATATTTTTGTTGTATTCTATTCCCTGGCTAGGACATAGCTAGTAAAGTATAGCCCTGCTCAGGAGAAACCTAAGGAAATGTTATTCATATCAGTATTTTACTTTATTTGTTTTGTTTTGTTTTCTGGTAGCTGTTTGGATGAACCTGTCTGGTGTTTCTTAAAGGTGCTTTCAAAACCACTGAATTAATTCAGAAAGTGCTGGTTGTCTTGCCAGAATACCTGTGGTAGTGACATGCTACAGAACTCTGACCAGCAATGCCTTGTGTAAGTAACTTCCCAACCTTTCTGCATTCAGAATTGCCCTCACAGTGTTTGGGCACTGAAGTATCATTAATAAAAACGTGACTATAGAATACAACTGCTAAATACAAAGTTCCAGGTGTTTACGTTGTGACAGCTTGGATATTTGTGGCACTGGAGCTTTGTCACACAGCAGTGGCAGCCTCCTGGCAACATGCAGGCAAATTTCCTGAATGGCACCTCTTTCCTCAAACGCTGAGGAAGGGCATCAGAAATTCAGTTTTAAAGAATCTTCCAGGGTTTTAAAATGTAAGAGGAGGAGACAAAGTAGAGACTGGGTGCAGCAGCAGCAGGTCACTTAACAGCTGACACTGGAATGTTATCTTGGGGATGAAATACCTTCTGGACAGGTTGAATCCTTTGATGGAATTGAAGGAGTAGTGCTCGGGCAAGGTCTCTTAAGTATATCATCTGTGCACCGTGAGGGAGGGTTTTTTACCTTTAAGTGTGGTGTGTTGTAGCATAGCTGTGATTTTCAGACTGGTATTAGTAAGTGTGTTCAGTCAGTCAATATTTCTGTTAGTTTTTCCTTTTGCACTGTGTTTAGTGAAGTATTGCAAGGTAGCATGTCTGCTGAGTGGACTGACAAGGAAGACCTAATTGTTGTCAGCTTGGCTTATCAATTCTGAGAGCTTATCACGGCCTCTAAACTCGGTGTTCTCTGTGTTTATGATTGCATTTGCTATTGTAATGCATGCCCATACCTGCAGATTTTGTAATAGTCGCTGCTCTTTTCACCTGCAAAGCATTTTACAGTGACATGGTCTTTATCTTTGGGTGTTATAAACGCCTCATTTTATAAACAAAATAAGCAAAAACCCTTTGAATACTTATCTTAAATATGAAGAGATGCCTTTATTATACTGATTTTACATCTTATCTTTCTTTGGAAATGAAATGCCTCGTTTATTCATATTCTTTATCATTCCACTCTTACAGTAATTCCATTTATCTGTAATACCTGAAACTCATTTTAACCACTGAATTTGCACTAAACACCTGTTCTGGTTTGGGACAGAATTGGAAGAAAATTTGGAAGGAAACTTCCAAATGGATGTTTTCTTAGGGGAATTAGGAAAAAATTATGAATAAATAAAAAAAAAGAAATGTCACCTTTTTACAATTTTTTGAAACCTCAGGGTTTTCAATGTTTGAAGGGCATGCATTCCCAGGGAGTGTTTGCAAGAGGAAAGGTGAGCCCATAGAAGTCCATGTCTCTGGCTGCTTAGCAGTCCCAAGTGCCCTCCTGACTTCTCCATTCCCTTCCCTGCACTTCTGGTCCTTCCTGCTTAGACCCAGAATTCCCCACTTGCTCTCAGCCCTGTATTTCAGTCTACCTTTATCTAACTCATGTCAGATGGAGATTTTCATGTGTCTGAGAATAAACATGTTGCATTAATGCCGGGCTGGGACAAACAGAAAGATTCTATGGACCTTGTTTCCAGCAGAGATGCTAAGAGGCCTTCCTCATGTGGAAATTTTTATTCAATGTTAAATGATCAGCATTTAGCTTCATAGCTGGTTAAGCCAAAAGAATAATTTTTAGTGTAAACAAGCTTAAGAATATATTAAAGTACCTGTTACCAAGTAATTACAAAATATGTGATGTTTTGAAGATAATCTCTGAAGAAGTGCCTCTAACTTCATGAATTCCCATTAAGCCTTTGACGGTTTTCTGTTAACTTACATTATTTTATGGAAATGACAAGGACTTTATTTCCAGACCTAAGAATAAAGGAACACAGATACAAGAGTGGTTCCTTGACTTTATCATTGTATAGACTCAAAATAAAACTAAATAAACAAAATGTGTTTGAAATAAACAAAAGTGTTTGATTGATAAGAGTTATTTTGCTTGTGGATTGTACGGATGTTCGCAAGAGGTATATTACCAATAGAATAAAAAATTCTGGCAGCTTCTTCAAAATGTCTGTTTTGTCTTGCCCTTCGCCCTCACAAATGGCTCAGTTCAAACTTCTCTGGTCTGAAATGTTTGGCAAGTTAGCATGTTAGCAGAGATCAGGCTTTTAATTGAATTAGGAGTTAACAATTGAGGTAAATAATATTGCACTGTTAGATAAAGGAAAAACAAAAAGCTTTGCTTATGTTGACTTGGAAACAACAACCAGTAGGCTGCTGATAGTGAAACATAATTTGCCCTCTCCATAGCAGTTAGAAGCCATTATCCTTGTAGATTTTGTTTTGCCTGTGGTGTAGTTAGTTGCAGCCTTACCTGGACTGCATTGTCTGTGTGCTTCTGAAGAAGCAGCCCTTGAAAAAGGGAGAAGCGGGCAGAGCAAGAGGCGTTGAGGGACTTGTGGGGATCAGGTGTTCCAGCAAAGTAAGGCCAGCTGCACAGTCAGAGGCAGCTTCAAGGTGGTTCAAATAAAAACCAAATCACTTCGGGAAGTTGATGATCCCATGCTTTGTAAAGCTGTCTCCTCCTGCTTCTGAACATTGAAGTAGCACATGTACAGCTTAAAAGAAAGGGACCATGTCTTCTTTTAGGGTGTTGCTGTTCAACATTTAACATTTTTAAATAATTTTATTTTTCCCTATTGGCATTCTAACAGGTTTGGTCAGAGAGAAGAGTATGTTCCTTCGTGCCCTTGCACTTTTGCCTGTTGCACAAAATCTAGGATCAAGGAGAATATTAAACTGAAATCCTAGCAGCATCCAAGCCCAAGAATCTTTTGGTGTCTTGAATATGCCATAGATGTAATTTACAATGCCAGTCTCTGAACTTGAGTTGGCCAGAGGAGAAATAATACTTAAATTATCCTGGCAAGACTGAGAGAGGGGGGTTGCCAGTGACCTGAACAAAAAATGCAAACCGTCCTCAAAGAAAAGATAATGCAAACAGACCTGTGAGCAGTGGGGGATTTTACCTTCTTGCATAGTAACAACTTTATTAATTCTAAACAACATGGAATTGCTGTAGATGGTGATGGTGTGTATGTATTGAATACATACATATATTGTATAGAAGAATTCCAAAGATTCGTGATCTTCAAAGCAATATATTGTTATGTGTTTTGTAGGGGTTACGAGTTTTCAGAAAAACAGGTGATTTCCCATGGGTGTTTTCACATCTTACTATTCTTTTGGGACAGAGCTGTAAAATTAGCTTTCTTTTTTGTCATCGTTTTAGGTCAACAGGCTTCTTTTGAGTTTTGTTTTGCTTTGTTTGTTTGCAGGTTTTTTTTGTTCATTGGGTTTCCTCAGATGTGTCTGTCTGCATGGAAGTATTTAATGAGCTTTGCTTCAGGAATAATTGTATATATTATTCGGTATTGTCTATGATAATTTTTTTTTTCACCTAAGTTTGCCTTAAAGTAAAAAAACTCACAAGCAACACAAAAAGAACTGCAAAATCAGGCTATAGAATAAGAGAATATAAGCTTGAAAGGTGTATTTGCAAATAAACTGTGGAAAGAATTGTAGAATGATGTGAAGAAGGAAAATAATTATAATAGGGATAGAACAGAAACAAATTCTTAAAAATGTACTAGTAGCATATAGGAAAGATACGCAGATAATAATAGAACGTGTATGTTTATGAAAATTAGTAATAATGAAAAAATATATAAAGGTATATTCTAACATTAAATTTAGAAGGAAATTAACTGGGGTTTTGTTGTTGTTTAAACAGTTGGACAAACAGAACATTCCAGTGTAACTGTGAAGGAAGACACTGAAACTATGGAGACAAATCCATCTGACTCGGGCACCACAGACGGTGTAGATGCTGAGAAGGAGGATGCTCAATCAATTAAGCAGTTGCCAGCTTTGGAAGAAGTTGCAGAAGACCAGGTGGCAGAGCCACAGTCTTATGATCTGGGTTTTAAAAAGGTTTTTAAATTTGTTGGGTTCAGATTCACAGTGAAGAAGGAAAAGACAGGAAAATCAGAACCCGTTCAGCTGCTTACTGTGAAAAAGGAAGCAAAGGTCCCTGAAGGAGCTGATGATGAAAAAGAAGTTGCCTCAGAAGAAACAGCAGTGCCTGAGGATGTACTCTCTGCAGAAGACAATACCAAAGATACACTGAAAAACGAAAAAACAGAAGAAGAATCTCCTAAAATACCAGAAGCAAGTGAGACTTGTTCTCAGACAGTTGCCTTAGCCACTGAAACTGCATCACCATTAAGAAAACTTTTTACTCAAGGATGGACTGGATTTAGAAAAAAGAAAAGTTTTAGGAAGCCTAAAGAAGATGAACAACAGTCTCCTGTGAAAGAAGAGGAGATAGAAAAAGAGGAGACAACATTAACAACTGAAATCAGTGAAAGGGAGGAGAAACCTGAGTCTGAGAAGCAAGATGAAGAGAGAAATGTGACAGCAGTAACTGTTGAAGCGCATGAAAAGGAGCAAACTGAAGGTGAAATGCAGGAGTCAGAAGAGACTCTGTCAGCCACAGGAGCAGAAGGAAGTGAAAAGAAAGAGGTAGTCAAGCATGATGAGGAGGAGCAAAAAGAGGACCCAGCAGCTGTAAAAGAAAGTGCAGAGGAAAAAAAAGATGATCAAGAAAGGAAACTGGTGGAAGTCCCAGAAAATCTTGGTAAAGAGGAAGAAAAAACTGAAGAAGGAGAGAAAGAAGGTGAGGTGGCAGAGAAACCACTAGAAACAAAGTCAGTGGTACCTCTTGTCACTGACAGTGTGAATGGAAAATTGACAACATCCTCAGAAGGCCTACCTGTGGGAGAAAAACTGGAGTCAATGGAAAAGTGTGAAAGAGATGACAGAACTGAAATAGCCTCTGAAGAGACATGTGAAACAGGGTCTGAGGGAATGGAAATTTCTAGTGATCAGCTTAGAAAATCTGAAGGAAAAGAAGGAAGTAAAAATGCTCTACTTGGGAAAGAGACATTAGATGAAAAAACGGAGGAAGCAGAATTAAAAATGTCACCCACAGCAGAAGATGTTGCACAGGGAGAAGCTCTGGATAGAACCACAGAGAAGAAAGAAAGCAAAGAACTGCTACTCTCTTCTACTTCTGAGCAATCCGTTGACACAGAGGATAATCAACAGTCAGTCAAACCCGCTGATGAAGGACTGCAGGGAAAACCTGGCACAGATACAACTGATACTGTCAAACCAGATGAAACAACCATGGAAGTAACTTCTGAAGAGGCAGCTGGAAAGAAGCCTCCAGAAGGTATCACAAATGAAGCAGAACTCCTGTCTTCTCAAGAAAAGACTAAATTACAAGGTAGCCCTTTGAAGAAACTCTTTACAGGTACTGGATTGAAAAAGCTGTCTGGAAAGAAGCAAAAAGGTAAAAGAGAAGAATCTAAGTTAGGGGAACAGGGTGAGCCAATTCAGCAGTTATCAGATTCCCCAGATAGCCCAGAGGAACAAAAGGGGGAGAGTTCTGCTTCTTCTCCTGAGGAGATGAATGAAATTCCCTCTTTGGAAAAATCCGCAGATGGAATGCAGGTCACTGAAAGTGAGGATGCCACAATTACAGATGTGGAGCGAAAAAGAGAAATTGTTACACCTTGGGCATCATTTAAAAAGATGGTGACTCCCAAGAAACGTGCCAGAAGGCCCTCTGAAAGTGATAAAGAAGAAGAAATTGATAAGACAAAAAATGTTGCAGTATGTGCAACTGAAAATGTTGCTGATGAAAATCAGGGAGAAATACAAGAAAATGGGATTGACCAGAAACCAGAGAAGATTACAGAAGAGCCCAAAAGAAAAGTTGATACCTCTGTCTCCTGGGAAACTTTTATATGTGTAGGTTCTTCAAAGAAAAGAGCCAGGAAGTCATCATCATCTGATGAAGAAAGCCAAAAAGTAGAAGAGTCTGGACAGAGCAAAGAAACAGCGACAGATGCAGTTCTTACTAGCTCTCAGGAGAGTGACCAAGGACAAGGGAATTCTTCCCCAGAACAGGCTGGAAGTCCATCTGAAAGTGAAGGTATTTCAACATGGGAATCGTTTAAAAGGTTAGTCACTCCAAGAAGGAGATCCAAAACCAGAATGGAGGAGAGAAGTGAAGACTCTGTTGTGGAGCATTCAACATCGGATGGTGAGCCTGGAAAAGATGAATCATGGGTTCCATTTAGAAAACTGATGCCTGGGCGCAGGAAGAAAAAGTCAGATGGAAAGCCAGAACCAGCTCATCTTAAACAAGCGAGAGAAGACATGGCAGAAACAGCTGAGGAAGATTCTGATGTTCCAGCTGTTGTTCCTTTATCTGAATATGAAGCAGCAGAACAGGAGAAAATGGAAGCTCAACGAGCGAAAGATGCTGAAGCGACAAGAGAACAAACCTCAGAGGAAGAGAGAGCAGAAAAGGAGACCCTAAAGACGGGGCAAAGATCTGAAGGGCTGATACATGCAGTAGCTGTGGAAGAGGAAAGGGCAGTGAGCAGCATTGAGGAGAGGTCACCATCATGGATATCTGCTGCTCTGACAGAGTGCATTGAGCAGGTGAGAGAAGAGGAAGAGAAAGAAACTCAGAAAACAGCTGAACCAGGTGTTACTGTGGAGGATGCAGTGGTAGCTGCTGAGACAGTGCCAGAGACTAGAAAGGATGTAAGTGATGACACCGCAGCAAGTGAGCTGGAGCTAACCTCTGAAGCTGTGACTGCTCTGGAGACAGCAGAAGCTTCCTGTACTGAAGAAACCATGGAAGTGTCCCTTGCTGAGGAGACAACTGAGATGGTTTCTGCTGTTTCACAGTTGTTAGAAACCCCAGATACTACAGAGGAAGCTACACCAGTTCAAGAAGTAGAGGCCACCGAACAAAATTTGAAAGAATTGGACAAACAGACACAAAAAGTTCTTCATGAAGTTGCTGAAAGAGTAAAATCAGATGTAACACAGCCTGTTAGTGAAAGAGCTGTGACAGAAACTATAATTACAACCGTACAGGGACCTGAGTCAGAAGTGAAAGGTGCTGCTAAAGATGGGAATGTTGTCAGCCAGGAAACCGTTGTGCTTGAACACAAAGAGGATGGCTCCCAGCCCCAGCAAAGTGCACTGAGCATTCAGGGCCAAAATGGAGTTGAAGAGAACGTATTACCTGAAGGTTCAGCAAAAAGTGAAATACCTTCTGTGATGGAAGAAAGCACAGATGGATGTCAAGGATATGTAGAAGACCATAAAGAAGTAAATGAAGTGCAGACGACAACAGAGGAAACTTTATCACATGACAAAGAGTTTCACAGCATCAAAGCCATCACTCCCAAGGAAGAGCTGCTTGCAAACCAGGAGCCTTCAGAGCAAGAGAAACTGCCCATTACAGAGTTGACACCGGATGAGACAAGAGATCAATGTGCTCCAGAAGGAAAGCCTGCAGTAAGTATTGCATATAACACAAAGGTTCATTTGTCAAAGTAAAAGTCAGCAAGTGTTAGGTACTATGCCTTGTTTAGAACCAGATTACGGGTATATTACTGTCAAGAACCTTCCTTGTGTAGCCTGAGGCAACTGAAGTTCATTTCCAGTGAGAGATATACGGCTGTCTAGAAGCAGCAGGCAGTGCAGCTTGTGTGCAGTGAGGTGGATGCAATAATGGAGTGGGAGATAGTGTGCATAGATGCAGAGGTACTGAAATGATTGTCATTAGGGCTCCTGCACTGCACAAAGTGACTGAAGATACTATATGAACACCTGAGATACAGATGTGATCCATGTGACACCATACACATTGGATGGTATCTTCAGTTGTGGGCAGAAATCCAGGTGAGGCTGAGGTACCTCTGCAAATGGAGGACATGGAAACGACACCACTATCTCCAGCTTTAAATGCTGTAGTTGCTGTGGCTGGCACATTCCTACCTTCTTCCCTACCTCCTCATCTTTTGGCTTTGTTTCAAGTGCTGCCAGCTGTCCCTTCCTTTAGTTAATTTTAGGTTGCCCTTTGTTTAATGAGCTACATGTCCTCAGAAATGACACAGGCTGGGGTCTTGGTGAGGTACTAATCCCTGTGTCATCACCGTATGCTCTTCCCATAACACTTGTCCTTTTGGGTGTTGCAGTTTTTCACCTAGAACATTGCTGGTCACTCCCTGCTTGTAGCCCTTTTCACAGATCTGTTGCAATTCTTCACAGGTTCAGGACAAGACAGAGGATGGAACCTCATCCTTGGGGCTTACAGCTGAAAAGCTTGAAGGAGAGGGCAGAACGCTCACTGAGGGATCAGAGTGCACAGAAGCAGTTGTCACTGTTAAAACTGAGAAACAAGATGGAATTCCTGACTCAGAAGAACAAGTTTGTGCTGAAGGAGTTCCTAGCAGGACACCTGCCCGGAGAGAGGAAGATGATGCTGTGCACAATGGAGTAAAAAGCACAGAAGTCACTGTTCCTGAGGTTCTACTGCAGAGCAAGGGAAAAGCCTCTGCCCTTCCCTCAAAAACAGTTGGCTCAGAAGCAGCTGCAGATGCTGAGCAGAGCATGAGCAATGGGTGTGACAGGGACATTGCAGCAAAAGATTCTGTGCCTGTCACAGAGCCACAATGCAGAGACAAAACAACTGAAACCCCCTCCCAGAGTGATGAAGTGGAAGGTGCTGTGCTCAAATCTGAAACACGGTTGGAGGGCACTTCCATCGTTGCTGAGGCTCCCATGCAGATTAAAGCAGATGGGGCATCTAATTTATCATCAGCATGCCCAGAGGTTGTTGAAAATGAAAGTGCTGTTATCACTGATAAATGTCCTAAGAAATGTGAAACACCCAGCAGTTTGGCTGGAGAAGAGACTGTGGGAAAAGGACAAGAACTTGTAGAAACCTTGAACTGTCAAGGTTTCCAGAAAGAAGATAAGAAAAATGAGCAATTGTTGGATGGAGCCAAAGAAGTATTTGAATACGGAAAACAGGAATCTGTGAGACACGATGAATGTTCAACTGCTGTCCAGCAAGAGGAAGGCTCTGGCTCAGCCTTTCCACAGGCTGAAGGCTTGGGGGCTCTGAAAACACCTGTGGCTCTAGCAGCTGCAGCAGGTGGAGAGCATGTCGTGGCAGAAACTGTGACACGCTCAGACGTGACAGCCAACACTGTACACTTGGCAACTACTCCAGAGCAAATGGCTTCTGAGGAGGTCCCGGTTTCTAACACTGACTGTTCAGGCTGTGGGACTGCAGAGCTTGCTGGTGTGGAGGCACCCCAGCCTGGAGTGACTTGTGCTTCCATGAATGGAGTATCAGAGGAGCAAGAGCGGCCCCAGAGCACAGGGCAGGCTGAACACAATGGCATTCCTTCCAGTCACAGTCTGTCTCCCAGCCACCCTGAATTTCAGAAGCATGTGATTCAGTCTGTGGTCATAGAGTCCCAGAGCACAAAAATTGTGTTGAATGCCATCCAGTCAGCTGTTCACAAACTTGCAGAAACAGAAGAGTCGGCTGCCCTTGAGTCAGAGGAGAGCATTAAGTCCATAGGGAAAAGCCCATCAGATATAATTGTACCTGAACTTCTGGGAAGTACACAGGTAGATCAACAGCTTCCAGTAAAAGAGGAAGAGATACAGAGTAAGGAACAAGAGCTCAAGCAAACAGGAATAGTGAAAACTGCTACCTTAACTGAGTCTGCAGAAATCCATGCAACTGTGGAAAAAAAGGACATGCCTTTAATTTCTGAGATGCTGAAAGATGGGCAAAGTCAGAATTCTTTAACAGTCGTGACAAGCTCTGAAGAAATTTCAAGGGAAAGTGTGAGACTTCAGAAATCAACCCTAGAACAAAGTACTTCAGAAGATTCAACCAAAGACACCCTAGACATGCACACACCAAAATTAAGGGAAAAAGAGGTTGGGTACATTATGGAAATCTCAGACCAACATACAGGACAGCAAACATGCAGAGAAAGTGAGGAACAACTATATCATTCACCAGTGGAAGATGGGAAAACACAAATGTGGGAGGATGACGGTTGTCAAGAAGGAACATCTTGTGATAGACAAAGTCAGAACTCAGTGGCTCTGACGCCTTGAATGTAAGTAGCATTTTTAGCCAGTAATTTATTTCTTTTTCTAAGATTGTTGTGAGGATCTCTAAACTGTCCTCTGTAATGTGTTGTGGTTGTTTGTTTTGTTGTTAATTATTTTGCTGTAGGGCTGCTCTCACTTCAGTGGCCTTGGACTTGGCCTATATTTTGGTGTGGTATTTCTGGGAGGTAGTAAATGTATTTTTCAGTTTTCCTAGGTAGGAACTCACATGACACACTTAATGTATTCAATTTAATGTGCAAACACACTCTCTAACAAAACTCTTCTTAAAATCCTAAAGGATGTGAGTATTGCCTTCCGTGGTAAACCTGGAGTGCCTCACGCACAAAGCTCTTTACACTTCAGAGGAATTTGAATCAGAAATTACAAGTACAGTCTCTCCCTAGGATATGTACTGCACTTGCTTCACTAAGTCATAAGACCTTTATCTCTGAGAACTGCTTGGGGAAATAATGTATTCTTGAGAAAGTAAGCAGTCATTACTAAAGCTTTTTTACTGTCATCTTTCTTTCAGATGTGCTAAGCATCCATGTGGCATGTGGAGAGATGCCAGTCCTAGAGAACAACTGACAATCCTGCCACAGAACCAGGAGCTTTATTCACTACCCTTTATTCTTGGATGTTAACATCTGTTCTTTTGAAGACCTCGCCTTGCCATTTTTGTTAAAAAACAATGCCTTTAATATTGGCTGTATCCATACCTGTGTTCCATGAAGGTTATTTGTCTCTGCCCAAAATAGTCCATTAAGACTGGAGCTGCACCACTCAGTGACTGGGCAGACCACTAGAATTTTTGCCATGGTTATTACTGTGCCCTCATTTAATGTGTGTCCTGACTGTCCAACCTCCTTGAATCCCTTCACTTGTCCCTGAGTCTCCCTCCCTTGTTTAGCAGTCTCCCTTACCACTCACATCTTTCCTAGCTGCCTTGATCTGACCTGTGAATGGCTGTAGGTGCTACTCAGCTTGTGTGTGAGGGGGAAGAGGAGGGCTGGCTGATGAGAACACAAGAGACATCTGGATATGTCTGTCAAACAGCAGGAACTGGATCACGCACAAATTGTTTGAGCAAGGTGCTCAAGTTTGCTGCCTTTCAGTCCCATTCAGGTATCTCTGTCCATCTTTCAGTTGTATTTGTGCAGGCCTGATTCAGTCAGAAATTATATCTACAGTGTAGCTTTGAAAGGAGATGGAAAATACCCTTCCTCTGTTGTTCCAGACTTCAGGTCTCAGGACTGGACTGTAATGTATTGAATATTTATATGTATGTCTTAAACCCAGTTCTGATTTTAATGTAGAGCGATGATACTTCCGTACTGTTTAGGCATTCCCTTAAATGAATATTGTAGAGTAGCCTGGAGAGGAAATTGATACTTATTGGAGCAGAAATTGATAACATGTAGTTTCCTATTTATTGTTCCAGGTTTTTCCCCCTGTAAAATCTCTCCAAAAATTTGGCTGTCTTGCTTTGAATATTTATATGTATACCCTAAACCCAGTTCTGATTTTAATGTAGAACTATGATATTTCTAATGACAAAAGGAGAGCCCTGACCTGACCCACTGCTCGCTTCTACTTGCTGACCTCCCTGGTTTCTGAGAACCCTCCAGACACCACCACTTGTTCTGGTGCCACTTTGTATCTCACCCCTCTGATTCCAAGCTCTGCTAATTTCTGGTGACTGCCCCATCCAATGCAAAGCTTTTCCCTGCCCTATAATGTCTTAACATCTTCCCTGCATACACACTTCCTTCTTTCCCAATCCCTGCCTGAACTGTTTTCCCACCTCACCATTTTTTGAAATTCTCCCCACTCCTGACAATTCTCTGTCTCTTCTGAGGCAGGAGTAGAAAAGAGGAAAAAAGGGACTTGGTAGTGAGTTCTGCCTTGAATTTCAAAAAGCTGATGAGATTTTTGGGGTCCTGAGGTCTTAAAAAGCTTCATGAAAGGTGGATTGGATTGAGAGCAGGTGAGACCAGAATGGGTAGGGTGATATAAAGATGCTTAGAAGCCCCAGGATTGAGAGTCCTGGGATGTCTGTCCCCAACAGGAATTGGTCCTCTCCTTTGTTGTTTACGTTAAAATCAAATAAGGGGTACAAGTCAGTACTTTCAGCTCTGATTTCCAAAGTGAAGGTTACAATCACACGTTGTGAAACCAATGCCCATCAAGTTGAACAATAACTCACTCTCATACCTGTATAGTAATTTATTTTAAAATCAGCTTTAGTGTACAAATGCTCTTGTTACGGCAGGTGCTGGCCTCTCCTCGAGGCTGCGCGTCCAGCGAGCGATGTGACTGATTGCACTGGTGTGATTGCACCATCTGGTGCTGCCTGCGTGGAAGCATCAAAAGATTTTTCCTTACCTCAGAGCGAATTATATAAATATTTAAAGCCAAACAATGTGGTTTCAAACAATCCAGTCTATCTCTGTCCATTGTTAGTGGCAGCTTTCCCCCTTAGCTTTGGGCGATTCCAAAAACCTCAGTTGGTTTCCACGCATTTAGATTGGCTTGCAAGGTAATGATGCTCTTAATAACACCTCACAAGTGCAAACTTGGCTGAATTTGTACAAATTGTATACCTATGTACCTTAAGCCATATTGCAATAACTGCAGCAGGTAAAACAAAATAACAAAAGCATGACCTGTGTAATCCTGATTCTTACATTTGTAGCTCCAAAGCTGTTAATAATATGTAAAGTTACTTCTTGTCTGAACCTCATTTAAATAAAGCTAGCTTTACCACAATGTAAATTGTCTGTTGGTAGTAATTGAGCAGGCAAGGGCTTTTAACTTGCCTGTTCTCTCCATTAATCCAGGGCCTAGGTAAGCGATGCAACAAACCTAACTATAAAACAAATACAAAATCTTCTTTTTATAACTGACAGCTAAAAATACCTGCTGCATCCAAAACCACGCTAATGGTGCAGGGAGCATGTCTCCACAAAAAGACACTACTTTGTTCCAGTGTATTGCTTTGGCCTCTGAAACTCTCCTTGAGACTGTGACTTCTGGCTTGTGCTTAAAAGCTTGAAGCTTCCTCTAATCCAATGTATTGGGTTACTAAATTTGATTTTGTGTTTTTAAGGTAGATTTCATTGATTAAATAAAATGCAACTACAAATTTGTTCTAACTTGTGTACGTGGTGAGTTTTTTTTCACCTTGCTTAGTGTAAATTGTTTTCTGATGGTTGCTTCATCTTCAGGCAGTTAGATTTGCTCCTGAGAATTCACATTCAGGTTTTGACGTGAATTACAGAAGCTAATTACAGAATTAAACTATGATTTGGCTCTAAGTTTCAATAAAGTGTGCATATTTCAGAAGAAGTAAGAATAGAGTACTCCTGAAGACTGAAATACTTTAATTAAATTCAAGATAGAAAATGGCATTCTGTGAGCCAGAATGAAAAATTAGTAAATCATACACCTTGCTGTTGTGACTGAAGTATAGAAAACTCCAACAAAGCAACAACATAAATGTCCACTAAACTGTGTTATAGATTAGCAGATTGAGGGTCTTGGGCTCATAACTTTTAGGGCTCATAACGTATCTTTTAGGCTCCCCCACGTCTGCTTAGTGAGGGTATACTCATGGCACCAGAAATCTGGGCATGCCTGTTTTTTATCTTGGCAAACCTTGGACTTCAGACATAAAGTTTTTCCAGCTGTTCATGTTCTGTGGCTGAGGCTGATTAGCAGTGTGTGTATCTCAACACAGATTCACACCTGAACTAGTTTTGTAATAATTGGTGCCTTCCTATCCTCAGCTAGAATGCTGAATCCTGTATCTGCAAACACCTAGTTGTACTGATTGCAGCAAGTGCAGGGATGTTGGAGCACTGCATGCAGCCTGTCTCTCATCTTGCTTTGGCATGGTGTCAAGGGCCCACACTGCAGGGGACTGATGTCACTGTCCCCTTTTGGCATCTGGAGGTACAAATTAAACCAGCATCTCCTGCCAGACATTGTGCCTCTGCTGCCCTGTTTGCAATATTTGTGCATTTATACTGCCTAGTGAAATCTCTGAACAGGCATCTAACCAGGGATTGGAGTCCAAGCCTCTTGCAGCCTGAGGAAGTTTGTCTGCTGTTTCCTCTTGCAGGGTTGTTTTATTGGCAACAGCTCAAGTATCCTGCCTGTTGGCTCGGGCTGTGGAAGTGGATCTGGCTTTCCCATGCAATCCAGAGCATATGGGAGGCAGCTGTGCTCACTGAGGAACCTGCACAGCTTGGATACAGCAAGTGCTTGGGGATGGGCAGGAGGTTTGCCAAATGCAGAGAGGATTCCTGAGATGTTCCTGTGTGGATGCTGAACGCTGGATGTTTGTCATTCGCAGCTGCCACATGGGGAGGGAGCGGGCCTGAGGAGGCTGATGGCCTCACAAGGAAGGATGTGGCTTGGAATGAGCAGCAATGTGGAGCAGAGGGCCAGTGGAATTGGCAGCATGGGTTTGGAGTTCTAATTTGGCAGGGGGAAGGATGATGTGATAAAGGAGGGTGACTTTGCTCTGTGAACGTTTTCAGATACTCCTAACAAGGTGGGAACAGCCACCACAATGCTAACACCTGCAACAGGGCTGCTGTCATCTCTAGTTGGGCATGACATGTAGTCTTTACAAAAGTAAGAATTAAAGTCAGGGGTCTGGTGTCTGTTCTGCTGTCTGTAAAGTTAGCTTGTGTCTGTTCTGCTTCAACATCCTCCTGAAAAAATACTATCAACTCATTAGAACAGGAAGAAGGGTTTTAGGAAGCATTTCGTATTCCCCCTTGAAAATGACATCCACTTCCAGAGCTTGAAAAGGCTGTGAATAATCACAGAATTATTTGGTGGGACCTGGAAGACCATCTGGTTCCAACCCCCTCTGCCATGGGCAGGGCAAGGAGTGATGATGTGATGAAATGAGGGGAGCAGAGGTCTGATATGCCACAAGAGCTGTGCCCTGGAGATGGTCTCTGTGTCAGCTTCACCCTGTCCTCTTCATCTGTTCTACAGATAGGCCTCTGTCCCTCCTACAAGGGAGGATAACCAACACGATGCCTTTTCTCTAAGCAGCCAGACAAGAGGGGATTGTGGCAAACTGCAATGCATTTGCAAGCCAGTTGCTGCCCTGGAAGGCAGACATCCCAGGAAGCAGCCTGCGAGCAATCCCTGCCTTCTCCCCAGCAAAAGTGCTCCCCTGGGAGGCTCTTCTGTGTCCCCTCAGCCTGCAGTACTATGGCCTCCTCTCCCCTACCCAGGCTAGCTGTCTCTGCTTTGTAAGCAGGTTCCCGGTGAACTTTTAAATTGATTTCTGAGAGATTTTCATGGGACAGTCCCAGAGGCAGCGTTACAGCCAGTGGTACCTGTAATTTCCCAGGTTATTATTCCCAGGTTATTTCCCAATAAAAGCAGCTGTATGAAACAGAAATCCTGACACACAACCACCTGCACTAGCATGATTTCCTTTCACTATTCCAGGGTAGCCATGAGGGCAGCAAAAAGACAGACAGAGGTGATGCTCAGCCAGTGTTTGAGGGTAGTGTATGCCCAGGGCCAAAAAGGAGTAAAGTTTTCAAGACTGGCTCACTAATGTAGAGGAGGCTGGGAGGTTACAGCTCCAAGGAAAGTCTGCTAGGTAAAGATGGGGCAAGGGGGAAACATTATTTATTCAGAGGAAATTTTCTTAGCCCAATTACATTTATTTTTTAATCTCCTAGATAATGTTTTCATTATCATTTCATGAGCATGATTAAGAATCTGAAGGACAAATATGAGCTGTCCGTTATTCTGGAACTGACATGAACTCTTCTAAACTAGAGCATTTGCTGAATAATCTTGAAAATAGCATTATTTTCTTTGGCATACATCTCCCTGCTGGGAAAATGCTTTTATTGGATTTTTGCATAATCTGTCTTGATCCTGCAATTGGATTCCAGCTCATACATCCTCTCTCCTCCCCACAGCAGAGCCAGCTAATGCCTCACAGATGCAAGGGGGGAACCTGCATTGGTATGAATGATGTGGCAAAGGCTGGGCATATTGCTTGCAGTTCTCATACAAAAGCATGTTTAATTTAAAAATTCCAAACAAACAGACAAATCCCTTGAGCCATTATTGGCACCAGTTGGTAGAAGCAGGCTCTTATTCATTCTGGGCTCATATTAATCATGGCAGTATATTGACTATGTTGAAATTGCTGTTTGGTTTTCTTTCACTCATAGGCAATAGTTGCTCACGAAGAGAACAGACAATACTTCTTTCTGTAAATACCCCTTGAAGCGTCTCAAGGCTCTGGACGTTCCTGTTACTAGTTATTTATTTTTCCAATAGAAGAGGCATCACATTTTGTTTTCTCTTTCCAGTTAAGAGCTTGGATCACTTGGATAGCATTAAACCCTGCAATCTAAGCAGGTGAGATGGTTTTGCTTAAAACTTCTCAAAATCCTACTTTTAGTTTTAACTACTGTACAGGGAACACAGGGATGATGTGCTATAACAAAGCAACCTGCTATATTTCTATATTGTACCACAGAAACCAGGAAACTTGGCATGTCACTGAAAAAATAATACTTGAATTTTGAATTGTAAAGTAGGCAAGGTAATGATTACTTTTTCCTATTGAGACAAAGTAAAATTAGCAGGAAAGTGGTGGTGGGTGGCACTGATAACAAGCAGGGAAGCAGAAGAGCACAGCTAGAGGATTGCAGGAGCAGAGACCAACATGCATCAAGTGATGTAAAATTGCTGCTACTGGAAACAGAATGTTTATTATGACAAATTTGGAATTAGGAAAAAAAATCAGAGAAGTTCCACAATCTGCAAATCCAGGAAAAGATTTAAATGAGTCGAAAAAAAAGAGTGCTTTTATTGAACATGAATTTGTGACCTGTTTGCAGGAATGCAGATAATATGGCCACTGTGGCTTCTCAAGGATGAAGTGCTCTTTAGAGAACTTGTTCATACATACATATGAACATTTGAAGTAAGAATATCTTCACTTTAAAGGTAAGCTGATAGCTTTAACATAACGCTTACCAATGAACCAAAGAGTGTGAAGGTAGTGCTTTCCTTTCTGCAAGAGGAAAGACAGGTAAGAGAGCTTGTAAAAATTTGCTAGAAATAAGAAACATGAAAGTGTATGAAACTAATAATGATCTTTGAAGTGTAAAGCTCAATTGTCCTGCTCGTTACCAATTTTCTTAAGGGAGAAACCAAAACCCTCTACCTGGCTCCTACTCTAAATATAGCACACAAACCAAAGTTTAGAAGGTTGTGTTTGAATTTTAAATGGGCTAAGACTGAAATATTAATGATTCCTCAGCTTAGAAGAGCCTTAAATAGACTATCAAGTGAGCAGCGCTTAGGTTAGACTGTTGTGATCTCAAAATGTAACCAAACGATGAGCACAGAGTGTCCATAAAGTGAGAAGATACTCTGGCTCTTAAGCAGAGAGGAGGAAGACTAAACAGAGGGAGTATTACTGGTGATGCTTGGGGAGTTAATGCTTTTCATCCCTTCCTAAGCCAGCGCTCTGGGCTGGAGGAGCAGATGGACATTTGTGTACTTCGTGTGCACACACACATGTGCATACACACACCCTCCCTCTGGCAAGGACGTGCTCAGGCTCTGTCCCCTCTCTGGACCTGGGGACAGGGAACTTCAGCAGCTGCACTGAAGCTCAAACAATCGCTTCCCCTTGGCCTTGCGCTTCCCTGGCGCCGCTGGAACATGGTGTGCAGGGACGCGCCGGTGTTTCCGCTGCGCTGAAACGTCTCTGCCACCTGCTTATCAGCTCCCGAGTCCCCCCTGGCAGCGCTGCCGCTCTGTGGGGGACACAAAATATCCTCCCGAGGCGTCTTTTCCCCGGTGCACCTGCCCCTGCCAGCCTCGGGACTTGGCGCCTCTCCGTGGAACCGCGGAACCGACTCTGGAGCCCACCGTGGAAAAGGCTCTGCTCTCCGGGACGAGCCCGCTGCGGGCCGGGGCTGCACAGACCCTCCTGCCCCTTTCCTTGGCTTTCCAGTGCAGCCACTGTGTGCGGGGATGATGCCCGGAGATGATGCCAGGGGGATGTTGCCCGGAGATGCTGCCAGGAGAATGCTGCCAGGAGAATGCTGCCCGGGGGATGCTGTCCGGGGATGCTGTCCGGGGGATGCTGTGCGGGGATGCTGCCGGGGGGATGCTGTGCGGGGGATGCTGCCAGGGGGATGCTGCCTGGAGATGATGCCCTGGGATGATGCCCGGAGATGCTGCCAGGGGGATGCTGCCGGGGGATGCTGTCCGGGGATGCTGCCAGGGGGATGCTGTGCGGGGATGCTGCCGGGGGGATGCTGCCTGGAGATGATGCCCTGGGATGATGCCCGGAGATCCTGCCAGGGGGATGCTGCCGGGGGATGCTGTGCGGGGATGCTGTCCGGGGATGCTGTGCAGGGATGCTGCCCGGGGGATGCTGTGCGGGGATGCTGTCCGGGGATGCTGTGCAGGGATGCTGCCAGGGGGATGCTGCCTGGAGATGCTGCCCGGGGATGATGCCTGGGGATGATGCCCGGGGGATGCTGTCTGGGAGATGCTGCCAGGGGATGCTCCTGGGGGATGCTGTGCGGGGATGCTGCCAGGAGAATGCTACCGTGGGATGCTGCCAGAGGGATGCTGTGCGGGCGTGCTCTGCGGGGATGCTGCCAGGAGATGCTCCTGGGAGATGCTGTCCGGGGATGCTGTGCGGGGGTGCTGCCCGGGATGCTGCCCCGCGGAGGGCCGGGATGCTGCACGGTGTGACGGCACCATCTAGCGCTGTCCCTGCACACCGCCGCTGCATGCTCGGCCGGGAGGAGGCTCAGCTGGGGCTTCTCACAAAAAAACCCAAAAAACAAACAAACAAACAAAAAAAAAAAACCCAAAAAAACAAAAGGAAAACGTAGAACCATTATCTCCTGCTTCATAACATCTCAAAAGATGGAGAAATCGATGTGGCAAAGGAAGAAACTTCTGGCTATTTTTCTTCCCAGCTAGCTGAAATTCCACCCAGCTCTGGCAGCTCTGGCAGCTGTTGAAGAGTAAAAAGCAGGGCAGAGTATTAGTTTGCACTAGTGATGTGTGTGCACAAAACACACGTGTGAAATGATGAGCTGCTTTAGTGGGCTCTGAAGGGAAAATGCAAGTTCAGTTCTAGATGGCTGCTGGTTTTGGAGCCTGAAAGTCTTCAGAGGGAGCTGCAAGCCACAGGAAAGGTACAGACTGGGCTTCTGAGCTGGGAGGTAGGGATACACCAGCTTACCCCAAAAGCCTTTGGCAGCAGATCCAGCAGAAACTGGGCTGCTGAGGCTCTCCTGCTTCCTGGGTGATGGAGGGAACACCTGCAGCGTGAGGCAAGGGAAGCTGAGCAAGCACTGGAGTCATTAGCCAAGGGAAAGTGGCAATGTCTTTCAAGACATTCAGCCTGTTTGCAGATACACCCAGTATGTACCACAAATGGTAAAAACCAGAGGAGAACCTCAATGAAAGTAAAGGTAATGGAAAAGGAAAAGAGCCAGCCTGTGTCTATGGGAAAAGGAGAAAGCAAACTGGGGAAATAGAGAAGCACTACTGAGTACAAGTGGTTGTGGAAAATGTACCTAGATGAAGAGCAAACTCTAAGTCAGTTAAATGTACAGACAACATCAGTTTTGCATTAATTAGCTGAGTTTCCTTCTTCATAATAATCCCCGGTATCCATACCCAGGGATTGCGGTGACAAAGAACAACGTCAAAGTACAACTTCAAAAAAAGTAATGACCAAGGCAGAGGGTTTTAGGGATGTGGTGTCTTGGGCACCTGCATGGCAAGGAGTGGCTAACAGCAGATCATGGAGGCCCAGCAGCTGCTGCCAAACCACTCACTGCATCTGTTCCCAGTACAGCTGATACAGTCACTCCTCTTAATGATGGATGGCCACTATCAACGTGAGAGAAATGTTTTTTGTGACCCCAGCACTGGGGGCAGATCGATGAGGTTTGCTGTTATCTGTCAGGGACTTCACTGTACATTTACTTGTCTATTCCAAAACTTAAACTGTAGTTCTAGCATGTGTATAGCTCATGCCACATTGCCTAAAGAGCTGGAAATGTTAAAATTTCCACAAGAGGTCACTGTGAGGCAGTGCATCAGTGATGGAGGAAGGGGCTGCTTCACAAAACCTGTAAAGACTATGGACACAAGAGCCCAGAGAAACTAAACAAGAGCCCAGTCACAAATTCATCTTTTGGGGAGTCAGATGGACAGGTGGGAGACAAACAGGTGCTACAAGAAATCCAAAGGTTATCCCTGTCCCAGAATAAGAAATTAGTTATGTGCTGTGCCAGAGACTATTAGGAGGAGGAGGCATATTCCAGGATGAAGTATAATAATCTGACTACTCCTTAATTTACCAAGGAAAAATGCAATCTGGGAATGGAGCCCACAACATAAGAAGGCCCTAGAGCTGTTGAAGAAAACCATCAATGTGTTTCAGTCACTGGGACTCATCTGCCCTGTGTGGCCCCCTCACTGTACATCCAGGTGGGAGAGGCGGGATGGCTGGGGACTGGAGCAAGAGTGACTGCCTGGACACATGCAGCATCAACCCACTTTGGGTTCAAAACAGAATGTAGGAATGCAATCATATGTAACAATAAGATTGCTGTAAAATAATTATGAAAAGAAAAAAATATTTTGAATAAGAAGCCAGAGATTATGGTTTTAGAGGATGATCATGAAGCTGGGCAGTGGGGTCCTCATGAAGGCAAGTGCACTTACCCTCTAATAAAGCCTTTTGAAAAGCAAAGAGCGTGAGTGTTTATTTCTGTGGTAAGCATAGGCTGCCTCACTCCCAAAGCTTTTTACACTTCAGTGAAATCTGCATCAGAAAAGGTGGAAGGTGTAGCTGCTCCCTAGACCATTTTCTGCATTTGCTTAACTGAGACCTTTTTATCTCCATCTCTAAGAACTGCTTGGGAGAATAAGATAATCTTGAGAGAGTAAGTTGTTGTTAATAAAACTTTAATAATTCTCTTCTTTCTGTCAGATGCACTGGGCATCCATGTGCCATTTGGAGAGATGCCAGTCTTGGAGAACAGCTGCCAAGGTTCTGGCAGAGTCAGGAGCTTTATCCATGAGGCTTCGTTCAGGGGTGCTCACAGCTGCTCTTTGAAGACCTTACCTTTTTGTCATGGTCATAAAAAGCAGTGCCTTTAATGCTCAGTGTAGCTACATGTGCGCTCCATGCCATGGTCTGCACAACAGAGCCAAGATAATGGAAGATATCTCAACCCACTCCCCTCATGGAGGACATCAAGGATTCCTCTGCCTCCTTCTCCCTTTTCCTGTCAGGAGACAGGGACAGAAACAAGGGCATGTCCTGCACGTGCTCTCAAGTGAAAGGGAAAACTGAAGCTGAAATTAGAGAAGATTGAGTGAGAAGGGGAGAAAATCACATTCTGTTTAGTGGCTGCAGTGGTTAAAATACTTGTTTGGTGTCATTCCAGCTGAACAGGCAGTGTCCTGAGCCTGCACTCTCCACCAGTGGCTACACTGACTTTCTACAGCCCCTCTCTTCCTTCAGCAGCTCTTTTGCAGCCCCATTCTGGTGGGAGGTCACCACTCTGTTCCTCTGCCAGCCCTAACCCTAATCCTTGTCCTGGTTCTGGCTAGGATAGAGTTAACTGCCTCCCTAGCAGCTGGTGCGGAGCCATGTGTTGCACTCAGTGTGGGAATAACGTTGATAACACAGGGGTGATGAAGTTGTTGCTGAGTAGTGCTTGCCCCAAGCCAAGGACATTCCAGCTCCCGTCGCTCTGCAGTGAGGAGGAGCACGAGGAGCTGAGGGAGCATGGCCAGGACAGGAACTGCCTGGGACTGCTGGGCTGTGCCTCTCTTGACAGGCCCAGCACGGCTGCTGCACTGGGGACTTGGCCACCACAGTCCCTGTCAGAGGCAGTGCCATTCCTGGACCCCAACCATCGCTTCTGCAGGTGCCTGAACTCCCTGGGATCTCCTTTGGGTTCCTGAGAGCTGGAGCAACTCATCCATATCACCTTAACACATTTCCTGCTCTGGGATGATACCAAGAAATGAATGCATTTTCTTGGTAGCATTAAACACTGAAAAAGAATTTTGCCATCCAGCTGGTAGGTTTCAAACACAGATTGAGGAACTGCCCTTGTCTGCAGCACTTTGCAAGCTGGCACTTTGCAAAACCTCCTGTTTCACTTCAGGCAGAGCAGTTCAGCTCTGTCCAGGAGACCTCTGGAAGCCTGGAGTGTCACTGCTTTGGAAACCCCGGCTGTGCTCAGTGGCAGAGACGTCAGTGCTGAGTGCCACTGTCATTGTATCTCTATTTCCCAGCTCTCAGAGCCATGTTTAATCACATTCCTTGACAGCAAGAGGAACTAGAAGTGCTCATTTCCTCATGAGAGAGTCACCACAGAGGTGTGGCTCTGCAAGCGAGTACCGCTACTGGCAGCTGCATGACAGAGCAAATAAATCCTCTTGGCAGCAGCAGCTGCACTTTTTTCCTCTCACCATGCAAAACCTCAGCTCCTGGAAGCACTCTGAGGGAGCCCACCAGCGTGGCCAGATGCTGAGCAAACCATCAGCTCATGCTCCCTTGTGTAGTATCAGAAGCAGGGAGAGGTTTTCTGTGGCATTGCAACACTAGATGAGTTTCTCATGGGTCTACCATTGATACAGGAATTGATGACTTTTAATTTCTGTAGGTCAACTTCTTTTTAGAAGCACAAAACATCTCCTTTAGGACAAAGAGGAGCTATCTATGGTGGGGGGAAGGGTGGAAAAAGCATTAATACAGCCATCATTTCCAAATTCCTAGTATGCTCTTTTAAGACACAAATGCAAATCCCAAGCTAAGATTTCTGACTCTTGATCTAACGAGAACTGAAGGTAGTGCTCCCATTCCCTGGGACAAGTGTACCACTCTACTTAGAGGAAATAGTTAATATAATGTAAAAAATCCTAAAGCAAAACAAAAAACCCAAACCCCACCCCAAAACAGGAAAGGTGGTGTATTTACAGGCATGATCACAGCTCCACAGCTTAGGTGGCTGCTTCCTGAATAACTGCTCAGTTCTTTCAGACTCTCCCCATTTAGTTTGAGCTGCTGTTTCACCACGTTGGCTTTCCACTCTATGGGGCACAGCTCTGCACACAGATGAAAGCTGATCCACATTTCAGCTGATTCCTTCTGCTGATTTTTGCTTTTGCTTTGCTTGCAGCAGATAAACTCAGAAAAAACTGGTGATATTGTGGCCCTTTCCTCTGAGACATTTCCTATGTGACAGGAGAGTGATGCACAGCAACACTTACATCCTTCAAGTTATGCCTGTAGTAGGGTTTTTAAAAAAATTAATATCATACTACAGTTTTATTTAAAAGGCCATGAAAATTTTGAACGTTAATAAACTCAGTGAACAAGGAAAAAGTTTCTACAAATTTTTTTTTTTCAGTTCTTGTGCACAAATCAGGACTTGCTCTGGGTCCCCATTCTGTTATCAGTATTGCAAAGGTGCCTCAAAATGAGATTAAAAAACATTAATTCTGCGTAAAAATGCAATTATATCGAAGAACAAGATGATGATGATGATGATGATGATGATGATGATGATTATTATTATTATTGAACAATTATTACTCCATATTCTGTGCATATGTCTGTCTGTGTGCCAGCGGCCGGAGTGGTGCTGGTTTGGTGATGGTGCATCCCCCCTTCCTTTCCTCAGCACCTGCCAATCACATGCTTTGAGTGACTATTTCACTTCACATCCTTTGAGCGCTGCTGCTGGGGTGGAAGGACCTGACCTTCCACTTTTTCCTGACTTTACCCTTTTATAGGACACTCAGGAAAGGCCTGCTCCTGCTGGGTTGGGACCTTCATGCTGGCAGAGACCAACAGAGAGCCTGTGGCCAGTGTCCATATCCAGGGCTGCCCAAAAGCTGTGCTTTTAAAAATTGTGTCAACTTCTGTTAATTTTTAACTTTTGTTAATTGTGTTAACTTTTCATTATCTAGAGCTGCTGTATTGCAGCAGAGTTCCAGATCCCTGCTGTATTTGGTGCCAGACTGGCTCAAGTCAGGAGATGAGAGGGCAGCATCAGAAAAGGGGCCCAGATCCACAGCAGCAGAAAATGGCCCAGATCCACAGCAGCTCTGGCTTGCCTCCTGCTTGGTGGCACAAGGGACTGCAGCCTGGTACAAGTGACTGCTTGGCAGGTCTGGTGAGCCTGGAAGACTTTGGAGTGAGCTGCAACAAGCCACAGGAAAGGTACAGACCGGGCTTCCAAGCTGGGAATACAGGAATACACCAGCTCACACCAAAAGCCTTTGGCAGCAGATCCAGCAGAAGCCAGGCTGCTGAGGCTCTCCTGCTTCCCAGGGTGATGGAGGGGACACCTGCAGTGTGAGGCAAAGGAAGGATGAGCACCCTGACCCTCACCCTGGCAACTCTCTTGCTCATAAGCATGTGCTTCAGTCAGTTCCTGAGTTAATGGATGTGTGAATTGTTCAAGAAACACAATGAAAGATCAGACTAATTTGTCAAAAATGGACTGCAGCCTGGTTTGACTTCTACCTAATAAGCTCATGAAATAAATCTTGATTGACAGAGTACATTGCTCTGTGAATTTGAGAGACCCAAATAAACAATGGCAATATATTAAATAATTCACTGCTGAAACTGGAATTGCACAATACAGTAGTAACAAAATAGAATGTGCTTTAACCATGTGGTTGAGAGATTAAGGATAGAAGGAAACAAAGGATTGATCAGGAATCTCCCTTACAAAGCGTCTGAGCTGCTTCAAAATGAGACCTGACACAGTGAGCAGATTGGGTACAGGCGGTGGATCTGTGCTGAGGCATGCTGGAGTGGTGGGTGCCTCCTCCACACTCTGCAGAGCAGTACAGTAAGTGAACATTTGTGTTAACTTTCATTCTGTGGCTCTGCTTCTCTCTTCCCTGAGCAGATTTCCTAAGGTTCCAGGAAGGCTTCAGCTTTGGCCAAGGCAATAGGCACAGGCTGAATATGAGGAAGTCCTGCTGGCAGCTCCTTTGGCACTGGAACACTGGCACTCATTCCTCAAGGAATGACAACAGTCACTGACAGCTGCTCCTAGGCCATGCTGAGCTCTTGCATCTTGGCACACGTGATCTGTTCAAAAGCATGGATGCACCAACATCACAGCACCAGGGCTGTACTGCACAGGAAATGTGCTACGTGGTTTTGGCCAAATTCCATCTAAATATGTCCTTCTTAATGGCAGACTTGATAGGCGACCATATTTAAGGACAGTGAATTCCTCTTATTTCTAGAGATGATCACAGATAATTTGGCAAATGCACATTAATGGTGTTGCAAAAGATTTCTTGCTTCTCTCTATTTTGTTCTACTTTTGGTATGAGTGGGATTTCATTATCCAGTGAGAATGGGCATTTTTACAAATAAAAACAAGTGAACAAAACAAGAGCTGTAGAAGTGGAAACATTCTGTCTCAGAGTAACAGCTGGAGTACCTGAACAGCCAGCCTCCATCACCACTGGTAGTCTGTCACCTAGATTTCATTAACCAAAGTATGCTGCTGTAATTAACAGTGTAACATTTACAGTGTTGAAGTAGGAATCTAATTGGTTTTAAATTTTTTTTAAAGTAACCCAATTACTCCTAATCATTCATAACTATGAAGTATCTTAAAACACTTGTTGATGTTTGGGAAGCAATAAAGAGGAGAATCAATGACAGAACTCCAAAATTAACTTCCTTTTTATGTCTTTACTTTTCAAGATTAAAAGATGTGGAAATACAATCAAGGAAAATTACTTGAACTTGGTCAAGAATTAATCTGATTGATCTTTAAGTGCTTGGGACAAGAATAGCTAAAGAATTGTATTACTCTCCACAAAGGCAAAATATCCAATCAAGGTAATCCTCCAGTTAAGCAGATTGGGAAAAAAATCATTGAGAGACTGTGATGCCAGCAGGTACCAGGTACCACAGCAGCTGCTTGAGTCTAACCAGGTCTCCTTTAAAAAAAGCTGCAAAAGATGTTGCAATGCCAAAGAAATTATTTAAAATAAACAGAATGAAATAGGTTTCTTTTTTTTTTCCTCTTGCAACTCACAAGTTTTTGTGACTGAGGCTGTTACTTTATGGGATTTGGAGCTGAAGAGCCAGCCAGATTTTTTAAACATCAAGACAGCAACTGTAGGCTCTGCAGTGCAAACAGGAGCAATTTTAAGTATCCAATGTTTGTTACACAAGTCTTCTGATAAATTCTCCCTCTGCTGAAGCAGAATGATTATCAGACCAGTGATGGAGAAGATACTCGATGGAAAAATATTGACTGCAATGGACTGCAAACTTCACTTTCAGAAGTGATAATCCTCTATTGGAGCAGAGAGATTTGTAGGTGTTTGGTACTTTTGAAGTCAAGGCAGAGATGTCAAGTGACATGCCTAGGAAATTACCTTGGAAGATATTCCTTTGGAAAAACATGGAGCTGAAGTTCCAGCGCACGGCCTTGAATGATGGCAGATTTTCACCAACTTCTCAGCAGTTCCTGCTAAGATGTCTGCTTTTATTTGGTAGAAAATTCACAACTTCAGCAGGTGAGCAGACTGAATGAGCAATGAGCAGTCACAAATCTCCAAGTAAAACTGAAAACAAGACCCTGGAGTTATCTCTAACTGTAATAATAATTCAGAGGGTTTATAAAAGAAGCTTGAGCAATACTGCATTTGTGCTGCAATTTCCCAAATTCTTGATGCAGCTGTTAACCAGAATTATACTGTTTCTAGTATGTTGTAAAGGAACAAAACTGCTCACGAAGTTGAAAGGCAATGACCTAAATATCCCAATGGAGCATCAGACAATAAAAGGGTATTTAAAAGAAACCATTATCATAGCTCAACACATATTAAAACAGTCTCTTTATTGTGGCTTTTTTTTTTCTCCTTACCTGACAGTGTTATTTCATAAGAATAAATATTAACAGGTGAAAGTATCTCTGCTGAGCCTGCAATTTCACATTCCTTGTAGCAACAGGACCATCATAACCAACTCCTTCCATGGCTGCTTGTTTCCCTGCCCCACCCTGCTCATTCCTGCTGGGCAGCACACCAGCCTGCAAGGCCACTCTGCCCTCCAGAGGAGCTGCCTGCCCGAGTGGGAGTCACCACTTCCCATCTTCTGCACCCTGGGTGCTGCCAGCAGCAACGCTGCCTTCAGTAAGGCTCTTCCCAGCTCATCTCTGTCTCTGCACAATCTGTGAGCTGTTCAAAACCTTCTGCAGAGCAAAAATAAGGAACAAGTTTGACAGAAAAATAGCTTCTTTTAAGACTGGTTGTTTTTTGCTTGAGTCCATTCAACACGTAACCTGGAAAACATCATGATGTCCAAACAGTGGAGAAGTGAGAGCAGGAATAATGTCTCACAATAAATGCTGTGGCCACGTGCACCCTTACACAACCAGCATTCTGGGGAGTTGAGCTGAACTGCTGTACTTTGCCCCACAGCAGAACTGGAGCATTGGATTAAAAAAAAAAAAAAAAAAAAAAAAAGCATCTAAGCAGTAACTAACAGCTGAGGTGGCAGCACCTTTAGCAGCTTCAGTCCTTTTGGAAATGAACTTGTGACTATCCCCTAAACCAAGATATCTCAAAAGCTGATGTTACCCTGAACTAGGAAAGGTTTATTCTTTTGTTTTTCTATTCTCAGAGCATTTTGGACTAAGAAAGATGAAATAAACCCCACATTTAAGGAAATTATACTGGTAGATGAGGATCCTAAAGCTTTAAAATGGGCAGCACTAAAATAATTCTCTAAGGTGTTATTTTTTTACCTCAAAAGACTTCTAAACTTTGAAGTCAATTGATTTTAAACATATTACTCTAATAAAAGAGAGATAATAAAATCAATAGCACTTAGAATAAACTTGACAATAATGGTCACATTATAATAAGCTGGGAAAAAATCTAGTATGTAGAGACTTTTTGTGCTAAATCCACCTCAAGTTTTAGTAAGCTCATTGTTCACCTGTGTGATGGAGGTTCTTAGTCTGATAAACAGAATACACTGCTTGGCTTTTAAACTCATTCAGCAAGAGCTCATCCAGGAAGACCGAACACCAACAACCTTTCACCTTCAACTCAATAAATCATATCCCATTTAATTCAGTTTTTATTCAATGAAATGATGTATAAAAACTTACAAATCTGAGAACTTAACTATACACAAAAAGATGATATTCAGTTTAAACGTATACACAGAGAAGAGCTGTGGTTTGTGACTTGCCCTCTCCCACCCCTCCCCCCAAACGCACACTGTCTCCATTTATGATGGGGCACTTTTTCTGTCCACTTAGACCTTCTGTTGGCCCAGTAATTGCTCAGTGGGCTTCACTGCTGCTGTCAGTTTAGGTTTTTAGGCTACCAGCAAAAAATCTGGGCATCTATATAAAATAATAAAAATCAACAACTTGATTTTTAACACAAAGATGCAGTACTACCATCAGCAGTAACTAAAACTACAGAATTCACCCTTTCAGTTTTTGCAGGCTTTGTCTTGGCTTTCAAAATAACAGGACTCTCATAGAGCAGAATTTCCCAGCCAGCACTACAGATTCATTTTAAAACAACCATGATCACCTGTTGCTATAACACTGCTTTTCCTTCCTCTTAACTCATGCCATTAGACCAAATGAAATCATGGACATTCCTTGCCTGAGTAAGGGAATAAAGCTTTTTCTCTCTCCTTTCATCCAGAATGACTCAAAGCTCTGTATAGCTAACAACACACGCATGTGCTGCACTGATGATGGTGCAGTGCTCACCAGTATGCCACTTCCCTAGTTTCCTTGGTAGCTTGGGTGACAACACTTACCTACTGGCTTCTCTTCAACAGGTCAATAAAAATGCACACAGCTCAGGACATTTCAAATTTGGCTAAAAGCAACCTGTGCAATGACTAGCTTTGTCAAACAACTAAAAGACATTCCAGGCTGAATCTGAGAGCAGACGGCCAGTTACTTAAAAAGGATGTGTGCATTTATTTACCTGTACCAAATATACACACAGACACTTTATATATATATAAATCTTTATACATATACAGTATTTATATATATATATATATAAAGATTGCCATCACATTACTATTACAGCTACTTAAGTCAGAATTTGACTAAGTAACGACTTGGCTTGACTCTGAAACAGATACCCAAAGGCATACTTGAAGGAAAACATATACGGCTAAAAGAAAACCAACACCCTCAGCTCTTTTTAACTCAATGAACAGAGATTCCTGCATTCTTTGAGGAAAAGTTCTGAGGGCTTAGGTTATAACCTTAATCAACTTGCATGCGGACTTGTAAAGAGCACGGTGTTTAATCTGCCAGATCTCAAAATGCCTTCTACCAGGGAAACTAAAATACAAATATCCTTGGCTTACCAAACTGATACTCTGTTTCTCATTACACTCATCATTGTATCTAAATACACTTTTAAGCAATCTAAATTTTGTTTAAAATCTATTAAATTTGGAATAACTAATACTATCAACATAGTTAGCTGGATTGTTTTTTCCACATGTTCCTTTGTATTAAAATCAATTTTGTTGTGGTTTGATGCAAGAGCTTTTTGTTTGTTTTGGTGGGAGAGGCAAAGTCCAATTTCCTTAATGTGCCAGTACAGTTCTGGTTGCTGAAGACAAAGGGTGGGAAGGAGGTTGCTGGAAAAGATGGTAGGGGGGTAAGTGAGGTAAGAGGTAGGGGGAGGAAAAAATTGATTTAATAAAAAATGAGTAAAGAAACTTTAAAAAATTGATATAGGTTTCACATTCAGTCTAACAACACTGCTTCCTGCTCCTTTTTGATGGAGGCTAACACTGCGTTATCAGTCTCTGTGGCTTCTGTGTCCCCACCACTTAACAGAATGGAGCGATCTTCTTCTAGCGTAAAGACAGAGTTTTGATTTTGGCACGAATGTTTGACTACTTCATTGGGAGTTGAAAAAGTTTTGTCACACAAGTTACATTTGTAGGGCTTGTTGGTCTGTACAAGCATGTTGTCCATTTGACTGCCTTCCTCAAAGGTACAGAGCTCCAGAGTCTGTTTATCCACCATGGTGTACGTGTCCATGCTCTGGTTTAGGCACACGTGTCTGGCAGCCTGGTTAGCCCTACAAAAGCTTTTGTCACAAGTGCTGCACTTGAAGGGCTTGCCCGTGTGTATGTACATGTGCTCCCTCCAGTGGCTTTTCTGAATAAATTTGCGACCACAGATGGAACATTCGTATTTCCGTCTCTTTACCTCCCTCTCTTGGTCTGCCTGCTCCAGGTTGTCGATATCTGCGATATCGGAGGGGGGAGGCGTCTCTGACTGCTGCTGCCCATCAATTATTGGGGAGTCTGAGATCTGCTGCAGCTCGCTGTCACTAATCATCCCCGCTTCAGGCACTTCCATGGCATCTTTATCAGCTGTGTTGTTACAAAGAGACAAAGAAATATTACTTTCTCCCTGCTGGCTAGATGTGAAGGGAACTCCCGTGTGGATCTGCAGGTGCTCCCGCAAGCTGCTGCGCAGGTTGAACCGGCGGCCACAGAGGTGACAGGCATAGTATTTTGGGAAGCTTCCATTCCTTTTCATAATGCTTGGCTTGACATGTGCTATTGTGAGAGAGGCAGGCTGCTCATCTGAAGAAGATGCTTCCATATTGGCCTCTTCTCCCGAAGGTGAATTATTACCAGCAGCAGACACCAATTCCGGAGACAGAGAAGATGGCAATGGGTCAGAAGCAGACATATTTGTCCGGGACACTTGTGGCAGATTTGCACCCAACTGCGAGAGCTGTGAGCCGTCAGAAGCCTGCTCTTGGCTCATCCGGGATGTCTGAGGCCGTGGTTCTCGCCCAAGTTTGTCAGTCGCTGACGTAACCTTAGCGGGATGCCTTATCTGGTGATCTGCAATCTGAATGCCATATAATGAAGATGCTAATGGAAAGACTTGATCCGGGTGAGAAAAAGTTCCCTGACTTGCAAGGCTGGCCTCTTGAATTAGTGGATATGCATGCAGAAACTTTATTCCCTGTTCTAGTCGAACTGGGTCAATGAGTTGTGGTGCCATCTTCCCAGTGTACATCAAATGCAAGAGATAACTGAAGATATCTGGCTGTATGTCGGTCGCTTTCAAACGGACACATTCACTGAAAGGTGAAACAAAATTATAAATAAGACATAAGGAAAAGATTTTTTCCCAGTTCTAGGTTATTCAAGCCCTGATAAAAATAGGAGGTTTCTACTTAAATTCAAAAGACAGAATCTGCAATAAATATAAAGGGAAATGCTTTGCTGTGAAAGAGCTAATCTCAGGAGCTACTTGAAAGATGACTTCTTTCCTCAGTGAAGTAACTAGCTTGAAAGCAAAGCTGTCCCATTGCAACCTATACCATTTTAAATTGCTGTTATGTTGTGTAAGTGTGTTGTCACATATATATTATACATATATATATATGTATATACATATACAAAATACACATACATAATATATTTTGTAAACTGCAAAGACATTTTCCCCCTTTTGTTGGCTGGATTCAAACACATCTGTAGCTAAATTACAACCTGCTAGCACGGGACTCTAAATTCACAGTCCAATAAACTTTTCTCAGTATTTAGTCCTGAAAACACCTAATTCATCTGCCACTTGCCAGCTGGGATTCTATGTCCTGCTAGGGTTTACAGCTACAGTTCTGCAAATGTGTGGTATTGTGTTGTCACAAGTGCATTATGATCCAGAAACCATGCAGTACAGAGTGTGAATTCACCCAGAGATCTCATGCAACAGGTGTAGCCCCTGGAATCCAGGTTTCATACACAGCAGAACAGCAGATTTTTTCCTTGAATAGGGAGGGAAAAACAGCAGCACCAGCGGACTGCCTGTTCAGCCTAGCAGTCCCTTGAATTAGAGCACTCAAAGGGAGATGCTTTGGCTATGATCCCCTCTTCAGCCCGGCTGTAACCAACACCACCCTCCAGCTCAGAGTGTGCCCTATGCATCAACCTTTATGATGCTCTGGACTGAGACAGCCACCACTGCTCTAGCTGAGGCTGTATCTCTGTGCAGAAAGTAAGGCAAGGTTCACAGAACAAGAAAGGAAACAGGGAACATCCTGCTGAGATCAGTTAGCTAACATGAGAGGAACTGGGATTCTAATTATTTTTCATAAGTATTTGTAGCTCCTCTATTAGAAAAAAACGTGAATAAACCACAGAAATTCAGAAATGGGCATGATTACGTGCTGTGGTCTGAATGCTCTAACTACAGTAGGCTATCAAGTGGAGGAGGAAATTATAGCCAATTCTTCTGTTTCTTGAGGTGCACCCTTCTTGAGCTCTCTCTGTGACCGCTTCTGAATTCAGATATGTGACTCAAAAGTAAACTTGCAATACTGTCCCTCAAAGATGACAGTGAGCTCTTGATGGGCCATCAAGACTGATAACATCTGCCTGCAGTCCTGTTTCAGAAGTGCAAATGCACTTCTCTCCCAGCAGTTCACTTCTGGCTAAGAACTCTTAGCCAAAGAGTTAAGTGTGAATCACTAACTTTTAGAGTTAGGTCAAGTATTTTGGGAAAAGACCAAAAAATCTTTAAAGTGGTCTCACACTCTTGTGATCTTTTCAATCATCTCCACAATGTAAGCCTGTGGTACAGAAATAATTAAAAAAAAAAAAACACTGAAAGAAAAGTACCCCAAACCCCCTTATTTTCCACCATTACATAGTATTCTATTATTTAATTGACAATAAAATGCAAAGAAATGAAACACATATACCTCTTTTGTAAGTTTATTTCTCAAAATCTCCTAGCAAGTACTTATTGGACTGTATGTAACATTGCACAAATGTCAAGAACAGTGTCAAGACAGAGTAGAAGACAGGGAATGGGGGAAGTAAAGTGCAGCAGAGAAGACAGGATTCTTGAAGTATTCAATTGTAGAAATTAAATTTTCTATGCTTTTTTAAGGATAAAGAACTTGTGCTTAATTATAAAATTAGTGTTAATGAATCACAGTTCAACTTTAATATGTTTGAAAGTGAGGTTCTAATTTGCAGCTAGACTCCCTTAGCTTAGTTAACTGAACAACATTTAAACCGTGAACCTTTTTAGAGTTACCTGGTTTGATGAACAAACAACATCTTGAAGTAGTTGGAGAAAGAAGCGAGGACAGATTTGTGTGCCTTGAAGTAGACATCCCCAATGGCAACTGTGCAGTCACACAGGAAACCGAACTCTCTCTGAGCATTTAGCTGCTGCAGCAGAATAAGTCCATGGTTGGCCAAATCCATTTTTTTATACTCTGAAAAGCAAATGACTTGCATGTAAAACTTTACAGTAGATGCACAGATGCAACAGTAGCTGTGTCATAACAGATATTTTCTCCAATATCCAGATGTCATACTTTAGTAACACGTCTTAATCCCAAGTTACTGTATAAAAGATACCTTACACATAGGCAAGGACTTCTCTTTCATGATGGGAAATGTGATTCACAAAGGTGTGAGTGATTTGCCAAGGCTTAAAGAGCAAAGGAGAACCAGGACCAAATTGTTCTGGAAAGGCATGGTGTGGGTACTTGGATATAGAAATATAAATAGCTAAGGAAGATATATTAACAAGTAGTAAAAACACCGATACAGAGTGGGAAAAAGAAAGTGTTTTGGTTGCCACTTGTCTGCTCAAATAGGAAAACTGATTTTCCTTTCTGATGTCAGTCATTCACCCACACAAGTGGGAGTGACACAACCCAATAAAAGACAAGTTAGATACTTTTAACCTAGAATTTCAGTGTCTCTGTGTATCTTTTACCTAAAAGTTATGAGTCCATCCAGCTGAATCCAAGGCCAGTGTTAAATAACTGAACATTTGTTATGGTTATGCCCTCTCCTGGGAAATACCAGATACATACCTGAATCTTCCCAGGCTCAAACAGTGAATTCATTCTAGGTATTGGCAAGCCCTCTGGACCATCAATACAGGAGGGGTCAACCTTTTCACCTAATAACTATTGATCTATTTATTGAGACCAGCCACAACAGCATTTTTAAGAAGTCTGCATGCCTCATGCCTGCCTAGAAAATCAAGAAACTCAAAGGGAGGGAGGTGCAGTTCTGTCCATGGCTGGCCACTGTCCACCCACCAGGCAGGACAACCAGGGGTGCAATGTGGCACTGACTGAGCCCCCCTAGGCCACTGCCCCTCACACTCCTGGGCACCTCCTGCTACCAGGTGCTGGAGGCTGCCCACAAAGAACTAACTAAGGGCTTTAAATTTCTTCTCAAGGATTCAAGGGCAGTCTTGGAAGCAAAAATTGGTAACTTTGGGGGAAAAAAACACACAGGAAAACACATCAGGACAGTTACCCACGGAAGGATGGATGGATGGATGGATGGATGGATGGATGGATGGATGGATGGATGGATGGATGGATGGATGGATACAGGGCTAGTAAGACCAGCGAGTGGAAACAAACTTAATCAAAGCAAATAGAGCTTTGGGCAAAAGTGAAAGTATGAAGCACTGTAAATCTGTACATAAACATATAAAACAGCAAGAGAAGCCAACAAAATTCCTGGCCATGCAATGCCCAGAACAGAAAGAGAAGGTGAAACTAGAAGTGGATAAAAAAGTTTGTAAAAAGTCTTGGGTGTTTTCCCCTCTAAACTTAACAGCAAGTTACCAGAATTTAAGTCAGGTTTAGACAGTTAGTTTCTTTTATACAGTAAGAGCATGGCTTTTTGGGAAAGAGAACAGAAATATGCCAGTATGTTTAGTCACTGGGGAAGCAAATATTTCTGCTTGCTGGACAGGGAAGAACTCCCTCATATATAAAGGAATAACCAGGACCAAATGCATTCCCTCGCATTCACATGAGATCAGAACGCACTGGAGACAGGGGTGTAAAGACAAAGAAAGAAATACAGTGTAAGATACAGCTGATTTTTTTTCTTACAGTTAATAAGAGAAAAAGAAGTTAGGTTTCAGCTCTCTTTAGTTACATATTCTCCTCCCTCAACTAATGTTTGGATAACTAAGTTTGTACATACAATAGGTTAAGATTCTCTCTCTCCACAAGAGGGAATACTTGCTGTCAGCAGGAACAAAAATCATGTTTGGTGTTATTTAATCCTGCAAGATGCCCCATGTGGGTGATTTACAGAAAACTCGCTAGATTTTTTTTTTACCTTTAATTTTGATTATTAATGTGTTTTACATTTTTAAAATTCAGTCTGGTTTGCACTTGGACAACAAAACTTGCCAAGCAGAGAAACGTCCGATGTGAAGGCACTCGGAGCCAGACAAGCATTCTTTTTAGTTATTACCGTCCTAAGTGTGTTTAGTTTGGAGCTTCACTCTTACCCCGAACAGCAAGCCCTTCCTTAAAGACCTGAATTGAACTTTTAAGAAATGATACATGTGCACAACATTGTGTTTCGCATGTATCTGGATGATACCTAAGCGCTCCAGCTAAAAGCACAGCAGTAATTACACTCTAAGGAAATGACAGGGAGATGAGGAGAGCGAGGAAAGCACTTTGCACATTACAGGCATGCGTGTGCTCAGGAATTTTACCCTGAGCTCAAGGAAGCAGCGATTAACATTGGCCAGGCGGTATTTCAGCGGTGACCGATGCAACAAGCGTGTGAAACACTTCTTGTGCCCTGAGACCCGTGGGGACAGTGCCGCCCTGGCGGGCCCCGCTCTGCCTTTGCAAGTTACCGGATCCGTTCGGCGCTGCCGGAGCCGCCACGCGGGCGGGGCCGAGCCCGTTCGGGCCGGGCGCTCGCTCGGGAGGCCTCGCCGGGACACGGGGGCGGCACCGGCCCAGGATAACACCGGGGGAGCGCCGGTACCGCACCCAGGACTGGGCCGGGCACGGGCAGCCAGCCGGGCTGGCAGGGAGCAGCTCAGGCACGGCGCTTCCCGCTCTGCCCTCGCACACCAGGCAGCGAACCTGGACAGCACCGAGCCCGCGGCGCTGCTCCCGCTCCGACGGCAGAGGGCACCGGCGCGGCCCCGGCCGCTCACGGACGCGCCGCGCCTCCCGCAGCGGCGGCAGGCGCCCGCTCGGCCTTCGCCCTCCGCCCGGGCGGCGGGCGGGGAGCCGGGACGGGCCTTCCGTGCCTCCCACCCCCCCCGCCCCCGGGGCGCTCCCGCCTTCTCCGGGCCGGGGGCGTGTCCGGCCGCGCGCCCGCTCCATGCCCGGAGCACGCTCGGCCCCAGTGCGGGAGCGGACGGCGCGCTCCCATTGGCCGCCGGGGCGGAAGGCCGGGCGGCCGCGCGCCGCTCTCACTGGCTGCGCCCCGCCCCTCCCTCTTCCCGCTGGCCCCGCCCACTCCCCCCGCGCACGCCACGCGCGCACGGACGGGACGGAGACGGCGCGCGAGACGCAGCGCGAGCGGAGCCGCCAGGGCGCGCGAGACGGGAAGAGCCGCCGCCGCCGCCGCCGCCAGGGCCGGCCCATCCCAACCCGCCGGGGGGGGGGCGGGGGACAGGCGGGGCCGCCCCGCCCCGCGCGCGCCGGATCCCGCTGCTGCTGCTGCTGCTGCTGCCGCCGCCACCGCCGCCGGAGGGGGCGGGAGGGAGGCAGCGCGGGCCTCAACCGGCCGAGCCGAGCCCCGCGCCGGGCGGCACCGGCCCCCCCCCGGCCTCCTCCCTCTCTTCCTCTCTTCCTCTCTCTCCGCGACCCACCCACTCCCCTCCGGCTCGGCCCGGCCCTACACTCGGTGCGCACCCATCCCCCCCACCGCGTACCGTGTCCCGGATGGAGCCGACCGGCCCGGCCCGGTCCGGCCCGGTCCGGCGGGGATTCACCGGGCAGTTCCACCTCCCGCCCCGCAAAGCCCCTCGGCCCGCTCGGACCCGGCGGGGCCCGGGGAGCCCCTCACACACAATGCGGAGGTAGGGCCGAGCAGGCCCCGCCGCGCCCCCGCCGCCGCCGCCTCAGCCCGGGCCGCGGCCGGCGCGACGGGGCCGGGCGCACGTGCGGGCGGCGGGGCCGGGCTGCCCCGCGGGGCGGGCGCGGCGCGGCCGGTGCTCGCTCACCTGGGGGGCGTGGGGGCCGCCGGGTGCCGCCGCGCGGGGGCCGCCGCCGTCTCCGCGCCCGGCAGCAGCAACAACGGAGTCAGCGCGGCGGCGGCGGCGGCGGCTTTTCCTGTCCGGTTACGTTCGGGTCACATGACCGGGAGCGGAGCACAGAGGCTGCGGCGAGGAGCCCCCGCCGTGGGGGAGGGGAGGCGGCGAGCGCTGTGGCGGCAGCGGGAGACACCCAGCCCCCGCCCCTCCCTCCGCGCCCGCCCCACCGCCGGCACCGGGAACGGGAGCGGCCCTCCCGCCTTCCGGGCCCCCCCGGGGCAGAGCCGCTGCTCCCCTCCTAGCGAGGCGCGCTGCCCCTTTAAAACTCCCGGGCGGCGGAGGCCGGTGTAGCCCCCCTGCACCCCCTTCTGCCTCCAGCGCTGCGGGATAACGGGGATCGTGGCGGCGTGCGGGGCTGGGATGGGATGGGATGGGACGGGATGGGGCGGTGCTGTGCCGTGCCGTGCCGCGCCGCGCCCGCCGCCGCCTTCCCGGCGCCCGTCCGGCCTCGCCGTGGCGGCAGAGGCTGCTCGGTGCCGCCACCGGGGGGCCCCGAGCGGCTCCGGCCGGGCGGTGCTTGGCGGCGGGTGTGGGATGGAGCGATGGATGCCGGCGGGTGCTGCCCTGGCTGCCGGGGAGGAGTGACGGGCGCAGGTGCGTCCCGGCGCTTCCCGCGGAGTCGCCGGGGATGTGGGAGACGGGGACGGGCCGGCAGCGGCGGGACGCGGTGTCCCGGGCCCATCGGGCACGAACTCTGAGAGCCGGTGCCCTCCTCCGCGTCACCCTGGCTGCTGTCCAGGTGTCATTTATAGCGAGTTCTCGCTCCGGTGCGTCGGGAAGTGGCGGCGTGCGACCGGTGTCTGTGAAACTGCCCTGGGCACGCCGTGGCTGAGCTGTCAGATGGGAGGTTACAAGTTCAGTTGTCAAAAAGAGTGATTGAGAGTACGAACGTGGAAAGGTTGGGTCTGCTGGCAGTCTGTTTAGCTGGATGCAGGTTTTTTGAAGGGGATACTCTTAACTTGCCTTTTTAAGGGATGATATAGCTGCTGTATGTAAAAATCACATCTGCAACTTCCCGCAGTGGCAGATCTGGTTGTGGTGGAGTGCAGAGGGAGAGTGGCTGTAGCAAGGCCTTATTTTGTCCAAATCCAAGGCGTGCTGTAGAATAATACATGAATGCTTATAAAACAGCATAAAGAAATACACCAGCAGACATACCTGGAAAAAATTGTCAGTCGTGCAGAAGTTACTAAGCCAGAGCTGTTAGCGTGGAGCAGGGATGCCGTTTTCTACAAGGGGCTGGGAGGCCCTTGGATGTGATTTCTCCAGGCAGGGAATCAGTCCAGGGACAGCCTGGATACATCTGGTAAGCAGAGCAGCGCCATGGACCAAACCATTTTCAGAGAGAAACTTTGTTGTTGAGTACCTTGCGGGAAGATGTTTGGCCAGCAATAGGTGAAGGGGGTTCCTTTGCACCCCCTGCCCTGGAGCCCTGCTCCTGCTGCCCTCCAGTGTGCTTTTTGTTGTTCATGGCATACAGCATATGCTGCAATGCCAACGGTCTGAATTAGGTCCAGATGATTATTACCTTTTTTAGGGTACTTATTTAAGGCAGCATTTAGGGGCCTAGCTGTGCCTGGGCTGTTGTTTCCATGGTAATTAAATAAGATATACTATGGAAAAAAAGGCCCAAACTTTGAACTTTGCATCTTGACAGCAGGTGTGCTGATGGGGAGGAGAAGTCTTGTATCTTGTCTGGTTTGTAGATCCACAGATGATTGCAGCCATCCCAGACTGTTGTAACTTCTATGGGATCTAAATTGATAAAGGATTAGACCAGTTTTATGTGTCTGACTAAGCCATCTCCACTGAAATTAATGGATGTCTTGCTAGGCACAGCTTGAGTCTTTGCATCAAATAGCTCATGAATATTAATTTATTTACTCAGCTTAAACTGCATTTGAAAAGTGCAGGTTTTTAAGACTAGTGAAGTCTTAAAAACTTTAAAACTTCACTTAAAAACCCAACAAACCAATCCCAAAACCCAACAACTTTTAATTTTAATGGAGCTGAAAGCTGTCTGCTGCTGCTCCAGTACTTAGAATCTGAACAGAACCTAATCTTTAAGACCCATCTCGAATAGCTGAGATCTTAAAAACTTGTCCATTGTAGTTCAGCACAACTCTCTGAGTTCTGCCATGTGAGCATGTGTCAGAAAGTTTATAGAGTGTATTTAACCAGTCTACTTGGCAATTTTTTCCCCTGAATGGTTTCCCTTGCATTTCAGTTTTGCAAGCTAAATACAAAGTAAAGAGAGTAGATGGGCATTTGAACTCAAGTTGCTTAGTGGTTTGATGATCTATCTCATTCTACTGGAAGATATTGAAAAAGTGATATCATTTTTAATTTAACTGAGTGGGCTACTTAGTAAAACCAGTGTGTTTCTGGCAGATATCTGGCAGGCTTTTTGACCTCTTTTTCTCTTCTGTGCTGCACTTGCTTACTTGTGTGTTGGCATTTGTGTGGGATTCTCCTCTGTGCTGTCTCTGAAACTGGAGAAAAATTAACTTAGCTATGGTTTATTTGTATTATTAACAGCTCATAATTCAGCTGTAAATCACCTTTATTTGGACTGAAATACTTGAATCCAGCAATAATGCAGTTTCTAATCCTGTTGGATTCTAGGCCTGTTGGAATCTGTAGGAAGATGGCTGTGTTGAGTGTAATGTTGCCAAACTTCAGACCCTCAGTACTGACTGTCACCTGAGACGTGTCACCTGTGTCGCAAGGAGTGATAAGCATTCACCTGATGAATTTGGGACACTCAGCTTATCATGTGAATCTAAAATATTATTCTATCTCTTCTTCAGATTTTTGGATTTGTTTGTTTCCTAGGTTACAATCCATGCACCTGATAGTGTAATCAAAATGTATCCATGTCTCATCAAGTGGCATTACTGAGCTTTTAGTTTTTATGTTCCGGCTTTTCCTCTTGAGTTTCTAGAGTACTTGATTAGGATTTCTTTCCCACTTTTATGACTTTTTGAAAGGATTGTTCAGACAGTGCTACACACATCTGAGCACATTCTTAGTTAGGTGTGATGCTGTTGATGATAGGATGAGTCCCTAGGTTTTGGGTTTTACTTCAGTCTGCACATACTTGGATTAGAGGCAGCATTTTGTCTGATAAGATCATATTTTACATTGTAAATGAGCATGCTGCTGATGATATAAGTGTTAATAGGATGATGGAAGTGTCTGCTAATCTGAGTAAAGTCACTTGAACCGTGGGAGGAACTTGATCAAGTCTCAAGTCCTGTAAGTGTGTCTTCTTGGATGAGTTCAGTTGACATCTGGAGTGGAATAGCAGATTTTTTTTATTGCTATAGTCAAAACCTCACCAGCTCTAGTGATGTCAATTAGGCTCAAAGTGCTAAGATTTTTTTGTGAGTTTTCAAATTTCTCAGCATTTCTGAACAGTAACAGAGCACAGTTGCTGTTCTGAAGAGCTCTTTGCTCACTGCTCCCTGCAGCACTGCTGACACACTCCCAGAGGAGTAGAAGCCATGGAGATCTGTGAGTTGCATGTCCTAGGCAATGCGTGGGAATTGTTCCCTGAAGATGTGGGACCCTATTTCACATGGGTACAACTCTAGTAAACCAAGAGTTTATGCCAATGCTGTAAATCTGTTTTATTAGCACAGCTGCCATTTCTAACACTTCCACTTTGGATTTATGCTGCTGAGAAGGCTTGGTGGCAAGTTGTAACAGCTGCAATAGCTTCTTCCTAGAACACTGTACCTCTGAGTCTCCAATCTTTTCATCCAGGACTCTCTCCTCCCCGTTAGAATTGTGCACATAGCTTGTCCAAGTCTCACCTATCTTTCAGACAGCATTGTAGGAATGTAAAAGTGATCCCTGGGAAAACTGATGTATGGGCCCAGCAGCAGTAGTGCAATGGCTCTGCTTTTTTTTGCCTTGGCTTCTGTACTCTTCCTTGTCTTGCTGTTGGGATATGTTTGTGATAGGTGAGTGCTCATCCCCAAGGAGATCTGAGCTTTCACATTTTTGTTGCCAGTAGGTTTGGTGGTCTGACAGGTGAAGGAGATCCATGGTGTGGGAGCCACCTTTTGTGTAGGCTGTATGAGGTGAAAAGATGAAGAAATGGATCTTTGTTGTTCTGTAGGCTAAGCTAGTTTTCTGGTATTGGGATATTAGGAATTGTTTCTACACCTAGTGAACAAAACTAGTTGAGTAGCTGCAATTTAGACCAGGGTAAATAATTATAACCACCCATTTGTCAGTACAATGTATGCCATTTAAGGAAATAGTTTAACTGTGTGTATAGTTTTTCTTGTTAGGAAACTCCTCTCTGTCAGAAATTTTTAGTGTAACCCCACTGACACAGTTCTTGCAGAGCAATCAGCCGTCTATTTTCTGCCTTTGGCTTAGTCCAAAATGAGCCTTTTACATTGGCCCTGCCCACTTTTAACAGGTAAAACCAAACATGACAATGTCCTCTTGGCTGGAGCGACATTTTTAGTGGAGATTGCCTATAAGGTTACAGCAATATATGTACTTGAATGTGTTGTTTTCCTTAGGAAAAAAAAGATTCAAACTGCAGTGGTTTCTAAGTGCATTTTTATGCCCATGCAGGTGAGGTGTTCCAGAGGAAGCAGCTCCCAATGACAGAGCTCCAGGGAGGTGTGTGCATGCATCCAGCAAGCAGAGCTGATGTGAACAGCACAGCAGAGAACAGAGATTGACTCTGTAGCTGAGTGCTGTCACCCCAGAAAAACAGGTCTGGAATTGAGTCATAGCTCTCAGCATTCCTTGCTGTTTTACAAATAGCTACTCTGGTGACAACTTCCCAGCAGATGTGCCAAAGAAAATCGTGTGTAAGTTATCCTTTATCTTATGTGACAGAAAAAGCACAGATAGAAGCAGTTGGCACAGTTGAGATCCTTATAAAGAATGGTCTAACAAGGCTCATATAAACAGATTTTTACCGTTCAGTCTTAATTTTTTTTAAAAAGGTCAACATTTCAGAGTTCTGGGTATTTTAGGATTCCTCTCTGGTTTTCCTTGCATATTCTGTATTTATTGCTATTGCATCCTTTTTTTCCCTCAAGTGACCCTTACTGGTTAGAGCAGACCCATTTTGATGAAGACTCAAACTGTGCAAACTATGGTGATGATGGTTGTTTTCAGTTGCACCAGGAGACCATGGGGTGGGTGAGGCAGGCAAAAGATGGGTGTGTTCTCACAAATAAGGCAGTTTTGTGTTGCTTCTGGAGCTTGAATCTCATCCTGCCTGTGCCATAAAACTTCCCCCTGGTGGGGCCATGTGTACATGTGCATGGGCTCCCCAGGGTATCTCTGGCTTGAAGCAGAAGCAGGGAGTGCAGGCAGGGAGAGTTTCCCACGTGCTGTGTGGTCGCAGAGGGCTCTACTCCCTGGTATACCATGCAGTGAAAGCTCAAGTTACATTCTTGGTGAATTCAATTCCCAGCTTGGTTCTCTATGTGTAATATACCAAGAGGATTCTCCATAGAGTTAGCTGCTAATACAAAAGCCCCTCATGCTTGGCTGCAGCTGCCCGTGTGTACCCCACAAAAAAACAGATATAAACTTTTAAAGGTCTGTTCAGGCTTAACTGAAGCTTTTGCATTTTTTTAAAAAGTGTGACTAGCCACTCAATGGAGTAAGCACGGTTGAGGGCTTGGCAAGAAGTACAGTATGACTTTATGCCTGTGATTTTATGTGCCAAGATAAACTGATTTACAGTTTCAAAAGTAACTGCACTTCTTTTGTTTTGAGGTGTTAGTAATTCTTACAGTCCTGAGAGAGAATACTTCAGATGATCAAGCCTAGACACTTTATGCTTTTAAAGAGCATTTAGAAGTCCTCCAATGACTTTGTTAAAACCACTTTTACTGATGCAGTTGGTCTGCATATTTACATTTTAGCAATTTAGTTGAAACACTGAAACATTAAATGTGAGATGAATGGGAAGTAATGTCCTTGAGTGTAGGTATTACCTCAAAGCGGGGGAGGGAGAAGCCTGAAAAATATTTGCTGGAAAAATTAGAATTAAAATGTAACCTAACTCTCTGTTATTAATTTTAAGTGGTGCTTGCTAAATTTTCCTGCTGCATTAAAGATGTAATGTTCTGTTTCTCAACAACACTGTGTAAGTCAGGCTATGGATGCCGAGCAGTTCCACAGTGACAAGTATTTGTCACCCTGCTGTCCTGACCAATTCACTTCCCTGAGCAGGGCCTGACTGTTTAGACCTTCTCAGCAGTTCAGAGAAGAGGAACTTGAGGTATTCCAAGACCTCCAGTTACAATCTGTTCTGATTCCAGTGGAAAAAGCCTCCACTTAAGAGGCTGATTCTTCAGAGGCACCCATGGCATTGTATTGCAATTTATGGCAAAAGGATGGGTTTGTAGTCAGATGTTTTTGCTAGCTGTGCCTGACTTTATTTTTATCTCCATTATGTCTATTTGATGTATTCAACAGGAGTCCAGTATTGCACTCAGAAATAATTCTCTCAGGTGAACAGAGAACAGTAAGCTACTGCAACTGTAGTTGCATTTTTAGCCAGAATTTAGTCATCATGGCTTGTAACGATGCTCCAGGAACTTTTAACAGAATCTTTAGGTTCTGTTCCTTATTCAATACACTGGACTAAAGTGAATTTGAAAGAGGTGACAAAACAGCAGTTGTGTACCAGTTTCTGAAAATACATTTAGAAAAAGAAGTTGCTCAGAAAAAAAAAAAATCTGTTCATCCTCTCAAGTAGCACTCTGTGGATTAGGAACAGATTAAAAATAAAAAAGAAGGAACTTTTACCTTAGATGATAATTAAGACATCTCACCCTATGCTAACTCACTCCTTGCAACTTACACTGATGAAAATCAGATAGCATGATAAGGTGGACAGAGAAATACTGTGAATCTTCCTTTAGTTTACCATTTTGCTACAGATCCTTGTGACTTCTAGGATCAACTGATTCCCCTTCTATATGAATACTAAATGTAAAAAAAGAATGAAAATAGTACTACCCATTAAAGTATATAAACACCACTTTCTGATGGGATGGAACATAACGTTAAATATATCTGCCACATATATTAAAATCATGCCAGAACAAATGGTAATGCCATCTCCAAGCTTGGGACAGTGTTGTAGCTCTCCAAGAGTGAGCTGGTAAACATGAGAGAAAACATCTATCAGAATACACAAAGTAGCCATTTATTCAGCATCATTTTAACTGTTAAGGGAGAAAGATGTAGAGTCTCACCAAATACAGTCAGCACACATGAGATTCATCCATAGGTTAAGCCCTCTCTAACATTATTAGTACAGTGGCTGGGAATAATGTTCACAGACTGATTTGAAATTTTTTCTTAATTTGAGCAGAAGATTCAGAGATTTATCAGGAGACACAATTTCATCATTCTCCAGAAGCATCTGATCAGATTATTCCAAGTCTTGTCTTTTCTATTGTTTTGTCTGTTTTCTTCTTCCTGAGTTTGTTCTGTCATCAGAAAACTACTCTTGCAAGTTCAAACAGAACCTGTGGAACAGCAAACACATTGGTGTGAATTTTTATTTTAAAACCTTTAAACCACTTTACGCTATAAATCAGATAATCTGAAAAGTAACTGTAGCTGCAATTTGAAAGTTGCAAAGAACAAATACTAATCCCTGTGTACATCACATTAATCCAGTAATCTTATTTCTCAAAGTATGAAGTATAGAAATTGCACTTGTTATTATGTCCTTAATACTGAAGAAAGGCCCACCAACCTCTATGGTGATCAGTATTACTATCATCCACTCAAGGCGCAGCGCGTGCTTTTCATTCAGGTGATTTCGCATTAGGTCTGTCAGCTCCATGCAGTGCTGGAGCTTTTCATTCATTACCTGCAAGCAATTACAAACATCACAAATCTGGACTTCAGAAATGGAATCAGATCACTAAATAGGGAAACACAGAACTAGAAAGGGGTTGACACCTCTGCAAAATAGAATAGAAAATTATTAGACAGAAAATTCTGTAAGACAACATGCACAAGCAACAGAAGCTTCAGCATAAATGAACCTGTTATTTCAATGGGTTCCCCAAAAGAATATAAATTTAGATATGCATCTACAGGTATTGAAGTGTTTCTGGGCGATACCTACTCATGAAAACAGTCATAAGCAAAAGAAGATACAGCTTTCTGGAATGCCCAAAAATTGAGTATTTATGATTGCTGTACCACCAGGAGGTAGTTTTCATGCTTCTTACTCTGGTTTAGCAGTAAACATTATGTCACCCTTCAAGAACTGATGTGAATGATCACGTCAGTAAGAAGAATCCACTTCTCAGTTCTTCTATTTAAAGCCTAATTTAGTGGCTCAGGAAATAATTCATTTATGCGAGGCAGGTTAACATAAACAAGGTAAAGGTGTGAGTGGGCTAACAACACCTGGAAAAGGGGAGAGTATACAATACCTTATTATTTATTCACTTTCTGCAAAGAAAGCACATTCACAGAGCAATCTGTGACCCTGCTGAGCCAAAGACAACTGATCTGAGCATGGAAGACTCAAACAACAATAAAACACTCACCTTAACTCTGCGATTAATGTTGAGAAACTGGCAAGTCTTGTCATAAAGCTCTTCCAGTTTTTCTCTATCCCAGTAGAAGTCTGGTGTTATTAGCAGGTCTGAGCTCAGATTTATACGGTGTCTAAAAAGAATGGGCACTACTGTAGTTCAGTCTTCCTCATGGTGAATATAGGAGCAAATATTTACATGCAATTAAACGAAATAAGAAAATTTTCCTGTAATTCTACATACAGTATGAAAAGAATCTCCTTTCATAGTAAAAATACAATTGGAGTGATTATTTAAAATTGGTCACATCTCCTGAAACTTTTCTGCAAGTACTCTACTGTGGAACTCTTTTGAACATCAATTACTTTTTCCTTATGCCATCATTGCCTCCTCAACCTGTCACCTTCCTTAGTTTTCGATACCTGGAGAGAGGTCCCTGACTATGCTGGGGCTCACTGAAGCAACAATAGAGAACTCCTAAATGTGACTGGTACTGCATGCTGGATATGTGTGTGCAGCACACCCCTCAGAATCAGGCAATGGTCTAAGCATCATAAAGGCTGAAAGCTAAAATCTCCTGCCTTCAACGTATTGCTAACAAACCTTTGGATACCTGGAATGTCACTGTTGATTACTGATCAGTCCTTCAAGTACCCCAGCGTTTGAAACAGGATTTTTTTTTAACTTGGGAGATTTTGGTGGGATTTTTTCCTTTTTAATTTTTGAGTGTGTAATGGTCTGTATTGTCAAAGACCGAATTTCACTTGAGGGATGAAAAAACATTAAATACAATGACTTAGCAGTGGTTTCTGAGTAAGTCAAGGGAAGAACAGAACTCAAAAGATATTTACCGACTCTAGGCTGTAGTTAACAGTGCTACACCTACCCACCTTTCTCCTGGTATCCTTTACATGCTGTAAATACAGTACCTACTGTAATTACTAGTTTAAACACATGTTGCTGGACTCAGGAAAGGAAAAGGGTGTGGTATTTGGTCATTTATGATATACTGCCTACTTAATGCCTGCAGTTGAAATGCCAGTGAGTGGTGAACCAGTGGGTCCCCTTACTAATGTAAATAATACACAAACTCCAGTCAAAATAAGGAATTCTCCCACCCTGTCTCACCCTGCTCTACTCGGTGTGCATTCTTCTCTTTGTATACTGCACAATGTAACTTTTACATTCTGTGTAATACAATGTCCTGGGTGTAACCAAAGAATTTACCTTAGTGCAAAGAGTTCTCCAATTTTCTGCATCACATCTGCATGAGAGAGTTTTACCTTCCTTCGTGACTTTAGAATCTGAAAAGTAGGAAGTTCTTCACTGCTTAATCAAGTAACACGTACTAGTCGTTAAGAAGTCCACAGTTTTACAGCCTGAAGTATCTTAGAATGCACACTGTACTTACTAACAGTTTTGTTTGCTTAGTGCCTTGCTTCTCTAGCTTTCTAAGAATATCACCGTGCAACTGGTTTATCCAGGCTTCTCAATAAATCACTGAGTACGTCATCAGTAGCTACAGAAATACTGGGGCATTTTCTGTAAGTGATTTCCTGAACAAGAGATGATTTGTTCTTCCTTCCTGCTGTTTTTATTTTAAAGTCATGACAGTGTTCTTTTACCTTGCCACTCCTTAGCCTTTTAATAGACTTTCTCCTTATAACAATCAATGTATTACCATTTATTTCCTTCATATAAAAGTAATAAACCAAACGTTTTCTGTTTTGAACTCTACAAATCTCAATTTCATATACAACATTATGTGAGCTTTGTACTGTAATTACGTCTCATGAAAAACTTTTAAGTAATTCACTCAAACTCTTCATTATGTTCAAGTCAAAGCACATTGTTTTCAGCCCAAGTTAGCACACTCTGTGTTTGGCCAGATTTTTAACTGCTGCTTATCCTGTTACACATACATTTCACCTGTAGCAAGTGACAGTGGCACAACATAGGAAACATTATTACAGTGCAGAACCGAACTCCCAGCCCTTTAAAGGCTGATGATTTCTTGTCCAACCCCTCTGCAGGTGTTCTGAGCTTCTCTACACTGACGGATTTACGATCAAATGTGTTCAACATTCAATTGCTTTTTCCCTATCCTCAGCTACATATGGACTGATTTTTTACAAAACACAGGAGAAAAGGAGGGGAATGAGACCTCACCTCAGGAATTGACTGGATAGATTCCACAAAGTTATCCAGTAATGATTCCCAAATAGCTAGCTTCACTGCAACACAGAGACAACAAAGCAGAAGACTGTGAGAAGTACATATGCTTTCAAGTAATTCTACCTTTACATCTGCCAAAAGGCTGCTTCAGGACATGTCGATGCTTACAGACATTACTTGCAGCAAGTTACAGTTTGTACCAACAATCACTGTTCATGTACCAGTGGGCAGATCTGGGCTGGGCACTGACACAGCTCTGCACACAGAACCAGCTTCACCATGAGCACAGCTTTCTTCTCCAAGTGATCAGCTCAGATCCTGGAGAGTTTCTGCTTCAGCTCACAAGCTGTGTGCCCAAGTGCTCTACTGGATGTGTGAGCCCTCTGCAAATTACATTCCAAGGAGGCTGGAGATAATGAGCTATGCTGGCGTCAGGCTGACTTCATGTGGCACCTCAAGAGCCTCCGCTGCATTTCTAGTGTCCTGCACAGCTCTCATTCTCCATTTGTGCAGTATTGATGCACTGTGCTCCAGCCAGAGTTAGCTTGTATGGACACACCACCTGTTCCTGTTGAAGCTCAATCCAAACTTGAGCAATCTCCTACTTTGTTTTTAGGTAAGTGTACTGTTACTGAAGATACTAACTTCTGTTCTATGGAAGCTTGAGTTCAGCACTGGCATTGGCAACACAAATTCTGCTATGCCTTAGCTTGAACCTAGTAAAATGTTTCTGCAAGATGATAATATAACTTGGGCCTTGTTCTTTAGTCCACAGATTCCTAGACAAGAAAGAAGTAGCAACAGATCAAAACTTAACCTCATTCAATCTGATAAAATTAATCAGGGAAGATTTAATTGTCAAAACGAACTCTTCTGTGGTAGTAATCAATAGTATCATCTGGCTAGGACACTGCCAGTAAACCCAATGCTGAACATTTTGCACACTCATCTTTTGAATACAAAGGCCTAATCCAAGTCACTGACTTAAATTACTTCAAATTTAGCCCTTGAATAAAACAACAGCCAGTAAGCATTTCATCTGTCACCTGTTATTTGACAGAGGCTGGTTTCTGCCGTTCATAAATCTGACTAGGGACTATGCTTGCATCCTTTATTTTTAGTGAACATTATCTCCTGGGAATAAACTCCTTGCTCCCTTTTAGGAAGCACTACCCTTCCATACAGTGCCTTTATAAATAAGAAAACTATAGAGAACAATATGCTTTTTTCTCAACAGCTCTTCCTTCAACAGTTGAGAACCACTTACTTACACTGCACTCCTTGATGAAATGCTGTAGCACTTCAAAAATGTGCATTCTGTTTCTCTCCTGTGTATAGGTGCACTTCCCCAAAATACTACTGGAATCCTGGAATTTACCCTAAAGGCAGTAGAAGTAGACAGACCAGACTTCCCTTAAAAGGCCTTTTTGAGGACAGCCTTCTGCTGCTGGTTCTTAACTCCCACTCCCTCCATCATTCAAGGTCTGAAGCAGTAGACAGGTGTTATTTGCTCAAGCAGCAGGATGACTGGTGAACCTGACTTCTTCACAGTGCCTCCCACTGTCTGCAACCATGGCTAATAAGCCTGCAAAACATGATCTGTGACTCTGGTCCACATATGTGTTACTGATACATCTCCCCAGCTGGGAATAGCTGCCCTGTATCACTTTTTTAGCTGGCAACTAGCTTTTTCTGTCAGAGGAAATGATGTCAGTATGAATAATTCAAGATTACTGAGAGGTTTCTAGTAGTGACCTCTACACTCATTGTTATCCTAGGATAGTTCTCAAAGGTAGGGGAACAGGATGCTCAGTAGAACATGTATCTTTTGCAAAACATGTTTGTTAATGTGCTTTGTTCAGCTTTAAAAAGGTTTCCATTCAATAAAGCAATTCCAATTTACAGAAAACATGGTAAAAGCATTGAAAACAAATCCTCTCAATCTGAAGCACAATCACTCTTTACAAAGTTTGTCTAAACCAGATACCAAGCTTTTGCCAGCCTGTCACTGTACAAGTCCCACTTATAATGACATTTCACAAAATCTGTAGCATAGACTACATAGTATGAGCAATTTTAACTTACCAGAAAGACAAAGAGCATTTGAAAAGGCAAATTTCTGCAGAACAACTTCATCACTATCCAGCTCAGAATTTAACAAGATTTGTCCTTTATGGAGCTTTGATTGACCTCTGTTAAGACAAGATTGAAGCATCTCCATTGATCGAGCCACCAGCATAGGAACACTTAAAGAATAATTGACAGTGCAAGAAAGGCTAGTTGTTTATTTAGATCAGGCATGCCATGTCTCTATGGTATCATCCCCATCCTTGCATTTTACTCAAGTTCAACCTGACAATATTCACAACAAATCACTGAAAATTAGTTCCTCGGTCTAAGACAAATATTATGGCCAAATTTTCTAGGTGTAAATGCAAGTGCAGCAAGCTGTGATGGTAACTGTAGCATTGCTGCATACACACAGATTATTCAGAGTAAGCAGGATGCTGGCCTCTCTCCTGCTCTTTAGCTCCTCTGTTATCTTTCTGTTTTCACTTTCCGCTGTCACTCTTATCAATCTTACTCCCTCCCCACTATGATGCTGCTTTCCCTAAAACATCTATTGCATAGAGGGTAAGGAGCAAAGAAAAGGGGACAAAAGACTTGTTCAATTTTCCATGTCAATCTCACCACGAAACACACAGAAGCGAAATAAAGCATGTCAAGAATCACAAATTACACAACTAAATAGTACATGCAGTTTTCAAATGGTCAGGAAAAACCAAACAGCTGTCTCCTTATCAAGTTACTTTAAATAAGCTCAGCATCATTCATTCAGCTCCTATTAAAAGTGTCCTGTCTAGGGGTTGCTTTTGGGTGCTGTTGGAAAATTACAGATAATATATAAAATCATTTTCATTGTGAAATATTTCTGTAGAGATAGTTTTCTTCCCATGATGAAAAAACATTATTTAACAAGGAGAGATAACTTGCCAGGTTTATAATTACATAATAATCAAACTGTAACTTTCCTACAAAATGAAGCAATTGCAGAAATTACATCTTTGTATATGAATCTCAAGGACTTGATGAAAGCTTACAGAGAGCATCCTCCTTAAAATCAAACTAGTCTCAATAATGCATGTTAGTTTTTTTGCTGTGACATACATCATTTCTGTTTGGGATTGCTGAAGAGTTGTGTGGGCAGGAAGCTTCTTATTTACAAGATCTATCATATAAGCAAATCACAAAGGCCACTACTTGCAAGTTTACCAAGACAGAAACATTTATCCACTGAGATTTATAGTCTTCTTTATTTTACTCATTTGGAAAAAAAGTAAGGACAAGTATATTTTTACTAGCTGAATTACTTTCGCTTGAGTTTGGTTTAGGTGCCTGTTAGCTTTTATACACAGACCACCTGAAGATACTTACTCGCCTATTCTATAGTTCATCTCTTCATTCTCCCAATGGACCAGTGCAACTTCGTATGGCTGAATTTCATGCTGCTCTAGCACTCGCATGATATGCTTCATCTACGAAGGAGACAATTGCAGCAATAGTTAGCATGCAGCAAATTATCACTGCAAAGAACTTGCACAGGGCAGGCTGATGAATGCAACCTTCATGATGAAGTTATTTACCTAACAATGAAGAGGTGTGCTAAATAATGAAGTTATTATTAACATAGTTTACATCTGAAACTAGTTGTGGTTTGAGAAGAATTTGTAGCTATAAACAGCTGCAAGGAATCTGGGAAAACTGAAATGTCATTTTATATGTGCACACATGGAACAGGGTAAGGATTAACCACAGCAGCAGTAAGGGCAACATGGATGTATTCAGTATTGTAACAATGAGAGGTACTAGATTTTGGCAGATGTCCGAGTGTGGGAATGAATTTTTACGAGAAGTATATTAGGTGGTTGTTTCTGATAAAATTACTAGTTTGCTGCTAAATCAGTAGTCTTGTTTCAGCTACCAGAGGTCAGTTATATTACAGAAACCCTTTACCACTACAAAAATCTGGAAAATTTGTTTCAGCTGCCACGTTCATCCCTGTAAGTGGTTAAATGGGCAGTTTTACTTGCAGAAGTAATCTCGCTGCTCCTTTATTCTCCAGCACACTAAAACCTGATGCAGGAAGAAAGGCCATTTTCTCTCACAAAACTTTTTCCTCTTGACGTCTGACTGAGGATCTCTCATCCTTGTTCCTTTCTATATGCTACAAGGCTCCCCTCAAAAAAATCATCTGCAATTAGAACAAATTCTGAACTAAAAAAAGCACTCACCTATGAGTTTTTAAAAGGCATTTAGCTACACAACAGCCAATAAAAAACCAAACCACAAAACACTTTTGATGCCTAAATTCTTTAGAGTTCAATCTTGTACTAAGTCATACTTAAAAGCACTCTCCTTTTAAAATAAAAGCTCATAGTTCATCTTTTAGCACAAAACTGTACCCTATACATTTTTCATAAAGCATATTTTCCAGGTTAAGTACTCTAAAAAAATCTGTTGGATCACCTGCAAGAGGGATTTTCTTTGCACTGCTAGCTTTCTTCATTGCTTTCAAGAATTTTGGTGATACTGTCTATGTAACACAGTAACATTTCTCACTGAAAAAACCCCTCAACTGTGCAGCTGAAACAGCTCCTTTCATAATCCTGAATTCAATATTAGCATGACTAAGACTCACCATACAATTCAAGTCTTGTGATAAAAACGGGTGAGAACATAGGAAGCATCTTGCTCTGAGGCCAGTCACCTCAGCAAAACAGCAGTGTCCAGGGACAGTTCAGCAGTGCAAACCTCACACTGCTTCTAGGCCCAGCCTAATTTTATAGAAGGGACTAGCTGTGACACAGTAAAATTAATTAGAAGAGATGTTCTGGAGTCACTAGCTGCAAACTCTTGCTATTATGGGCACTTACGTCACACAGTTTCCTTTTAAAAAACCTCCGAGCTGGTTTTGCTTTTTGCCCTTGCTATTTTGGTAAGGAAGCTGCTGTGCAACCTTCCTACTCAGGTATTTAAAATTGCTCTTTTGTTTTAAGTTTCTTTTTGTGATCAGTCTGTATTTGTTACTTCTTCTGGTAAATGTCTGTTAATTTCACTTTTTTTTCTCCTACTAGTAAATTTGGGGTACTTTTGTCCATTTGCAGTGACACTCTACATTCTGTTCTACTGAATTACTTTCAGCTTCTGTTCTACAGACCAGTTTGAGATTTTTCTCCTTTCATTTCAGTTCATTAAAGCATGTCCATAAAAACACTTCCTGTATTTGAGCAAGTTGTTTGGCAGTTAAAGCTTTCACTATGATTTCAATAAACAGAAAGAGGCATTTTCCTCCTCTTTTACAAATAAAGCTAGCAAGGGACCAATTACTGATGCTAGTATTGACCAGGAAAACAAGGTATGAAATTTTCAAAGGTATTTAAGCTTGTACAACAAAAGGAGAATTTTCAGAGTACTCTGGTGGGCTAAGGTTTTCAACTCAAAGATCATCAGGAGTTAAAGCAGCTGGTCTTCAGTAATATTTGTGAACCAGTAGTGTAGTTACAGCCATAGCATGCAAACAAGCAAGGGAGAACTGCTATCTTTTTTAGGACACCTGATACATTGACACCCCCCAAAACAGACAGGAAATCGGGAACATTTCAATGCTGAAACAGAAGAAGCCAGAAACTGTTCACATCTGGAAACAACTGCTCTGTGTTTTCATTTACCCCAGTGAAAATCCTCCTGTGAACTTCAATGCATCTCAGTATCATCTATTTAATACACCATTTAATTTCACGTAGTCTGTCTACAGATTAGGTCAATTCTAGATACTTTTGTACCTAGAATCCAGCTTAACCACAGTAAGAAAAATACATTTAAAACATTAAATAACTATGAATGTATTCATTAGAATAGATATGCTTCTGGCATACCCTTCTAGGTCAGCAAAGATCACCAAAATATAATATGTCAGCAACATATTTAATAATTATACCAATCAATAAAAAACTTCCTTCAGGAAAATTGCTGGCTGGTAAAAACACAGGACAGTATTAATGAGTTGCTTATAATTCTTCTTTTTTCTTTCAAAGTTGTACAAACATAAGTCTTTAATAACTGACTTAAAATGGAATAGAATGGAATAATCCTTTTCTTCTAACATACTTTCTGTTACATTAGTGCTTTTCAAACAATCATTCACAGGTAGATTTTTATGATCTACTTTTTCAGGATGTAGAACTGCAAGAATATTCTTTTTGTCAGTCTCACTAAATTAAGGTTTCAGATTTTTGTCTTAAGTAGATGAATTTCAAAGGTGATGTATCAGCAGCCCACACACTTGAGGGCAGTAGCAGGCAAGAACCTGCACTCATTGGAGAAGAATCAATCAGCTTTTTTCCTTCACAGAAAGATCAATCTCCCAAACAAACCTCTAGCATGCTGAGCTTTGTGAGACTGACAAAACACTTGCTTATGCAGTTTTAACCAAGTTTCACTTTACTTACACTTTTCTCTTCCACATTCCAAAATACAACAGCCCCTTCCCTGTGAATTCAAGGAAAAACTGAGTGTAATCATACTGTTTTAAATGTATTTTAATGGAATACTCAAATTGTACAGTGGCAGATTTTGTCATTGTGAATCAAGAAACTTAAAACTATGTTCAGAGAAATTACATACTAGTTGCTTTTTAACCAGACTTCAATGACAAATCATGAGAAGGTGTTTTTCAATCATTTAAATAATTCTGATTTTTTTTAAAAATCATTCTGACTGGACAGTTATTCCTTGAGTTTCATGAGGTAATATGACGCAAGATCTAGCAAGCTGCACTACTTCCTTCACACCATTACGATTAATGACATAATATTTTGAGCATGATTTATTGCTTACCTGAAGAAAAAAATCATGCCAGGATCATCTTCTTTTGCAGATTTCTCAGTACTGACCACCAAAACATTTGCAGCATCTGGTTTGAAATAAGTGAAAAAAATAGACTATTTAGTCAAACTTCTAAACGTGACAGCTGATAGCTGTAAGCATGTAATTCAACAGTTATACTAACATATCAGCCAGTTCCACATTTTATTTTTCTGATAGAAATGCTTGCCAGGGACCAACTAAAATATCAAACTACACTGCTTCTCTAAACTGGGGAACACATTCTAGATCGACTGGGCCTCTGCTGGGAACCTCACCAGAATCTTCAGCTAGTGAAAGATAGTAGTCTTGAAGAACAAAAGACTTAGGAGAAAACTGATGCAGACATTGTAAATAACCAGGAACAGAACACAGAAATGGACATACAATGTGAGAGAACTGTGGAAGTTTTGCACAGTTGCAGGGAAATTACCAGTCAAATCTGCTTGCCTGGAAGCTCTTCATTTCTATACACTAAAGGATTAATCTGCACTCAAATTGTGCTGACTTTGCTTTGCCAGTCAGAAACTTGAAAGAGTGTACCCCCAAGACAGGGGAGCCTACACCTGCATTTCCCTGCACATCAGAAGTGTGCTTTTGAAATAAATCATCCACCCACTCTCCCTTACCACACTTCTGATGTGCACTGCACAACAATACATAAAATGTGAGGGCTTTTGCATTAAATTAAAATGAAAGAGAAGATAAAAAAATGCTGCTGTGGTACTCCAACCACTAAATGGGGCATTTGTTACAAAGGATTAGACCAGAGCTAGTCCAAGTAGAATATCTCCAAACTTACAAAATGTGGTTCTTGGGTTCTCAAAACAGGGGTTTGATTCTTCTTCTACAAATCTTCTCCACTGTGCCACTCACTAATGCAGATGGAGTTTTCTAAGTCCTGATGTGGTTTCAAACCAGCATGACTTGTTTTGTTGCAGCACTAGTGGAAGCTAGACCAGGAAAGTCCCCTACTTCTATTTAAGATTTTGCAAGGCCTAACAAAGAATTTGCAGGGCCTAACAGCTAAGCCTTAAAAATTTAAATGCCTTTTGAGGAAAATCACAAGTCAAGTGATGTAGTATCAAAAGTTGTTACTTCTGCTTGTGTACAAATTATACCTTTACTGCTCAGGCCATAGAGGGCAGGTAGACTGAGGCAGCAGAGAGACACGACCAAGTACCAGACACCTTTTTGCTAATATCTGAACTGGGACCCCATAGTTGGTCTGAATGAGCCCTTAAAGACTTTTCTTCCACTTGCTAGTCCAGTTCAGAAACACATAATTGGATGAATAACTAGAAGGATTTCAGGTGTGAAGTTTGAGTTCATCATGGAAGTAACATTTGTCTACATTTTCTCATTTGCCTTTTCAAATACCAGCCATATCTTTATTTATCCACTCCAGCCAAAACACACACAGTTGAAGAGAATTTGGTCTACTTTAAGTGGAGGTGCAGGATCTGCCTCTAAAATGTTTCTAAAGAGGTAAAACCAAGAATAATGCTTTGGAAAAACACTACAAAGCAACAATATCACACCATAACTGCTGTTTTAGATTTATATGTGGAAATATTTTAAAAAATTATTCTCTCAAATTCAGTGTTTGGCTTGGTAACCAACCACTGCTACATGCAGATGCCAACCATCACAACACTTCAGATCTGCTGGCACAATCCAATATCCTTTCATCATTACTTCCTGCAAACCTTTGATAAACAGTACTCATGAGTCAAAAACACCATGAAGAAATAAAAGGAATTGGCAAAACTGACACTCCCGGGGTAAAATCATGTCAACAGTAACGTTTAATTCAAGTCATGCTGGGGGTTGTACAAAGTTTCTATCCCAAAGCTGTGAAACCAGGGTTAGTTTCAATACAAAGAAACTACAAAGAAACATGAAGTCTATATTCTAGTGGATATTGTCTTTCATGTTTATCTTTCTGAACAGACAGTCATTAGTAAGTCTCGTGCTTGAAAGACACCCACTGGAGTATCACTGCACTTAGATTATTATTTGAGAGGCAGACAGGCTCATGATAACCCCTACTGAAAAGCCCATGAACTGCCAGTGCTTCTCCTAGCTGCATATAATCTGTTCTTTCAAAGGAAGAAGAAAAGTATTCTACTCCTGACATATGAAAATCAGAGCTGTTCCAGGCCATAGGGTTCCTTAAGCCACAATAAGATCAATTTGTTTTTCTTTTGTAGTATAATGCAGCTATTTGCAAGCCATACTTTCCCAAGTCTGCAGAGATATTTTATATAGAAACCAGAATCAATTATTTTGCTGAAGCCTAAGTGTAGCATTCAACAATTGCCAGGATATACTTGGCCCAATAAAGAAGTATCAACAGCATTCTCTTTACTAGAACTAAACACTTATGTGTGTATCTTTTTCATTTCACTAAGGCAGCAAGATTCTCTCTTGCAAGCCTTCCTCTCCAACTCTGATTTACATTAATAGAAATCTAGGTACAGAAAGAAGATGCAACACTTCAAACTACAGAACTGTTTTGACAGCTGATGTACTGCACTACCTCACTACTGAAGGATTAATTAAAATAAAACATTCAAAAACTAACAGTTAGTGAATTTCTGTATAAATTCTCTGTATCAATTTCCAAAGTTATTTCTCATGCATGCATGTAATTTTTCTATACTTCTTAATGTAATTGTAATGTTGGGAAAAAGTATCAGAGGATACTTTTTCCCAACATTACAACTGGGAAGAGCCACTCACACTGCTATTCTGAAAGGTTTTGTTGTGGGGACTTTTAGGTAAATAGAATCTTAAAGCAAAGCAATAATTTTACAGGCAGTATGATATATTCCAGGATATTATTAGAATAAGAATATATAAAGTTACAAAAATTATATCCCTCACCCATATTTTATTTCCCCAGATATAACATTGCATTTAATATGTTTCAAAAATCTACCTCTAGGCAAACTTGTTATTTCAACATATCCATGTGAAGTCAGGTCATGACACAGATTACCAAGATGATATTCATCTGCTGTTGCAAAGGCTGTGCACTGCATCAGATTCTGTGCCAAAGGAACAGAGATTTGAGTTAGGGCAATGCTGAAGCAAGATGGTAATAAGACAACTGTTTGTTTTGACTTTTTAAAGAGAGTGACAATTTTCATTTATGCATTGTTCTGTGGTATCATTGCCATGATTTCTACCTGGTATACATATACTAACAAAGAGTACTTGCTCGTTGTTAACTGGGAAAGCAAATCACACACTGAGAACAAGTCAGGTGGCATGAGTGAAGTCACAACAAAATCTCTATGCCAGAGCCTCAAAGACAACTCTTCTTCCCTGAAAGCCAATCAAATACTTGAACAGTAGAGCTGCACTTGCTGCTGCTCCCATCCCACAGCTTATGACACACTTGGCTGACCACTGAAACCAGAGGCAGGACACCCCTGACAGAGTTAAAACACCGTGAAAATCCGTTGGGGTCAGCTGTCCTGGCTGTGTCCCCTCCCAACACCCTGTGCACCCTCAGCCTCCTCGCTGGTGGGGTGAGGCACAAAAGGCCTTGGCTCTGTGCAAACCCTACTCAGCAATAAGGAAAACATCCCTGTGTTGTTAGCACTGTTGTAAAGATAGATGGAGTTTGAGTACCCCAGTGTGTTTATCAAGCAGAAGCTCCAAACACAAACGCTGTGCCCTGCCATGCACCAAGCCACTGCCCGGGCTGAGCCGCTGCAGCACAGAGTCAGCACCTTCGGGGCCAGCTGCAGGCACTGCACAGCTCCAGCGTCCCTGCCTGCCCGAGCTGCATCCTGCACTCACTGCAGGGGAACAGCACACAGCTTGTCCCAGTATCCCACAACCTAAACAACTAAAGTGTCCTATTCAAAGAAGTAAATGGAAAAATGATACTGACTTGCGAAGAGATGTGAGATTTTCGTGATTAATCAAACAAGTCACAATACACTGATTTGCAAATTCTACTACTCATCTGAAGTGCATTTCTTTGTTCTGATACCATGTATGACCTACAAAATTGTTTTTCAGTACAATGTAGTGGAAAACGTCCAGAAAGCAATGTCTCACTGTGCATCAGTCACTTCCCAGCTTTTTGTAACTAATACAAATGGAGATGTAACTAACAACAAATGAACAAAAGAACTGTGCTCATCTGCAGGCATTTAGGTCCACAATACACTTGAATGTAAAATACAAGTTACATTCTTGCAGCACTCATACACTGTCAGATAGCAAGGCTCCAAGAGGGGCTCTGCTCCCTGCAGGGGGGCTGTCAGCAATCATTAGAATCACCACCTCACATTTGAACTTTTCTTTTTTAATGTCAACATTCTACCATCACAGCCTTTGCTTACACATCATCTTAATTCAACAACCACTAGCAGAAAATAAGCTTCCAAAGTAATTATAACATTCAGAGAGCAATTTTGTAGGCATATTCCCATAACTGTGCTAGAAGGTTGAACTAACAGTGGAACAGAACTCTGCTTTCAGTTCCCTCAAAGTATCATTTCATTATCATAATTTCAACTGCATAAACCCATTCTCAATCACTAAATCACCAGTGCCAGTTATACATCTGAATCTGAAGATTCTTCCAAAAAGCTCCTGTTATGATAAGTATGCATGCTCTGCCATGAAATTCTTCTGTCAAGAGTTAAGGAAGCAAATTCTCATCTTGTAGTCAGTATACAATCTGAAAACCTCTATCCTGCTCTGTGTTTTGCACAGTGTATTACTTGGGCAATTCTTCATTTCAAGGCACTACAGGATTGACTTTCTGCCTTACAGCTGCAATTTTAGTTTCAATGGTTACATTTCTCATTTACTTACAACCAGAGGTTTTCCATTTAGCTACGTGCCTGAAAAAGCACTTTGGATATGAACTACTTTCAGGTTTGGGGATTTTTTTTTTACAATATACTGTTTCACTCACATATTTACAAAAATCTTGTTTGATAGAGAACATTTGGCTTAGGCATAATTTGTAATTAAGACACCTAAAATACGTGTCCATGGGTGCTGGTGGACAAAAAATCTACTCTAATCAGTGACTCAGTTAATCCTAAAATAGATGTGTTAACTGGCTAATCAACCTTAATGCCATGTTTTCTGCTACATCACTTTCACCTGCAACCTTCAAAAACCCCAGAATACAACACCTGTACTGGTGCTAGAAAGGAACTTGAGCTACTCACCCCCTTCTCCTTTCTGCCTAAGGGATTATTGAGATTCTATTCAGAGCAGCACACAGGATGGCTGCTCCTAAGGACAGCTAAGTACCTTGACAATTCATTTTCTGTATCATCCTGCCCCCAACAACTGTACAGGCTCATGGAATCATAACTCCCCTTAGTCCATCTCTTCCAATTTTAGCATACAAAAAACTTTAAGAAAGAAAACCTGTAGGATGAACTTTAGTCCTCATATCACCACAGGAATCAATCTTTATCTAAATGTGGTAAATACTGTGTCTATGCCTGAATTTCAAACTATTTCTGTGCTGGATGGCTGTAGCATTAAGAGTTAGCTCAGAGGCTTTTCCTGCCATCAGATCGTACCAGGTTATCCAAATAGTGGTACCACTCACTGATGGTCTGACTAAACCACTTAACTGCTTCCAAGGAAATCCTCTATCTGTCCTGAAAAACTGGTTGTACAACGACTTACCACTGCTGGTGCCCTGCACTCTGCCTGTAAAATCACATGAAGACCAGTGCTGGGGAGGGTGGGAAGGATCTCACTCACCAAGTGCTCTGCCAAAGAAAGGTGCCATCTGTCAGGCCCTCCCAGAGGGAAAACACCACAGATCCTCAGGGCGCTCACACTGAGAACCTCGGGAATGGGCCCACAACTGCTGTCTCCAGAGGCAGGGAAAGATGGGAAGGAGATGTCCCTAAGGCAATGGCCTTGGTGCTAGGGCCTGCTACACTAGAGGTAATTTCTGGCCCAGCATTTTGCCATGCAAAAGCCTCCTCAGGAAGTATGTTATTATTTCAGTGCATCAGGCAGTATTTTCTCCATTTCTTCACAACGGAAAACAGTAAAAATAGCACTGCCTGTTACTTGCACATATATATGAAGATGTCAAACAAAGAAACTGTTTGCATTCTATGCTGTCATTTAAAAGCCTCAAAAATGCTGTCACTTCACCCAAAACCAAGGAGAAACAAACTCTGAATGTAATGCTATACCATGACTAAAAAGCTGGAAGCATTACATAGTGTTCCAGGACTAATATTTTTCACTTTCCTCTTCCAAAGCAACATGAAAATATTAGTGGGAACTAAATTCTTTATAACTATCTTTTTATGTTACACTAAGGCATGCACCAAGGCATGCACCTGCTTATCACACAAAATACTCATCATAAGCTTAGATATGAGAAGGCAAGCATTAAAATTTTTCTCTGCTCACATTCAGCAGATCATGTAACAGATATACTTTGGAACGTGGAACTATTTCTAAAGACACAGTCCTTGTTTTAGTCTCACCTATCATACTACTTTACTAACAATACCCTGAAACTCAGTTGTTTTAGCCTGATGAGAACAGTAACACATCTGACACCAGGATTCACTGTGGGAATCCTACATTCAAGTGTACTTAAGGCCTGGCTTGGCTAAGAGCTAGCTTAAGGAGATCTGGCTACAAATACGCATGGTTCTTCCTCATTGTACCTCACAGTATCTAAAACAGTATGTTGCTGCATTTCCTCTGTAGACATCAGAGTCTGATAATCAAGGTGCCATTTCTACACATAGAATGATCTTTCTCAGGTAACACAGGCTACACCTGCACATTCACTACCCATCTGAAACTTAATCTGAATATAAGCTTTATACTATTGACTTTCACTTTTATTTCTGTTTGAGTGAAACCTTAAAACTGGGTAGATCTGGATAAGCAAAGAGATGTAAAGAAAGTTAAATTATTCTGACAGTTAGACTTTGTTTCTCAATAGAAAATGTCATTTGAAAGCACTGGTCAAAACTATTTTTAATGCACTTCACCTTTCCACTTTATAGTAAACCACTCATCTTCCCTATACTTTGGTTAACACATTGCAAGTAAACTTCCATTTTACCTTCAAAATACCAAACATGCCAATTTCTATCAAGCTTGTTTCTATTTACAAAGCTCCAACACTAGTGTAAATAATGAAGTCTTTCTCAGCAACTAATTATGTTAATTTCATTAAAATGTTCATCCAAACGCAAATCTGAATGGAAATTAAACTGACGCAGTCCCTCAATGTCACATAGACTGTAAATGTTATACTTCACCTCCATGTCAGAGAGCGGCAGGTTCGCTCTGGATGGCTGCTTGGTCCTCGGTGCCTTTGGTGGCCTCTTGACTGGCTGGTTACTGGCTTTGGGGACAGTTTTACCAGCTGATACAACTGCATAAAATCTTGATGATGTGTTCCTAAGCTTTTTGATCCACTCTGTATTGAGCCTGTAGTTTTCCATCATTGTCACCCCCAAACGTCTCCAGGATGAGAAAAAACCCTCCCCATGCTGATAATAAACACTTCTTTCCAAAGTGGACAGAAATCCTTGGAGAAAATGCTGATTCCTGAGTGGCACACATTGACTTGTCAACCAAGGGAACGCAGGTTTCAGTGCACACAAATCCCAAGACTTTGCTGTTCTGTGAGCTGCTCTTTCAACTTCATTATCCAGCTTTAATAGCAGACATCCAGTTTTGTTAAAGCTTTGGGATTGGCATATTGTTGTTAAAGCGTGGAAAGATCTCATCTGAAGGTGCAGAAGTTTCAGTCTCATTTCTTCCCTCTGAACTGTATTTAAAACAAACAAACAAAATAATCCGTCAACATTTTGGAAAGAAATAAAATTATTTCCCTCTTATCTAAAAGGTGGTCACTACTCTTGCATGTGCTAGTGCTCCTCAGCACACGACACTGCTGGGAATAAAAAGGTTTTTTTGATCCTACGGAAACACTCTAAGATCAAAACACATCTGTGTGCTTGCAACAAGTGGTGAAAAAATAGAACTGGCTGCTGCATCAATATGTAAGAGGGCATCTTTTCCTCTGGCTGCTCATTCTGTGCAGCAGCCTGCACTTTCAGTAACTCCACTGCTTGTGAGCAAGCAAGCACACACGTTAAAGAGAACATCAGACGCTGTGAATCACTGTGATACATGATAAAAGCAGCAATTAGATTACTACGTGTTTGTAGGGGAATGTCACCTGCAGAACACCCACACTGCTCAGCCCCAGCCCCAGCTGCTGTGCCACGACCAGCCGAGCACAGATCCAGCCCCAGCCATCTGCCCTGACCACAGGACAGAGAATGGAGCCGACTCACAGCCTTGCTCCTGCCAGTACATCCTGGTGCTGCAGGGACCACCAGGCCTGCCGGCAGAGCCACCCTGCAGCCCGAAACACAACGGTGCCCTTGTGCAGCTCAGACTAAGAGCAACCCTTCTATATTTGCACTACATTGTGTGAGCTAATAAAATAAAAATATTCACAGACTCAATACTGCAGCGGATGTGTTTCGTTTGCTGAAAAAGCTCAGTGACAAGTCCCTACCCTCATCTGGCTTTCTTAAGAACATTTCCTTTACAACACAAAATCCATCCTCAGCAAGTCATTAACAAAATGTCCTCAAGCTGCCTACTTCAAAAAACTGCCCATTTTAGAATATTTTTGAAAAACTGAAGGAGGATCTTTAATACTAAAAATACATTTAACATAATAGTTCAAATAAACATTTTATTTAAAGAGCAAATCATAGTGTGTGCTGTGGAACAAGCCCTCCATCCCGACAAGGATACCCTGATGAACTGATATTGCGCTTAACTTTGTTTTTCATGCTCTTCCTTGTACCTTTTTGCCCAATTTAGAAGCCTGTTATTGGAATACTTACTGGGATAAAATATTATTTTAATTTTAAACTTGTTCTGTATTTAAAAAGCAATGCTGTCCAGGACAAGGCATATTTACCTTTTTAAAGGCCTGATACCTCCTGGATAAAAAAAGAGCTGAGAGAAACTCAGCAACTGCAACCCAGTGTTGGAGAGCTGGTGCAAGGGGTAAAGTCTCCAGCAGTGTGCCGTAAGTGGCAGAAAGAGATTCAAAATGGTTTTGTTGGCGTTCCTAGCCAACAAAACCTCATCCCGGTTCAGTAATGCCAGGAATGATTTTTCAACTGTACAGGCTTACAGTAAGTTGCAAGGAAAGAGAGATCATATAGACCGAATTCCATCGAGGGGCCGGAGCGCCAGACCTGCGGCACCAGAGGCGCCAAGCCAGGAGGAGCGGAACACAGCAATCCGAGAGGAAAGCGGGACCAAGGGCGACCACAGCAGGGCAGGAGGCGCCACCTCCGAGCAGCAGGCACGGAACTGGGATTTATTTTCCAACGTCTCCTCAGCACTCGGCACTTTAGCCACGCCCGCTGCCTCCCCGGCCGGGAGGCCCGGCTTGCTGCGGCACAGCCACCGACATATTCGGGCAGGGCGGGCCCGCTCCGCCGGCGGGCTGACCGGACCGGACCGGCACAAACCGGCCCGCGAGCTCCGCCCGGCCCACGCAGTCCGGGCGCCTGCAGGCTGCCCCCGGGGCCCGCCAGCCCCGGATGCCGGGGACACTCCGCCCCTTCCCTGCCGCCCTTGGTTCCAAGGCAAACAGCGCCCGCACCGCCCCTGCGGCAAGCGCGGGGGAAGGGCGCCAGCGCTCCGCTCCTATTGGCTGCGTGCCGGGAGGCGGGCACAGCGCGCAGCAAGCCGACCAATCGGAAGGCGAGGCCGCCCCGCCCGCGCGGGCCCAGCAAGGCCGCCGGGGCCGCCCCCGCCCCGCGCGACTCACGGGCGCCCCTGGCGGGCGCGGAAGGGAGCACCGCCAGCGCGCGGGGTCCGGGCCCCCCCCACCCCCGACCCGCGGCCTCCACCGGTGCTGCGTCACCCCCGAGCGGCGACACCCGAACACGGGGGGTGCCGGGGCGGCCGCCCGACAGCCGCCCCGCTCCGGCCGCCACAACGGCATCTTGGGGTGGGGGGAGGCACGGGGCTGGGAATCGCCCCTCACATCCACGGACGGGGCTCGCACTCGCCCCGAAACTGCGCCCCCCTCGCGAGGAACGGAGCGGGGCCCTCCCGGCCGCGGCAGCACCGGAGGTGTCGGGAAGGACGGGCGAGGCCGTCTCGGCTCGCCCACAGCCCTCCCGCGGGCGCTGCGGCAGGCCTCACGGCCCCGGGATTGTCCCAGGAGGGGCTGCGCCCCGCTCCCTTGCCGCAGTGCGGGCTGCGCCGCAGCTCCGGCCGGCGCGGGGGCCGCCAAGGGCACCCGCTGCGCCGCCGGCCCGGCCCGGCCCCCCTTCCCCTCCCTTCCCCCGCCCCGCGCGCGCGCCCGCCGCCGCCGCCGCGGCGGGAGGGGCGAGGCGGTTCCCGCCGCCGCCGCGCGCCAGCACTGACCTGGGGGAGGGGGCGCGCCGCTCTCCGCCGCGCGAGCCGCGGCCCCGCCCACCGCCCGCCGGGCCCCGCCAGGGCGCGCGGGCCGACACGCCCCGCCCGTCCGTCGCCGCGCGGCGGGGCGCGGCCCGCGCGCCAATAACGTCCGGCTCCGCTCGGGGCCGCTTCCGGGAGGGGGCAGGGACAGGGCGGTGCGCCGGCTCGCGGGGGGGCGGAGCAAGATGGCGGCGGTACCGGCGCTCCCGGTGTCCCTGTCGGGCAGGTTTAAGGGGTCCGTCACGGCCTGGCGCGCTCGTCACCGGCAGCGAGGCACGGGGCGGGAGGGAGCTGAGGGGCCGCCCGGCTCCCCGCCGCCGGGGAGCGGAGGTTTTCGGGCGCCGGGTGGGGCCGGGGGGCGGCTCTTGGCCCGGGGAGGCGGGCGGGGACAGCAGCGCCGGCGGCGGTGGGGCCTGTAGGCGGCGCTGTGGCCGCAGTCACCGGCCCGGGCCGGCCGTGAGGGGGGGTCGGCGGTGGTGCCGGGCTCCCCGTGCCGCTGCCCGGCTCCGCGGCTCCAACCCGGCGCATAGAAATGTCACGGTAAAAATCGTCCTCCGGGCCGGTGTGCACTCTGTGCGGCTGGCCGCGTTCTGCTCATTGTCCTCGTACATAAAGAGCGGTTGGAGAAAATGTAAATCAATATATAATGGAGCCAGCGTTTCTTGGTGATGAGATACGTGATAAAATTCGAGCAGATATCTGTGCTTTTAGTTTTACATTTCCCAGGTTTTGCATCTCGGTATCTTAGCAACAGAGGTCGCGTTTTAGCCTAGAATTAAGTGCAATTTTTCGTTGTTATGTCAGGGCCAGTCATACAGCTTTTTCTTCCTTGAAAAGGCTGCTGTTTATAATCTGCAAAAGTAGGCACAAGAGCCTGAGCAGTTTGAAATCTTTTTCGTTTTGGTGGTTTTGGTTTTTTTTGTTTTTTTTTTTTTTTTTTTTTTTTTTTGTTTTTTTTTTTCTGTCCACTGCGTTAAGGGCACATCAAGTGACTTTTAATACAAAATGTTGTGTTATAACCCCAGCTGGCAGCAAAGCACCACATAGCTCAGCGCGGTGGGGAGAAGTGAATGAGAAGGGTAAAAATGAGGAAACTTGGGCGTTGAGAGCAGTTTAATAATTGAAGTGAGAATAAATCGTAATGAAAAGAGCAAAGATGAATAGAACCCAAGAAAACCAAGTAAGGTAAATGAAAGCAATTGCTCACCATGAATTTACAGATGCCTAGGCAGTGGCTCCCTGGCCAACTTTTCCCCCTGGTTTCCACCACTGAGCATGACACCATGTGGTCTGGAATAGCCTCTGGGTCAGTTAGGGTCAGCTGTCCTGGCTGTGTCCCCTCCCGACACCCTGTGCACCCTCAGCCTCCTCGCTGCTGGGGTGGGGTGAGGCACAAAAGGCCTTGGCTCTGTGCAAACCCTACTCAGCAATATGGAAAACATCCCTGTGTTAGCACTGTCTCCAGCACAAATCTAAAACACAACCCCCATATCAGCTACTGTGAAGAAAATTAACTCTACCCTAGTCCAAAGTAGTACAAAGAGCTTGCATTTGTTTTTAAAAATTGAAGAAATTTAATCCTTTGCTGCAATAATAAAATACTGATCCTCTCTTTTTTAGATCCTATGCATATTTTACAATTAAAGACAGACTTCCCCAGATCCTCACAAAAGTTATTGATACTTTGCATCGACATAAAAATGAATTTTTTGAAGAACATGGTGAGGTAAGAGTGAGGTCCCTATTTTCTCTGATGTTTATTCCCCTCTAGCCCTTGAGACATTTTCTCTGCCTTGTTTTTATTGGTGAGGCTTGTTTGTCTCAATCCTTTTGTCTGATTTTTAAAAAAAAAAATAATTTCTTTCTAGTAGCTATTTTTGATTAGTTCTGTAACACCTTTCTGTCTAACCTTTTGCTTCTGATCTGTCACTTATGCAACTGCATCACTTACTTGGGTTTTTGTGTTGATGCAGTGTTTGATAGACAGTAACACCTTCTGAACATGACTTTGTTTCAACACTCTCGTCACCTCTAATTAGCAAAAAGTCCAATCTGAAAAGAAGTCCCATATGGAATTCATTTTAGGATCTTGGATCTGAAATGAGCTTTATTCACCAAAGTATATTTCGTTTAATCAAGCTGTGATTTGTCAGGGACTCTCATATGGAAATTAAAATTTTGCACATTCCATGAACAGTTGATCTGTGTCTTTACAGGAATAAAGGTACAGAATAGGAACTTTTGTTCTCCACTTTTTCAGAAGGGTGTTGAAGCAGAGAAGAGAGCCATATCTTTCCTCTCCAAACTGCGGAATGAGCTGCAAACAGACAAGCCAGTGACCCCTCTGGAAGATGAGTTGCCCGATGCTGCGCTGTGGAACCGATACCTGGACTACCAACGAAATTTATCAAATGGAAATGGAGAACCAAGTTGGTTTCAGTCCCCTTGGCTGTACGTAGAGTGTTACATGTATAGAAGAATTCATGCAGCATTAGCACAGAAGTAAGTATTTACTGGCTTGGTATATTACTTCACAAAGCATTGCTTTTTCCCATTTTTATTTTGGGAAAAAGACAGCTGAGGAGAAAGATAAAGAAGATCTTAAGCTTTTGCCATATTGCTTTTTCACCAGCTTACACATCAGATTTAAAATTAATACCTTTACTTATTATATTTAGCAGAATTTGAAACTTCCTTGATGCTTCAGTTTTGGTAGTTGGTCTACATGAAAACTCTTGAGCTTGACTGTACAGTTTGATTTTGCAGACTAATGTAAATTGAGATATGAAACCCATGTAGCATTTCTATGAGGTTTGTTGGTCTAGAATTTTCCCTTCAGCATTAAACACAGAATATGAGAGCCACAAATCTGTTGGGAATTCTAACATGCTGCTTGCAATCTGAAGTTACCATTTGAGAATTGTTTATTATAGCAGTAGACCCATCTTAAGAAGCCCCTGTTGTTCATTCTACACCAGCTTCTTAGTTACAGCAGTGCTTGCAGCCCATGTGTTGCATCGAACTTTGGGAGCTGATACTGGTTAAAAATAACTGGGCAGGAAAAACTTGTTGTGCTGGTGCCATGGAGACGTGCCAGTACAACGTCATGGGGTAGGAATGAACAGTTTAAGATCCCATTGCTGCCAAAAAATTTTGAAAGCTCCCCGAGCACCGGATTTTACCCTTAGTGTTGTGGAGATGCAAACACAATAATGGAACTCAGTTTCCACTGGTATGTTGTGTAATCTGAACTCTTGAACCAAAAGCTTCAAATACGAGGCTGATCCCCTGGATTGCACTTAAAAAGCTGAGCAGACACTTTTCATTTTTAACTTTCTTGATCTCCATTGTTTAGTTGCTCTTAAGCATATGCTTGGATGGAAGTTCAGTCATTTGTTGAAAGGTCATCATGCAAATATGTCTCATAATAGGTTGGCTTATAATTTTTATATATTACAACATTGTCATTTGTCATGGCAATTTTCCAGAATCCCAGTAAAGACTTTCATAGGAATAACTTCTTAAGTGGATGAGAATTTGGTATGGGAAGTACACTCCAGCAAACAGTAACACATTTAAACCAGTCCAGCTTTTCTTCACTTTAGCTCACTTGAATGTTACAGTTTTAAATCTCTTCTCTGAAGATTGGAGTTCAAAATGCTCACTGTCTGTGCAGTTCCCAGAGTTTTTGTGATTGAATACTTGTTCACTTTCAGAATATATTGCTATATGAAGATGCCTTGCATAGGTTCTGTTTTAGCAAAATGCAATATTAGGCTGTTATGGAAATATGTGAAAATCTAGTATGACAAATTAGAAGTGGAAAATCTAATTAAGGCCTGTAGTACAGTCTAAAGAGGCTGACCTTTGAGCTTCCTTTGCATGTGCTGTTATGAAGAATGTGGGAAGTATGTCAACATATTTGTTCTTCTCTTTTTAGCCCACCTATTGACAACTTTGACGTATTTAAGGAAGGAAAGGCTCAAAATTTCTTTGAATCCCAAGAAGCTATTATTGCCTTATGCACTTACTTTCAGGAACTTCTTAAGAACATCAAGGATCTAGATGAAAAGCAACTTCAGGAGGAACTTTTTAAGCTATTGCAGGTAAACTGATAGTGCTTACCACAAGAATTGAAAATATCTCTCCTATGAATCAAACAAGAATTTGAGGTTATAAAGAATTTGAACTTCATATAAGAATTAAAATATAGATCTTTTGTTTGTAAAAATGTGATGAAATCCTGATAGCCCTACTGTATTGCTGCTATTCTGAAAATATTTATATTTTGGGTACTTGTTTTAAATGCAATGCTTTTTTATTAACTGCTGGTCTTCATTGTATATATGAAAACCCAGCAATTCTTCCTTCAAAGCCAGTATCTCTTAAACATTTTAAGTCAAATTCCAGATGACCTTTTTGATATTTACCTATTATTTCTTAAAACAGTTAATTTTAGTTGTCAATTTAAAAGGTTTTAGACTTCTTTGGAGAAAAAATTAGAAGTCAGTCTGGGTCAGAAGTGGTTTAAAAGCTTTTTAACAGCATTATTCTTGGAATACCGTGCCTTTGGGTAGAAACCCCAAAGTATTGTAGGATTACAAATAAGTCCACTAGCTGTACTCCAGGTATTTGATGAATCTTTACAAAGGGCCCATTAGCGAGTACTTAAAATACATATATCTAAATATTTATTTGGCTGCATGCAATAAAAAAATAAATCTGCTTTTTTATTAATTCCTTTTCCTGTGTTACCACTGATATTTTTTGGAATTGCAGTATGGAGATTATTTCTGTTTTGAGCTTTGTGATCAATGTGTTTACGCTGATCTAAATCTTCCATCTTTGTCACTTTTGATGCTTGTATAAATAGAGAGCTTTGTTTGGTTTCTTCCACAAAATCTTGTCTCTGTTGAGATACCTGTACAAGAAGTTGAGTTTTATTAAAGCCTGGAAAAATATTTGGAGTTAGAGCCTTTGTTACCTAAAATAAAAACAAGGGAACAAAATCTTCAGTGTATATGAAGTTGAGAATGTAACTACAGTGAGACTTAGTAATTTTTTCTTATTTTTCTTTTTCCTTCTAGGTGTCATTGTGGGGCAATAAGTGTGACCTTTCTTTTTCAGCTGGTGAAGATAGCTCTCAGAAATCTAGTCCTTTGCAATCCCTGGAAAACATGGTACCTTACATCTTAGTGGATGATATGGAAAAAGTTTGGTCACTACTTGTAAATGCCAAAAAAAATGGAACAGAAAGAAGTAATGTTAGAGTTGACATAATCCTGGATAATGCTGGATTTGAACTTGTAAGTGATCTTGTGTTGGCTGATTTCTTGTTGTTGTCAAAGCTGGCTGATGAAGTCTATTTTCATGGAAAAAGCATTCCATGGTATGTATCAGATACCACAAAACATGATTTTAACTGGACTATTAGACAACTGGGGTCAGCTAATCATATGTGGATGTCTAGATGTGGGGTAAACTGGGAGGGCAATTTGAAAAAGGGAGTTTGGGTTTTCCTTGACCACATGTTTTGGACTTTACCACATGATTTTTCCAATATGAGTGAAGTTGCTCCTGACTTGTATGCTGAGCTACAGAAGTCAAACTTGCTTCTCTTCAAAGGTGATCTAAACTATAGAAAATTGACAGGAGATAGAAAATGGGAATACACTGTCCCGTTTCATCAAGCCTTGAATAAGTTCCATCCTGCGCCTCTCTGTAGTTTGAGAACATTGAAATGTGACACTCAGGTTGGCCTGAAACCTGGACAAGGTGAGCAAATTCAGGCTTCTGAACCTGAGTGGATGGTAAGTGGAAAGTATGGGGTAATTCAGTTTGATGCTGGTCTCTAGTTAAACGATTTGTAATATTCTGAAAGAGACATTAAGTCTGACTTTAGTTATTTTCTCTGTTCCATGCTTGGCTTCAGTAAAGATTCTTTTTTGTTTGCACTTTTTCATCCCAAGTGATTTGTTGGTTTGTCCTGTGGAAGACTTTATTATTGTGCAAATATTTATAAACGGTCTTTGTATATGTAAGTCAATCTGCATTTCAATACATTTTGTTTTCCTCTTGTCCAATGTCAGCAGATCTTTAAGATGAATATTTAGTTGTCCATAATATTTTTTCTTCATCAGTGAGTGTGAGTTTAATGAGTGAAAGCTTTGCAAGTGAAAAATTTGCTTCAGAAACAATTTCCCCAGTGCCACATTAGCATGAATTTACCTTTTTTGGAATAATTTGCACTCCATGTCATTTCATGCATTGCATGAAAGGATTTTAGAGAATTTTTTAGAGAATTCAGAAGTTAATTACAGACGGATTCTTTTGATGTTTTGAGGATAGTTTGTGTTACATTAAGGAATAAGTTACTGGGTAGCAGCTTGTAAACATTCATGTAGAATTGAAAATTGAATTTCAATCTTAAAGCACAAGTGAGTGTTGCTAGCTAGTTTGCCTGTGGGAGAGTTGTCCTATCTGGTAGGAAAATTAGTGGGAGAAAGGACAATCTAATTTTAAGAATATTGAAGATACTGTTTATTTACAAAGCTCTACCAAAAAGGAAGCACAGAGAAAAGCCTCTCCAAACAAAAAAATAATAATGAAACCCAAGCAGTTGCATTAACTGGACTTTAGATTTAATGCAGACTTGATCTGCAGGTGGCCTGTCAGCAGTGTATGTATGAGGCTCAAGCACTGATGCTTCCTTCTGTTGTGGTAATTCTCTTTGTTTTTCAAATGTATTTGTTTGGGGGTTTTTGTTTGGTTGTTTTTTAAGAAGGATGCCTTAATTTTTAGGGAGGATATACAGCCCCATTTGCACTGAGGAGTACAGGGTAGAGAAGCATATGCCATACAAGTTCCTGTTAACTGGAGTTGTTAGGTGCTCATTTCTGCTCTTCTACCCTGGTCTCAAAAGCTGCTGCTTGTTATGTTCATACAACAAAGATCTATACAGTGGATAAATATATTCCAAATGCTGATGACTTTGATCATTTGTGTTTATTTTTTTCTTCCTAAATATGAAAGGGTATTTTAAGGTTCCAAGGTCAAGTATTCAAAAACAAAGATGCAAGGAATTTCATGAGGCAGTTGTAGGGAGGGTTATAATTTTGAGGCCTGAGTTTACTGCTCTTATCTCCTTTGTATCTTTGGCTTAGTACTCCTACAGGGTGAATTAATCCTCATCCTTAGGCACCTGATTGAACTGCAGAAATGAAAAATCTAGTCAAGAAGGCTGAAGGTCAGACTGCTGAAGGTTTCTGACTGGAGAGAGCTCAGCAGCACTCCAGCTTTAGTGCTTTGATCAAATATGTAAAGGACAGGATGAATCTGTGCACTGGAGCCTCAGTGTCTCATCTTTGAAAATGCTGTTAGCTTGTTTGAAATGCATTTTGAAGCAACAAGTTTGGGTCAAGAACAGAGAGATGGAAGTTGTGGAATATGTGGAATGAGAACATCATACCTTGCTCAGAGAGCAGTTGGGGACGGAATCTGCTTTGCCTGTGCTCGGATTGTTTGTAAAGTGCTGACTTAATTGCTGGAGAGGTTTAAAGGAATATAATGAACAAGAAGAGAAAGTCTGTTGAGGTCACCCTTGACAAATAGATTTGCCTCTTACACAATCCTTACACATGCTGACAAACTTCATTTCGTTTTTTACTGGTTGTTACTGTGTCCCTGTGCCCAGGTTGCTTTCATGCTGTTACTTCTGGGAACTCACAATGCAGATTGGGGTAAATTAATAATATGAACTAATGACAAATACAGTCCTACAAATTCCAAATATCAATTAGGAGATGCAGTCGTGTTAGCTCAGTATTACTGAGTCATGAAAATTACTACAACACATGTAATTCCTGGCTTAGCATGTGAAAGCTAATGTATGACATGATGTCATACTGAAAAAAAAATCTCTCTATTCTCCTGTTGATTAAAAGTGCACTTTACATCTTTTGCCCCTCACAAAGAGAAGTGTGACTATGTGGCTGTGTAAGGAATGTACAGCCATAACTTCCAAATGCTTGACTCCTATAGCTGTAATTGCAAAGTGCTATGTCTAAGCGGAACTAAATATACAGCATACTTTTATGTTTGTTGGTTGGCTATATTTTTGTAAAATTTTGATTGATTGTATGAAAAAAAAGAAAAAAATACCATCAGTATTGCTGTAATGCAGTGTTACAGTCTCCCATGACACAACAAAGTTGTGAAGACATATTCCAGTGAGGCACAGTGCTTTTCTGATGGGTTTGCTACAGTTTACTTAAAAATAGGAAGCTCTTTTGTAGTTATTCACTGTTAATTACCTTTTGTAATACAGCTTCATTAAATGCCAACGTGAACCTATTGCATTTAGGTGGAATGTAAAAACATAACCTGAAGCATGTATTTGAAAACTAGCATGTGCTGTAATATAACTTTTTTTTTACTTGAAAGTTCCTTCTATACATGTGTGTTACAACTGATTGCCCAAAATGCTTCTACAGCATAACTCAGGAGAATGTACAAATTTGATCTGTACATTCAAATTTTTTGAGATTTTCATTTCATATGCCATTGGAATATTTATGGCAAAAGCCAAAGGCGTTTTCAGTAATTCTGAAGACCACAACAAAAAAAAATGTTTTTTACTTTTTATTTTTGCCTTTTAACTTTTGAGCAACTGTATTTGTAAGTCATTTTGATGATGACTTTCATTGTTGAGGAAATAGAAGGAACATAATGCCACAGGCACAGTGAAAGGCAGTACACACATCTGTCTGAATACTTGGTAAGTTATCCTGTGAGATATCTACAATAATTTCTTATGTATATAAGGTTTCTTAAAATAAATTGCTTGATGTGTAAAATAAGTTGATTGTATGCGTAGAAGATTGTAAGAATATTGAAATAAATGATATAATTTTGTGGAAGTCAGACATTGTTATACTATTTCAGTGGCTGGGGAAACTAATATAAAGTAATTCAGGTCTTAGTTCCTGAATTTTTTTCTTAGGAAATGGATCTTATGCATAAACCTCTAAAGTGTATTTATCCAATGAGGTTTTGAAAGATACAGATGCAAGAGATAGGTATCATAAAACATTCTTCTGTAACAAGACAGGACAATAATAAGGAATTTTCTAATTTTTACGCTCCTGGTACTCCTGTTAAAATTTGAAAACCTTAAAAATGTTTTCGTATCTCTTCAATGTATCTGGTACTTACTTACTAAGGTTGGTGCAGCTGATGATGTCATTTCCAGAGTCACTTCTAGAACTGATAGGTGCTTCATGTGTTCCAGCAAAAATGGAAATATTTTGGTGTTACTCATACTGTAACTAAAATATTTCCAAAACACTTTGGTTTACACACTTTGTTAATGTCCCATAAACCCTAACTGTTGTTGTTGAAACAGTTTCTTTAAAGTTGTGTTATTTGCATTCATGGTTACAGCTTGTTCCATGTGAACATTTATCTCCTGTGCTGTCAAACAGCATAGGAAAAAAGTTTACTCTGTTGCATGAAAATTACTCTATGAAATGGTTTTAATCTAAAAAGAAACCCTTAATTGTGTCTAAAATAAAAATTCCAAAATGGAATCTTGTACAGAACTGTTGGGTTTTTTTCACTAAAGTTTGTTTGCTTACCAGCTTTCTGTTTACCCAAAATTACAGAACAAAAGCTTATAATTAATTTTATTTAAAGCAAAATGTAGGTTGAAATTCACCTAACACTTATCTAAGGATTTTAAAATAAAACTGAGGATGTGCTGGTTAAAGTGGTCCTTTTCTTTCATATGTGCTAGTGGCAGAACACATGTGAGGGAAAACATCCTATAACATGGACTGTTTATGTTTTCTTGTTTGCTTCTGTTTTGTTTTTTTTTTCCTAAAAAAGGTTTTGAAAACTTCTGTACATTTTTATTCTTGCTGATATACTTCTGTTTCTAACAGCCTGAAAATAAAAAGTCCATTTACATGTATTTTTACATGAATTACGAATTAGTTTGTGGATTAATCCACATTCTGCCTCAACTTTACAGTTGTGAATTCTTCAGACATGTTGTGAGAAGGGTTTTTATTTACAGTGCTTTTTTGAGGTTTAGTTCATCTGGCCTTGTTTCCACTGTGAAAGAAATATAAAATGTCCTCTTATGATAACTTAGAGTGAATAAACATATTCAGTACTTGTGTGCTGCTTCTGTTGTATCACTTTTCAGTAAGTGACATAATGATAATCTTTCAAACTCCCTGTGAAGAAAAATCTTCATCCTTGTAGAAATTTATTTTTCCTGGGATTCTGCTTACTTCTTCCAAGTCTAATGAAGTAACAGATTAAAATCTGAGGTAAGACACATCAAGATATGGGCTTTTTAACTTGCTTTCTTAATGTTAACTAATTGATTGGTCTCACACTACCGGGGTAAGGCTGATGCCTTCCAAGTGACTCTGATGAAGGGACTGATGATGCATTTAATGCAGTTGCATTTGGAATAGGTTTCATCTCTTATCTTCCACTTCCCAAAAAAATATCATTAATTGTCATAGGAGAGGAAGTGCGCTAGTCCTAGATGATTTATATACACATGTAGTTGTTATTTTTAGTCTAGGACCTATGCAAAAGGCAGAACCATTCAGGAAAAAGAGTTTGGGTCCAGCAGTGCTCCCTGAAGGAGCACTCAAGGAGTGTGTGTGCCCCTGGGCTAAGGTTAGGGAATTAGGAGACAGGTGAATTCCTCCAGACCGAGAAGGGTGTACAACTTGCAGTGAAGGGCCATTTTTCCATGGTTGGTTGTAGTCTTGTTTTCAGGTGATCCTGAGTTAGAGCTACACTTGAGTGCTTTTGTCATGTATTGGATACACAGCTTTGCCTGCATCCATGATGTTAGATTGAGCCTTGGAAGTTTTGCTGCTGCTTTGCTGGATTGTGATGGAGGCATTATCAGGAACTACCCTGCTTGGGGCAAATCAGGGAGTTTTCATACATATGTGGAAACCTGAGATCCACATAGAGTGGATTTGCAAAATAGCTGCATGGGTTGAGTTTAGACTCTCCAAGGACTCAGTGTCTGGTTTAAGTTCCTCAAACTGAAAACAACCTAATACATCAGCACCAGCAGTTTTCCCTTACACAGATTCCCACTTTCCCAAGCCTGATTAGTTGCCCCAAATGTGCATTGCACTTTCACCGCTCCCTTTATCCAGGGGGGGAAGTCCAGTGTTGTAAAACCAGGTTATTTCCTTCAGAAGACTGTGGATCCCAGGGACATCATCATGTGACTTTAGGTTTTGAAATAATTTTTACACATCCATTCTCATTTAGACACCTGCAGAATATCAGCTGGTACATTTTGGAATGTACTGGGTGCTGGAATTGGGATTTCATAACACCCATCAATTTTAGCATCTTTCCTCAACACCGAGCATTTTCATGGAAGGGAAAGTTTGTAGTAATTTTTAAATTATTTTTTCTTTCAAAAATTGGTGTGGCTTTCTTAGGTCCTTACATTCAGGAGATTTGCTCAGAAAGGCTGAGAACATCCTTTCCATTTATTTTATGAAACACAGCATGAAGAATATGATTAATGAAAATGACTCCTTGAAATTATTTAGAAGTAAAAATCCCAAATTAACCCTTCCTAAATTATTTCCTCTCCCTGTTAAGGAAAAAGAAACATGAAATTCTTTTGAGAACTCTTATTTTAAATACTAGCAAACAAGGGTAAAGCATTTTAAAGTGTGAGCATTTTGTAATAAGGTAGTTTTTTCTCAGTCAAATGGCTTGAAGAGTGGGTGTTGCACCTGCTCTTTTTCAGTGTGTTACATGACATTTCTACTTTTCTTCATCCTTTTTTTTTTGTCTCTTTTCTTGTTACTCTTATTTTATATGCTATATACTCTTTATACTCTATCATTATTCATCAGAATAAAGTGTGTTTTTTTAACACAAATAACTTGAGAGATGTGTGGTATAGAGCTGTATAAGCGTTGCCTCCCCATCGCCAAGGGTGTAGAAGCAGCTGAAGTGTAACTCCCGAACCAGCTGTGGCACTGCAGGACTAGAGATGGTGAAGTGTGCTCGAGCACATGCTCAGGAGAGTTTGGACAAGTTTCACAAGCATTTACTCCTGCATCTGCGCGCCACTCCAGCAGTAGGACGGATTAGGCTGTAGTCGAATGCTGGACAAATCCAAGATGATTTTTTTGTTCAAATTTGCAATGGACAGTAAAACATGTGCCAGATTTCCTCTGGGTTTATGTAAGACTGCCCAGTACAAATTTAATCCGTCAAAAATACTTAATAGATTGGGATTGCAGAATGAGGTTACCCTGGAGCAGTGAGATCCATGCCAGCAAAACACCCCCTCTGCTTGGGGGTTTCTGTGTCCTTGGCAACAGTGAAATGGTAGCAGGCACACAGGGACAAGGACAGGAAAAATTAGTGCTATCCTAGCTTCTTCATTTTCTTCTCTGGAAAACATGATTAGGTCAGCATTCCTGAGAAAGGTAAAGTACTTTTTGATACAGAAATGGTGCATGATGGCACTGTCCCCAGAGGCTGATTATAGCTCACAGGGTCTTCAGAGAAAATGATGTGCAGCTCCCATGCACCCACAGATCTAACTTTTACTGCAACCTTCAATTTCTCTCTTCCCATTTGTATCCACTTCATTTGGATGAAAGGTGAGAAGAGGAGGAGGTGCTCTTTCGGCTGGAGGCAGTTCAGCAGCCATCAAGGCAGGCTGCTTTTGCGGGGGTGCTGCCTTGGCAGGTTCTGGGGGAGAAGGAAACCCTGGCTGGGTAACAGGAGCCGCTGCTCAGGTGCCATCTGCTCTGCTCGCCTCTTCTGACTTTTTATTTTTGAGAGAAAACGCGAGCAAGTATTCTCAGCTAAATGTTTATTTGAAGTGAAAACAAACAAACAAAAACAATAAACCCCGGCGTTTCTGCGAGCTTGCCCTTGTGCAGACTGCTCACTGGCAGCCACCGGGCCCTGTCCCTGTCCCTAGGCAGGGCCGCCCTCGGTCCTTCCCCCGGGCCGCGTTTCCAGGGGCGCGGCTGCGGCCGGGAGCGGCTCCGGGGCCGGCGGGGGCAGCGGCGCGGCGGAACCGCGGTAACCGGGCACGGGGCGAGGCAGGAAGGGCCGAGGGGGCTGCTGGTCTGGTTGGGGCTTGGGGCTTTGTGGCAGCTCCTCTATTAGGGAATAAAGCCCCCATTTTGGAAATATGCTTCCTTTCCTACTCCCCTTTCTGTCGGTGTTGCTGTAGAGGCTGACTGTAACCCCAGGCTGGCTGTAACCCCCCTTTGCAAGTCATCTTTGCAACATTCAATTTAAGCTCGCCTTTAAACACCACCGCCCGAAACCCCTTCCCCCACCCCCCAAAAAAACCCCAAACAAACAAACCAAACCCCAAACAAACAAACCAAACCCCGAACCAAACAAAAAGCCCCAGCCCCAAGGCAGAGCTGCTGCAGGTGCGGAGCTGTGCCCGGTGGTCCGTGCGTGGTGCGACTGAAGCCCCATGAACTCCAGCTGATCATTACAGCTTATCTTTGCAGGTTCAAGGCCAGAAAGATTTTTCTTACTAAGTGCTGCAGAAGGGAGTAGCTTTCACAGAGCAGGAATTTATAGTTATCTAACAATTTCTTCTTTGCATCTCTTCCTCCTTTGAAAGGGGTTTGCTGGCTTTGATGTGAATTTAAGGGAGACACCAGAGGATATTGCTTAGAAGGATCAAACCCTTGTACTAAGGATATAATAGGAACCTTGTAACAGTTTGTGTTCCAAAGGATAAACAATTTATTTGTGTGAGCAGTTCATTTAGTTGAACATCAATTTTGTAATGAAGATATGTTGTTCTGAGACAAAAAAAATACAGAATTTTGGTAGTTTGTGGTGGCAAAACCAACCACCATTAAATTAATTACAACTGTTATGACTCAATTACAAACTTTTTGCTAGCACTGCTTAGCAACAGAGTTGACAGTAACCTACTCCACATTTTAACCAACCAGAAGTCAAATAGTTTGTGTGTTGATTTTGGGACTCAAAAACATGCTAGAAATTACATGTTTATAAAATGCAAGCTACAACTAAACTAAATCAAGCTACAGCACTAATCAGTTTTTAGTTGTGTCCTAATATACTCAAGTATTTCTAAAATATTTTCATTTTGTTGACTGCAGTATAGTAGGCGTTATAGGAAAATTGCAGCTGTTGGCAGTGCATGATGGTCTGTTTTTTAAATCTACCATTTAAGTTGTTCTGTTACAGAAGTTATTTAACTCTATTTAGCATTGATAAAGGAAAAACAGTAGAACAATTTGTTTGCACAAATCCCTGCATAAGCACTTAATCTTGTCTTAGCAATTACCCTTTTTATTGTTTGGGAATAAGCACAGCAGCTCCTTGTTAATCATTTTGGAAAAGCTGTGAGAGAAAGTGTCAGGGGAGTTCCAAATTCCTTAATTTGTCCATACAGACAAAGGATGAAGTCAACCAGAAAGCATGTTAAGTAATGTTTCGAGTAGGTGATGTATGTCTCTAATTGCCTTCAGATGACTGTTGTCTTTCATCACATTAAATACATTTGTTATATTTAGATGCAAAGTCACCTCATCCTAAGAGAAAAACAAAAGATGGAAATGCTTTGACTGCTTCTTGTAGTAGTAGCAGCAGGTAAAACTAAAATTTTGCTTGTAATGAAGCTCTCCTTTGGGCCCATCAATCAAGCTCGAAATTGGCCTCTTTGAGGCCAATGAACAGCAGGAGTGATTTTTATCTTTTCAGTAATACCTTTCAATGATTACTGCAAGGGGAGGAGGGTAGAGCTGAGCAGTACCCTTCTGAAAGGAATTTAGAAAACCTCTTTGGGAATTTATTTGAGCTGCTGAAAACACTTACGTTAGTTTTACATGTTTCTAGAAAATTACACTAATGCAGAAAAACTCCATTGGTATATAACAGTAAGAAAAAAACTACTTCAAGCAGTGAGTTGGCCTAGTTACAAGAAGGAATCAACATGGAGAAATAGGATTTTACTTTGTGGATACTAATCAAAAGTATTTGGGTGTTTCTGGCACTTTATAATGTGCAAGAGCAAGTGACAGATCTGAAATAGTTGTGAGATATTACTTGCAAATTTTGATTTATGTTAATATATAATTTTGAGATCCCTGATAGGCAAATTGGGCAAAGTATCATCTATAAGGAAGCCCCAAAATATACATACAAGACGGTTAACTTGTGAACCCATTTTTCCCCACCTCCTGAAGTCACTCCAGTCAGGGAGTTGGCCTACTCCAGCTAATCAGTGACAGGACAAGAGGACACAGTCGTTAGCTCTGCCAGGGGAGGTTTTAGGTTGGGCATTAAGAGGAATTCCTTTACTGAAAGAATGGTTAGACATTGGAATGGACTGCCCAGGGAGGTGATGGAGTCACCGTCCCTGGAGGTGTTGAAGGAAAGACTGGACGTGACACTCAGTGATTGTTTGGTCATAGGTCGGACTTGATGTTCTCAAAAGTCCTTTCCAGCCTCATCAGTTATGTGTGATTCATTTTAGTCTGTTTTTGTAGATGTTAGAAAAACCTGAGTCACTGTGGAATAGTGTCTGAATCTTCTCATGCTCATTGCTGTTGGTAGCTTTGTGCTTTTCTGAGGTGATGTGCATGCTGGCTGGCTGCTACCAAGAAAAATCTGCAGCAGTCGAGTGGGAAAATTTTTCAACTACCCATTCTTTCAAGTATTTTATGCTGGATGTCACTTTTCTGGTTGCAACAAATAATAATAATAATCTGCTGCTGCATTGTATTTTCAGAAGTTAGAACAATTTTATGCACATATACGCTCATGAGTATTCATTGTCTTAAGAAAAAAACATTGCAGATTTGGGATATCTCATTTTGTTTGATTTCAGAATATGAAAAGTTATGACACTGGGGTTTATAAAAATCATTGAATAGCTCACTGAGTCCAACCACTGTACCAATTCCTATACAAATATGTAGGTAAAAAGGACCCACTGATTACCTTAAAATCTGAGGGGGAAGAAAAGATGCATTTCAGTTAAGATAGATCCTGTGTTATCGCTCAGATCCTTTTTAAATGGATCAGTATAGAAGAGGTGTAGGACAAAAGGAGAGGTGAAATAAAAACTTGGAGCACCTGGAAAGCGGTGGCAAAGGAAGCAATCACTGCATGAAGGCTGCCTGTGTAGCTGAACTGGTGACTATATCCTGGACAAACCAACGTGAAGGTGCCTGCTTTGTTTTGATGTGTGTTTGAATACTGTGGAGACAATCAGAGCTCATAGGCTACTAGAGAAATAGTTGTGAGAAACTTCCCCCTGGTGTTCTGCTTTCATGCCCAACTTTGCTGATGGTAACTTATAATACAGTTTAGTAAAGCATATCTGTGAAAAAATAATGTCGTACGCCATTGTATTAAATCATTATTTTTCAACCTTTTTCCCCTCTTCCCCCTATGTGTTCTGTAGAAACAAAGGAAGAATGAAGTCCACAAAAGTTCGTGAGTCATCATTTTTGGTATGTCAACCCTGATGTGTTTTGGTGCTTTGGGAATGGGAAGAAGAAATCCCTGCCCTGAGCACAGTCCATGGCAGGGCATTGACAAGTCGCTCAGGGTGGTGATGGGTGTTTAAATGCCTACTGGGGGCTTTCAGTTTCAAAAAAGATTTTTTAAAAATTATATGTTTTGGGAAAGGGGTCTGGGCTGTGTGCAGGCAATGGCAGTGGTAGTGCATTTGGCAGCACTGAAATAGGAAATACAGCAGGAAATAAAAGAGAAGCTGCCAAAAGCAGAATGGGAGTGAGTGGCTTGAACAGTTGGCTGATGTCAAAGTACATGGATAGGTATAAAGCTACTGAACATTGCTGTAGTTTTGTTGTTTCTGAGTCAAATGAAGCTTTCCAACTAAAGGCTGGCAGATAAAGGCAGTTATTTGGTAAAAAAAGTCAAAACCAAACAAAAAATGGTCAGCAATAACAAAAATCACCATATATTGTTGATCTTTTAAAGAACACCTATTACTAATAAATCTGAAGGTCTGAGTAGATATTGCTTTAAAGTATTGTAAATATAGGCTTAGCTTTTGTTTAGCATTTGAAGTTAGATGAAAGCTTCATTTTCTTGCAGGTAAGTGGAAAGAGATCAAAAAAATTAATAATGTGAGTGGGAGAAACACCCAAAACCTAGGTTATTTAGAGCTGATTAAGTGTTAATATATTAGGACTTCTTCTGTCTACTCTCTCTAATTATTTTAACACTTCATTAATTCTATTTTCCTAACAAAAATCAGTATAGATTACATAATACTCATGAAACATTAAAAAAAATCTGATTTTTTTCTACAGATAGAAAAGTTCCACATCTGCATTACAAATTTTACCCCCATAGTAAAGTCACGCCAATTTAACTGAGCTGTCTAATGGGTCTGATTAAAGATCACATTTGTGATTGGCTGATGGCAACTCACAGAAACAGAGAAAACTATTAATTTTAAAGCATGCATGTTTCCTGCTAAAAGTATGATGATAATACCAACTTTCCTAGGCTGGTGCTACCATGATTAATTTTATATTTACCAAGGCACTGGAGGATGCAGAGATCTGCCTCTGTAAATCTCACTAAAACTGTAGATGAGTCAAACAGTAATTCCCATTGACTTTGGCACCTGGCTTCATTTAAACTTCTTTTAAATCCTTCTGGATGTTCAGCTGCATCTTTAAAGTGTTCATAATTTAAATATCTAATTTGTATGAAATGCACAGATTTTGGAGGTTTCAGCTCTAAAGCTGTTACATTGATTATTGCTGCTGAATGGGGGCTTCTCTTCTTCAGCTATGCTCTGAAATGTATTTATTTCACCAGTTTTGAGACAGACTCCTTTCTGTGAAGTCATAAGTTGTGGGTTTTTTTGGGAAGAAAAGGAAAAACCTATATTCATGCAGTACTACAAATGCAATAACATACATAACTATCATAGCCAATGTTACTGTTTGCAATCTCCATCCATGGTTTTGCAGGCCTGGTGTATTACGGAACGAGAAAAATGCCCTCCACACTAAAGAATTTAATGTGGTTGTACATGTGAAATAAGCAGAGTGAAGCAAAAGTAAGACAAAAGCAGCGAGGAGATGGCACATGCTTTCCTTCACTCCCTCAGAACAGTGATAAAGTGTTGAGAAAATTAGCAGCCCTTTTATCTCCAAGATAACGTGCTGTGTTCTATGTGGCTGCGAGTTCTCTGCATGTGTCAGTCTGGCTTGATGAGAGTGGCAACTCCTTTGTGGAAGAGCACAGCTGAGTGTCTTTGAAGGAGATGAATGCAATTAAACTCGATGGGTCTAATCTAGTGTCAACTAACACAGGGAGGAATGATTAAAGAATGGAGCTGCTGATATTATAGCAACTAATCTAAGGTGATTTATCTTCTGCTGCAGTCTAAGCTAGTAGTTTTTCCTTATTCCTCAAGGATTTCTCCATGTGTTGCATGGTAAATGCTTATTGTACTAGATGTTCACATATTTGGAAAGTTCTTCAGGGTTTTTTTTTCCTATTGGAATGGGTAGGAGCTGAACTTGTAATTGATCTCAGCCTGAAAATTGATGCTGATGTAGTAAACATGAAGAGAAGATGCCTTTGTCTCCATTGCAGTACCTTTTTCCAAAAGCAGTCATTATCTGGGGGTGTTTTGCATTTTGTAATTCATACCCAAATGTACCAGGATTGCAGGTTTGTTTCAGTCTGTGTGAAAGCTGATGGAGAGCAAATCTCATGTTCAGTTCTCTGCCATGTGTGCTTCCAGCATAACCTAAACTTAGTTGTGTTCTGAAGAGGTTACATTTCATCAGGTTTTGCTACTATTGATTGAAAAAAGAAAAAAAGTTCTGTCTAATGAAACTCTACCAAGACTTCAGGTCTGAATTTTCATCTTGAAAGACTTAAGTAACAAAGGCCTAGAAATTCTGCTCTACTGCAGGAGAGCAGAACACCACAAAAAGGAGAAAGCCTTCTATAGAATCTAAAGGGTACAGCTAAAGGGTTGTACAAGTGGTGTGAAGGAGACTGTACTAGAGGGACAGAGGCAGTGCTTGCCATGGAATCAGGACTTGAAAAAGAATGAAAGGTAGTCATTATGGTGATGGCTGGGGATGAGATGGGGATCAGTCAGGAAGCTGAAGTTGTGTCCAAGTGACGGAGTTCAAAAAGACCTCTAATCTTGAAAGGTTAGAAGTAAAAAAGCAAATGGCAAGCCAAAAAGTGACTTGAAGGAGCAGATACAAGTGTCTGAGTAGGTATGGACTCTTCAGCCTGGTAGAGAGACTGTGGATGTGAGATATGATGGAAATCTGAAAAATCATGAGTGGCACAGAGATGATGGATAGCCACTGCTTTTTTTTCAACATTTCTTCTGAAGGAAAAATGAGGGGATGTGCACTATATCTGAAGTCTAAAAACCAAAGTGATTCTTTGCATAAGAGACCCCTGAGGACTCCCTTTGGATTAAAATTTATACAGGTTGAAAGAGTAACTGGGTGAGTTTGTAGAAAAGGGACCTTTTGAATGTTACTAAATATATAGAAACTGCTGGAGATAGCCAGAGCTGAAAACAGTGGGAGGTCATGGGATTGTTGAGGGGGACCATCTTACTTTAGTACTGGTGTTGGTGCCTGAACTTGGACATGAAGGTGGAGACTCATAGAAAAGCAACTCTTGAACCTATCTTTCAGCAAGTGTGTATTACTCTAGGAATAATACTCTGCAACATTTGGAGTAATGTCCTGGAGCAGCTCAATCAAACAAAAGAGCACCGAAGCAGAAATGTTCCAAAACTGTGATGTCTAAAGGTTTTGTATTCGTTCTGTCTTCACAGGAATCTCATGATCACGTTCTTTTGGATATTCCTGTCACTAGAGAGCAGATGAATCATTATCGAGCTGCAGCTGAAACTGCTCAAAGTGAACTTGCAGCACTTTCAGTGAAGTATGACTGTGCCCAGTCAGAGGTACAGCTAAAAATAATTTCAAATCCTTCTCCAAACCTGAGGATATTTTGCAGTTTCCTTATGTATAGAATAGAAAGCTTGCAGAAAGTTCAAAACTTGCTTTTCCTACAGAACTTTTGGGTTTTTGTTTTTAGAATGTCTGCATGATTTTTACTTTGTTCTCTTCTGTGATCAAGAACTGATTATAAGTTTGTATTTGGAAGATTTGAAGCAGTGTAGCTTTTTATCATCATCTAAGTGCAATATGTTTATATTAAACCTGAAAATTAATTAAATTGTGGTTATATAAACATTCAGATAGATATCCTCCTCTTCCTCCTGGTGAGTTAAGATCTAGCTGTTCATCTTTACTCATGTCTCCCTTCTATTCAAGTTATAGCTCCCCAAATGTCCTCTGCTTTCGTCATCAGTGAGATTGTGTTTGTGCTAATGAGGTTGATTGCAGCTAGAGAGGCTGAAGAACACATGCACATACTTTTTTCTCTTCCTGCTCTGTAGATGATGTTTCTAAGGAGAGGATTTGTTATAGAATAAGCTTTAGAGCTGCCTTATTTCCGTAAGCAATTTTTTTAAACATATAACTGGTTAAAATTGATTTAAGTCAGCAATGTGGGTAGTGGTCAGTTTTAAAGTGGAGTAAAACTTGCCTTTAGAAGACATGGAATGCTTACATTAATTCACATATAGAACTACAGGCAGAGGTGGCCATTAGCTGAGGTTTAATTTGATCAGTTGATCCTGCAGTTACTGCAGGAGTTCCCTACATTTAACATTTATCTAGAACTGGTACCTTAAATTTAAATTTTAAGAATCCATACAGAATCTCATGTTCTCATACGAAGAATTCATTACTGGAAATGTTGAATGCCTTTATTGCCAGAATGTGTGACTGATTTATAGATTTTTCAAGACAGTGCTTGCAAAAGCATAGTCAAAAAAGCAGCTGTTCATGCTCTTGTTAATAAAGACCTTCATGACCTAGCTGAGGTCAGAGCCTTGTTCTGCTGAGTGCTCTGTAAAACTCACGATATGGGATTATTCTTGCTTTTTCTGCTATTGGAACTGACCACAAAGACAACGGACAGATGAAAAAATATCACATGGGGAGTTGAACCACAGAGAAATTTTAAGGTTATGAACACTCTAAGATACCATAGCTTGGTCCAGCTGCCAAGCAAAGCAGTGCTATTGTTCCTTCAGCTGCTCATTTCCTTCCCCACACTGCCCCACCCCTCATCCCAGCACAGATGTGTGTGTAGTTTTTACAGTGCTCTGCTGTGTCAGTGCAATTGAGAAATAATTCCTTTCCTTCTGAGTTGCTTTTTAGCCAGATCAGTTTGCCAATCTTATTTCACCTTGTAGCCATGTAAGTGCTTTTTCTAGCACGAAGAGGAGGGTGGAGTATGGAAGTGAAGCCCATGAACCTGGGAAAAAGCCAAGCTGCTTTTCTTGAACTCAGTGCTGCTCCAAAGTGTCTGATAAAGCTGTGCTTGCACGTGAAACATCAGCTTATTGAAGGCTGTGCTGCTGCTGCAGCAAGGCTGATCCTCCTGCTTGATTTCTCAGTGTTAGCCTTTGTTCTGTGATTCTCCTTCTCCTCTGTGAGAGAAGAAGTGAACTATTTTCTATCGTTGTTGTTGAAGTTGTTTGTAGGGGAGTCAGAGAAACACAGAGCTAGGGAGAGGACAGCATGCATGGCTGGGAAGAGGAGAAGCAGGACCTCCCTTTTCCAAGGCAGTTGCTGTTCTGCTGGCTCACCAGGCTCTCAAATTTCTCTCGGTATCCTGGGTCATACTGAAAGACTCCAACAGAGAAGTGAATTTCCTGTTGTTCTGGATTGTAGTTCAATGTCTTAAATATTTTTTTCCCTTAAAATGTTTGCCACAATTTAGAAGTTCAGTCATTCACCATAAAGAACAGTTAACTTGGCTAAATTATTTGCCTATTAATTTTATGTGATAGGACAGAAATCCTTCCAATTGCATCTTGCTGCTTTTAATTGGAATTGTCAGGAAAGCTAAAACATGCCTTAACACTTCTTGTGACAAAAAAGTCCACTTTAAATTACTTGTTCCTAATAACAGAAAAAAATCATATGGAAATTTTGTTTGCCTGCTGAGTCTCCCTCAAGTGCAGTCGCCTAGAGAAGCTTCTAATAGTTCAATGGAAAATGGTATTTCTAACAAAGAGAGAGAAAAAAATCTACTGAACTCCATGGGCTCTTGGAAAGCTCTAACATCATCCCTGTAAGAGGTCTTTGACGTTTAAGGGTGATTTTCATCCTCCTACCCTTCCTTAAAAGGCTCTGTTGCTGTGTGTGTGTAAATACAGCTATGGACTATCATACCCAATAATAACTATTTGCATAAGATGAGAAGAGGGTGCCTACCACACAATGCTCCAAAAATTTAGCTGCTTCTGAATATGCCTCAAGCCATCAAAAGGCCCCACACTCATACAGCAGGATACTTTGCTGTTACAACTCCCTGCATCTCTAGATTATTGGAGGAATTGAGAACCAGATTTGGAAGCAGGCAGGCAGCAGGCAAAAAAGAGGGAATTGTGTTGTTAATAACTTTGCTGTAATGCAGATACATACGAGACATGAGTTAAGGTTGTGCAGCAGAACTTAAGTTAGACTTTTCCAAAATTCTGAATTAGTAAATAAACTTATTTTCCTGTAAGATGTTATCTTGAAATGTTGTATCATGTTACCCAACAGTAGCTTTTGTTTTTGCAAACCTCTTCCATTGCTTTTTCCTAGTCATGTGAAAGTAAAGTTGTGTCCCTCTACTCAGTCTTGTAGTGATGGAAATGTGTTTCTTGTCACATTACTAAGCTTATAATACAGTCTTGTTATTTCAGGGTGGGAAAACTATTCTTCATTAATTTTCTCCTTTTCTACCTATAGCTGCTTAAACTCAGGTCGAGCATGATCTCTAAAGAAGCTTCTTTTCAAGAGCTGAAGGCTGAAGCTGAAAGCCATAAGGAAAACAAGGCCAGACTGATGTCTCGCCTCCTGTCTTTGCAAACACAAATCCAGGAGATGGAGGAAGAGCTGTGCATGCTTGCTGCTTCTAAAAACCAGGCTGAGCTGGCAGCTCAGGTGGCACGTAAGGAAAACTTGGAGCTGAAGGAGGAGCTCCGTAAGAAAAGTGCAGAACTTAAGTAAGAGCCATGTGAGATAAGAAACAACTTTTTTTTGGGTGGGATGACAGAATGGTACAGTTGTCAATACAGAAAAATAAGTTGGTGGATAGACTTTATTGCAGTTCTGAATTCTGTTACAGTGTGTGAGTGTGTGGAAGGTGTTGAAATTTGAATTTTGTTTTGAGTTGGTAGTCAATACCTAGAGGTTTGAATGTTTTGTACTTTGAAGTTGAAATGCATTGAACTTAAAAAATATAATATCTTTTAACTGTCCTGTTCTTAGCATAGTGTATCAGAGCACTGATATGTCAGTTCTACATAATTGCTCATGTTTCGTGTCTGTAGGATGGAGACTTGTAGCAAAATTGATTGGTATGAAAATATTCTAAGCTCTTAAATTCCAAAATCCGTGTCAGTCCTTTTAAAAGACACTTGGACTTTTTAAATGGATTTTTCTGCCCGTTATCAGACTAATGTTTGTGACTCCATCAATACTGTCTAGAGCAAGGAGTGAGTGTTTAGCAGAGCAAGGTGAGTGTTTACCAGACACCTGTCTTTCCCTAATCAGTGTTTGGCACAGCTCTGCCAGATTTTATGCATTAAAAATGAATAATTAAGTAATTTTAAAACTTGGAGAAAACCATTACAGTGCATTTGTTTATTACCAGCTGATTTGCCAAAAGCCCTGCCTGAAGAGTGCAGTGTTACATAATGGCTATTAAGAGTCTTTAAAATGCTATTTCTGGTAGGGAAAAGAAAAAGAAGAAGAAAATGGAAGAAAAACCTCCTATCCTGTTTGCTTGCCTAACTCACTGGGAGAAAACTTCTGGAATACTGTGTTTCATACTTGCCTGCCATTATAGTGATACAATCAATTTTATGGGTATAAATACCTGCTGTCACTCCCAGAACAGTCCTGGCTGCTCTCTTTGGCATACAATACTTGTGTAATCAGTTCTATTTGTGCTGGTGTGCGGTGATCAGGGGACTGCTCCAAGACAGAAGTGAGCAAAAAAAAATAAAAAATCTTGATTTCCACCTCTACCAATCCCAGCTCTGGTTCACTGTGTGCCTGCAGTGTGCCCCTGGACTTCTGGCAAAAGGGAAGAGATACAGGGATAGTGACTCTGCTCATTTGGAAGGAACAACCATGCTGGATTGCTCGTGAATGTGCAGTGTTTGCTTCCAAAGCTTTTTGTTGTCCTCAGCTGATGGTTACATGTGTCGCTTCACACTAACCAATGTGTTGACTCAGTGAACTCCAGTCCCTTATTCTGGCCACCCTGGTAGTGCCTGGCACATGACTAGTCCTAATTAGGTGTATAAAAAAGACTTTCACTGAAAACCACTAATGAGAGGGAAGAGCAAGCCAGCACACATGAAGTGCATATTTACATTCTATACCTTGGGGATACAGTAAGAAATGTTTGGTGAATTCTCTGATTGGCTTCCAGGGTGCGCACCTCTCCTATTGGAAATGGTGCTTTTCTGCCTGACATGTCTATTGCCATGGTATTTTTAGAGTGTGAACTGTCAAAAGCTTTTTTCTTCTTCTTTTTTCTTCCCTTGTCTTTGCTCATTAGTTCTGAAGAGCTAGCAAAACTGTGAAAAAGCTGCGTTCTACTTTTTTGTACCTGATTGGCTATTTTCTAGGTGCTCACACCTCTATGGCCCTACTGCAGGTAATTAGATTATTCGTAAAGTTATCAAATGAGTGCTTTCTACTTCAGATTTTTTATTTTTAGCAGCAGGCATGGTTTTATTAGTGGATACCTCAGTTTTTAGAGCCACAGAACAGCTGTGGGTGGTCAATCTTACATAATATTCTGACATATAGGCATGCATATATGGCATGTCTGAGCCTAGTACCTTTTCACTTCTGATATATCCCTCCTCACAACAGCCGTTCAGCAATCATCTCATGGTTTAGTTTTGTTGGGGCTGCAGAGGAAGGGAAGGTGCCCAGAGGTGAGGAAGCTGTGAGGGTGCTTGTGTTCTGGGTGACAGTGTCTGCTGCAGAAGGCAGAGCTCCTTTGGCTCACGGTGTGTGCCATGCAGCAGTATGTGGAACTGCCCTCACAGTGCCCAGAGCAGTAATGAATGTTTTCCATTCCCCTCTTTATTCTGCCCCTCTCTTTCACCTTGCAGCAGTTTCAGCAGCTGTGCTGATCCCTCTCCTAAGGTTATGTGTTAAATATTTTCATGGACTGTCGGTTTGGCTTACTGATTTATAAGCATTCAGTGTACTGTGTTTGCACTCATTGTGTATCTCCTGTTGGAGTCTCGTGGGGCTCTTTGGTTATGGAATGAAGCTTTGTCCGACTGCCAGCTGGGAGAGGAAGGAATCCGACATGGAGAAGAGTGAGTCCAGCAATGACTACTGGGCCCACCTTAAGAACTGAGAATAGTGCTACACTCTGATAAGCAAATGAGTTTCAGTAAAATATTTGCTCTAGACATGCATTTGGTTACATTTCAGGCCTTGATTTATTCTAGAGTGAAGAACTTCCTTTAGAAAGAATCTTGTTTTTCAAATGGAAGCTTGTCTTGCAAATTTACCACTACCAATCTACCATGTCTTGCACTCTTCCATTAAGTCCCTGACTCGTGGGTGTTACTGAGAGGTGCTGGAGTTGACATTTGGATTACACTAGTGGTTGTTTTGAGCTCTGTTTGGTTGGCTGGTTTTGCTATGCTGTCTGTTTGTAGTTTTTCATAAGTGATGTGTGTTTCAGCACCATGAGCAAGATGTTTTCTGTGTTTCCTACCGAATCAGACTGTGATGCTTCTTGTTTGCTGGACCCATGGTTGTCCCTGGCAAGGGGAGGAATGTAACCACGTTTATATTAAACTCACTGTTAATTTATTTGTTGCTGTTCTTGTAGAGTATTTACAAACTGACAACTGCTCTTAAGTCTGAAGAATGCATTTCATGTGGGATATGCATCTGTGTGATAGGCTCCTGTTGAGTGAAATTGCTGGCAAAAAGTTCCCTTTTCTTAATATCTTTGTGGTAGCCCCTAGACGCTGTCTTTTTGAATACATGCCTTTCATGAGTAGTGCTTCAGAGTACTGCACAGCAAAGTACTTCCCGTCTCTGCTTCTGCTGGTAAACTTCCCTTCACAGGTACTCTGGATGTCTTACACTTCCATTGGTCCAGAAAGGCTTCTCTTTACTTGAAGTTTGTTAATAATCTCTGTCAGCTTCT